>NW_026947486.1:87346622-87946622 GCF_034190915.1 Cavia porcellus | reverse complement strand
CCAATGCTTTATATTCCATTGTCTGTAATTTTTGGAATGGTAAAGTTTATTGTGTGCTTTTGCATTTTAGAAATGTTTAACCTTGTTTCATTTGTACAGCGGTTTACAGTTAAGACTTTGCCATACATCTTAGAGGAGACTTGGAACTTGGACTTTTCAGCAATGTTGAAACTAAGGACTTTGGCAACTCTTGGAGATGGATTAAATGTGGTTTTTTGTTTGTTTTGTTTTTGTATAAAGGATGAACATGAATCCTGGGGGCCAGGGGTAGAAGGTTATCGTTTATGTGGATGGCCTCCAGGCCTCATGCAATTGCATTATGCATTTGTGATTGGTTCATTGTCTAGTGCTTGGATTTGGGATGTGAGTGTTTCACTGTCCTAGGAGTGGATCTAGGATTTAATGTAATGTCAGTAAGAAGGTGTGTCTCACTCTCTTGCTGGTTTCTTCCTTGCTGTTTGCAGCTGTCATGAACTGTGGCCCAGCCATGCCAGCCTTCCTTGGAACCAACTTAGTATGGACTGAAATCTTCAAAAACTGTAAGAAATAAACCTTTCATTTCCCAACTTTGGGCTTCAGGTATTTTGTCTCAGCAATAAGTAAAAAATAACTAAGTCAGTCAGTTTGGTGATTCCTTAAAAGACTGGGATTAGAAGTCCCATTTGACCCAGTTATTCCACTTCTAGGCATATTCCCAGTGGTATCTAGGCATCATACCACAGTGGTATATGTGAACCCATGTTTATAGCAGCACAATTTGTAATAGTCACATCTTGGAAACAACCTAAGTGTCCATCAACTGAGGAATGGATAAAAAAGATGTGGCATTTTTATGCAATGGAGTACTACTCAACTATAGAGAATGATCACATTGAGATATTTTTAAATAAGTGAACAAAACCTGAGACCATACTCATAAGTGAAATAAATCAAACTGACATGTATAAATACCATATAGTCACCATAATGTAAAAAATGGTAAGAGTACATAAGATCTTATAGTAATCATGATTCCCCATTACACTGCTTGGAAGGCTTATAATATTTTCATTCCTTAGTTGAAATTATTTTATTCTGATTTGTTTGATTTTATTACATGTGATGGTATGAACAGCTATTTTGAAGAAAACAAGGCATTATGTCAGCCATTGCTAATTTAATATCATCTTGCTTTGAAGTCCTACCATAGTTTTGTTCTTGTGTTTCCATTGGTTCTATCATGTTATGTCTTATTGGATTGATTTTAATAGGTGTGATAATATGAGCATTTTTTATGGAAAATGAGATAATATAGTACACATTGTTCATTTTCTATTATTTATTTCTGAATGGCCTGTAATATTTTTATTTTCTTGAATGGTTTTATATTATTTTGTTATGTTTGATACTATGGTATGTGAAGGTGTGCTCAACTATTTCAAAGAAAGCTACTTTATGGTAGCTACTGTTCATATCAGTTGTTTTGTGAAGTGCTTTGCTGCTTATATTGTTCTGTTCTAATCTGCTTTGCTCTATCCTGTTTTGTCTTAATCTCTTTAAAATGAAATAAAAATAATTTTAAAATTTAGAGGAACAATGCAAAAAGATAGAAACCTTAAATGAACAACATAAGAAACAAACAGAATGCATCAATTTGATTCAAAAATCCCAAGGAAATTTGGCAAAACTGCCTCAATAAAAGTGAAGATAGAATTTCAGTCATCAAAGATAAGATTGAAACTATATGAACAGGAAATGAAATATCTTTTAAGAGTAACAAGGAATCACAAAATAACAATTCAACAGCTGCAAGATGATGCAAAGAAAAATAATACAAGATTGACATGTATAAATGAAAAAGAGGTGACAACACAAATTATATCAAGAGGCTACTTACAGAAATAAAAGTTCAAACTTTCCCAAACAGGAGAATGGAAATGGACATACATATTAGTGAAATAGAACTCCAAATAATAATAACCAACATAAAACTACCCACAGATATATAATAATCAACATCCAGAAATCCAACGTAAGAAAAGAACACTAAAAGCTTCTAGAGAGAAGAGACAGATCACCTATAAAAGAAAGCCTATCAGAATCACAGCAGACTTCTCAACACAAACAATGAAGTCAGGAAGAGCATGCAGTGAAATGTTTCAGATCCTAAAGGAAAACAACATCCAACCCAGACTGATTTACCCTGCAAAAGTGTCCTTCAAAATGTATGGAGAAATAAGATATTTCCATGACAAAGATCAGCTGAAGAAATTCATGACAACCAAACTAACCTTGCAATGAATACTGAAAAACATTCTAGATAGACATAGAAAAAAACCAATGAGTAAGGCAAATAATTAAACAGAGTGGAAAGGTAAAGAATCAACAGCAGAAAGATAACATGTCAAAAGTAAACCAATACACATCAGTTATAACCACTAATGCAAATGGTCTCAATTCACCAATTAAAAGAATCAGACTGGCAGAGTGGATCAAGAAACAACATCCAACCATCCAACCATATGCTGTATAGAAGGATTCCATGCTACCCAACAGGAAACTCATAGAATGAAAGTCAAATGATGGAAAACAATACTACATGCAGCAGGATTCCAAAAAAAGGAGGAGTAGCTATTCTGTTTGCAGGCAATGTGAACTTCAAACTAAGAATGATCCAAAGAGATAAAGAAGGTCACTACATACTAGTTATGGAAAAATTTCAAGAGGAAGAGATAACAATCTTCAATATATTTGCACCAAACTCAGGAGCACCAAACTATACAAAACAAGTATTAACAGAAATAAAAAATCACATAAGAAATAACACAAATATAATAGGAGACCTCAACGTGCCATTTACACAAAGGAACAGATCAATGAGAGAGAAAATCAGCAAAGAAATAACAGAATTGAACCACACCTGTGAATGAATGGACTTGGTGGGCATATACAGAGTGCTTCACACAACAACATCAGAATATATATTCTTCTCAGCAGCACATGAAAAGTTTGCTAAAATAGGCCATATACTAGCCCACAGAACATGCTTAGGTAAATGCAAAAGAATTTAAATTATCTCATGCACATTATCATTCATAGTGCCATAAAACTAGAAATTATTGATAAAAGAAACTGCAAAAACCCCACAAACACATGGAAATTGCATAATATACAACTGAGTAATCAGTGGGTCACAGAGGCAATTAAAGAAGAAATTAAACAGTATGTACAAGCAAAAAAAAAAAAAAAAAAAAACAAATACATCTTACTGGAATTTATGGGATGCAATGGAAGCAGTACCCAGAAGAAAGTATATTGCCGTGAATTCCCACATGAGAAAAACCAGAATAAAAAAAAATAATCTGATACTATACCTAAAACAGCTAGAAAAAGAAGAGCAAGTAAAAACCAAAGCCAAATGAGAGGAGGAAAATAAAATGTCAGGGCAGAAATAATGCAATAGAGACTAAGAAAAAAAAAATACAAAGAATCAATGAATCCAAGAGTTGTTTCTTTGAAACAATAAATAAAATTGATAAGCCCCTAGCCAACCTTATTTTAGAAAGGTGAGAAAAAACTCAAATTCATGCAATAAGGAATAAAAAGGGTGAAATCACTACAGACCCTGTGGAAATACAGAAGATCACCAATACCTATTTTGGAAAAATGTACTCTTATAGGCTTGATAACACAAAAGAAATGGTCAGATTCCTAGAAACATATGAATTACAAAAGCTGGGTAAAGAAAATATAACATTGCTAAATAACCCATTTTTCAACTAATGAAATTGAAAATGTAATTAAATCATTAGCAACAAAGAAAAGCTCAGGACCAGATAGATTCACTGTGAAATTCTACAAGAAATTCAAAGCAGATTTAATGCTGACACTCCTCAAAAATTTCAATGAAACTGAAAGAGAAGCACTTCTCCCTAACTCATTCCTGGAAGCAAATATTACTCTAATACCAAAATCTGAGAAAGACCCAACCAAAAAACAGAACTACAGGCCAATCTCCCTAATGAACACAGATGCAAAAA
Organism: Cavia porcellus; assembly: GCF_034190915.1. NCBI lineage: Eukaryota > Metazoa > Chordata > Mammalia > Rodentia > Caviidae > Cavia > Cavia porcellus. Next base: position 87,942,603 of record NW_026947486.1, on the reverse strand, counting down.
TCCTCAGTAAAATATTGGCAAATAGGATACAGCAAATCATCAAGAAGATTATTCAACATGACCAAGCGGGAATCATCCAAGGAGTACAGGGATGGTTCAACATACGCAAATCAATAAATGTAATCCACTGTATGAATAGAGCCAAAAATAAGAAGCACGTGATCATGTCTATAGATGCAGAAAAAGCTTTTGATAAGGTCCAACAATTATTCATGATAAGAACCTTACAGAAAATTGAATAGATGGTCTTTACCTCAATATGATAAAAGCCATCTATGACAAACCAATAACCAGCATCATATTAAATGGCCAAAAACTGAATGCCTTTACCCTAAAATCTGGAACAAGACAAGGATGTCCATTAGCACCACTCCTACTCAATATGCTGCTAGAAATACTAACCTGAGTAGTTTGAAAAGAGACAAAAATAAAAGGAATAAGGTTAGGAAAAGAAGTTAAATTATCATTATTTGCAGATGACATTATATTCTACAAAAAAGACTCCCAAAACCCCATTGAAAGATGCCTAGGTATAATAATTGATCTAAGTAATGTAGCTGGATACAAAGTCAACACTCAAAAAATCAATAGCATTCCTATACACTAACAACAAAATCACTGAGAGAGAAATAAAACAAGCCACACTCTTCAGAATGACATCCAAAAATATTGAAATACTTAAGAATCAATCTAACAAAAGAAGTATAAGATCTATTCAGGCAAAATTATAATAACCTGAAAAAAGAAATTGAAGAGTACGTCAGAAAATTTAAAGACATCCCTTGTTCATGGATGAGAAGATCAAATCTTGTGAAAATGGCCATTTTCCCAAAATTGTTATACAGATTTAATGCTATCCCAATGAAAATGCCATGAACATACCTCACAAATCTAGTGAAATCCCTCCTAAACTTCATCTGGAACCAAAAAAGACCTAGAATAGCAAAGACAATTCTAAGCAGCAAAGGCAAGGCAAGAGGCATCAGAATCCCTGACTTCACATTACACTACAAAGCTACTGTAATAAAATCAGCATGGCACTGGAATGAAAACAGACACAAAGCTCAATGGAAGAGATTAGAAGATACAACTGCAACTATTAAACACACTCAGCCACCTTATCATTGATAAAAAGGTCAAACCTGCACTGGAAGAAAGATATTCTCTTCAATAAATGATGCTGGAAAAAATGGCTCTCCATATGATGAAACTAAAACTAGACTTAAGCTTGTCTCCATGTACTAGCCTAAAGTCTAAATGGATGAACGATCTAAATATTAAAACAGAAACACTCTCTCTTTTGAAAGACACAGTAAGCAGAAAACGTGAAGACATAGGTGTAGGAGAGAATTCATAAATAAGAATCAAACTGCATGCAAAATACTTCACAGAATCAATAACTGGGATCATGTCCTATTAAAAAATATTTTGTATGTCGAAAAAACCTCCAGCATAGTGAAAAGAAAATTCACAAATTGGGAAAAAAAATCTTAATGAACTGTCCCTCAGACAAAATGAACATTCAAAGAATTTTTAAAAAAATCAGATTCCCAAAATTCAAAATCCTATTGCAAAACTGTGCATCTGAGATGAATACACAGTTATCAGATGAAGAAATAAAAATGACAAATCAGTACATGAAAAAATGTTCAGCATCATTGGTCATTAGAGAAATGCAAATTAAAGCCACACTGAGATTCCACATCATTCCAGAAAGAACGCCAGGATAAAGAAAACTACCATCAAAAATGCTGGAGAGGCTGAAGTAGGAACACTTCCGCACTATTGGTGGCAGTGCAGACCGTTGCAACCAATGTGGAGGTCAGACTGGAGGTTCTTCAAAATGCTGAGATTGGAACCCCATTTTATCCAGCTATTCCCTTTCTGTGCATATTCCCAGAAGAACTGAAAACATCATATCACAGTGATATATATGCACACATGTTTATAAAGCAGCAGAATCTGTAATAGCCAGATCTGGGAAACAACCTAAATGCCCATCAACTGAGGAATGGATAAAAAGAAGTGGTATTTTTGAACAATGAATATAACTCAGCTAAAGAATGATCACATTGAGATATTTATAATTGTGGATGCAACTCGAGAACATACTCATAAGTGAAATAAATCAAAGTCACATGTGTAAATACCATGTTGCCTCCCTAGTGTAAGAAATGGTAAGTATTCGATACAAAAAATAAATACAGTGAAAAGATAAGAATCTGCTTAAAGGATAAAAATAATAACAGGGGAAATGAGGAAAAAGAAAAAGAGGAAAGAAAAATATCTAAAATTATATAAACACATTTAGGATAGCTAAGATGATTGTGCTATAAATTCTATAAGTTCTTGGAACAAAATAGTTAAGATTCATAGCATTGGAACAATTGTGCATAATATTGTATGTTGATCTTAGGAACTCTTCAAGATCATTATGTAAAATAACAACCCCAGTTATGATCCTACCTCCTTGTTTGGAAGGCCTATATTATCAGTGTTTTGGGCTCTTTGCTGTTGTTATTTATTTGTCTTTTATGTGTTTGTTTTTCTAGGAATGTGTTTTGTATTGTTTTGCTTTTCCTTGTAATATAGAAAGGATAAATATACATATAGAGACTCATATATGCATAGAACAACTCCAAAACTTCTATGAGAACTGATTATATAATGCATGATGAAGCAAACAGCTACTTTGAAGAAAAAGAGACACTATGATACGTAGTGCTGATTGTGTAGCATCACACTGTGAAATGCAGCAATACTATTATTCTTTGTCCAGAGTGATTTTAGCCTGTTTTGCATTGTTTAATTTCAACATACATAAAGGTATGGGCAGCTATATTGAAGAGAATGAGAGACATTATGGCAGCTATCGGTGATATCCCTACTGTCTTGTTTTGAAGGCCTAAACTGCTTTCATCATCCTGTTCTGATCAGTTTGATACTATTTTGTTTTGTATGAATTCATTGTGTGTGAAGATATGGACAACTATTTAGAAGAAACCACGAAACAATATGATAGACAGTGATGATCTCCTCTTTTCTTACTTTAAAATCTGTGTCTCTTACAGTGTTTTCTTCTGATCTGTTTTGTTCTTTTTTATGTTTAGTTTTACCCATTTAAAATAAAATTTTGAAAAATTAGAAATACTTTTAGATGAATGAAAATACAGCCTTCTAAATTCATACATATTGAGAAATATTTGGTGTAAATGACTATATTAACAAAAATTCAAGAAGTAAATCAGCAACTTATTCTTCTAACTGAACATAACAACAAAATAAGAGTTAAGCCAAAAACCAAGCAAAAATACATAAAAGATTAGAGCAGAAATAAATCAAATTGAAATAAGAAAAATAATATAACAAGAAAAATACACGCTTTTTCAAAATTTCAAGACTTTTGAGAATGTATCTAGTCTAGCATGGACATAATATTCAAACTACAAATGCAAATGACAGCCTGGAAGCAGAAAAATCAAGAGCCAAGAACGAAGATAAACCTTTCAAGATTGCACCTCAGATGACCCTATTCTAAGAAATTCCACACTCCCTAACGAGTGTAAACTATATTTGCCTATGATCCCATTGCCTTCCAAAAGCTCCATCTATGAGTGAATGAGGGCTTTAAGGAACATCACACATAAAATTCTGTACCTACTCCCTAAAAGATTCATGTATGTATCTTTATGAAAAGTGCATTTTGTCCATCTAGAAGTCATTGAATTCTTAAAATTTTCAGCACTACTGAAAAGTCCACGTCCAAAGTCTCCTTTGTGACTTAAACAAAACCCTTAGCTGGGATTCCTTAAAGAAAATTTAAAATAATTAAAACTATGTCCACATACATTTGCACAGGTTAAGCATTCCCATTTTGAAAGGGGAAAGTGGGTGATATAAAGAAATATAACCAAAGAAAACCTGAAATTCAGGAGGAAAACTTGAAGTCCTATAGCTTTTTACCTAGATCATGGGACAAAGTTGTGAGTTTCAAAGTCGTTGAGTGGCTTGGGGTGGCTTAGCTCACTATTTTCTCTTTTAAAGCATACCTATCACACCCCTTGCTTCCTCAGCTTCCTTTGACCTCCACAGTTGCACCCACTGGCCTCCCAATATCTCTGAAATTTGGGTGTAAACCAACCTGACCTCATAACTCTTTCATTCTACATATTCATAAAAACAGAAGCAGAGCCAGAACTTAGCCTTCTCCTGTGAGTCAGTGCCATTCATGGACTGTGGAGGAAGAGAACAAGAAGTCAAAAAAGTAAGCCTCCCTAGGAACCATGCATGGGACACTTCCATAGGGAGGACAGCCAGACACTAGCCCCTTCTGGTAGATGAAACAGCAGATAAGACCATCCAACCCTCAACCTCCAAAGCAACCGGTTGAACCAGAGAAACACAGGCTGTGAAGATAGCTATTGAGGTGAAATTCAATTTGATGCTAGTGGTATTTGATGTTTTAATATTTTTGCAGGTCTAGGGCTGGTGGTTTGGCCATCTATTCAGAGGATAATGTCATTCAATGGCATCTATTGAGGATCTCCTTCTGAAGATGGTTGTCATTACTGCCTATTATCTTGTTTTGAAGTCTTGTGCAATTTTTACTGTTTTGGGGGACTGAGTTTTATTCTGGTTTTTTTTTTTTTTTTTTTTTTTTTTTTTTTTTTTTTTCTTTTGGCCGTTAGTTTGTTTCTTATATCTGATGGCCTGGAAAGGTATTTCAAAGATGGTAAGACATATTATGCTAGCCATTTTGGATTTACTAATGGCCTGTTTTGAAGTCTTTTATTGCATTTAGTCTTGCACAAAATCTAACAAATATAGAAATATCTTTTATGTCAAAGAGTATTTCAGCCTCAAAACAAGCTTCTAGTGAGTCCTTCTTGCCAATTGAATTCTCATGAGCCTTGTCTTCACCATCTTAATTTCTTTTTGACATTCTGATCTGAACTCTGACTAGAATCTTCCATTAATTTACAGCATCCTTGGAATTTTGTAGCCCATATTACTAAACCTTTCCAATTGCTTCTCATGAACCACTTACAATGTCTTCTAAATTTCATGATCAGATATAGACACACAAAGAGCCCCATTTCTGTAGTACAAAAATCTGTCTTAGCGACTTTCATCATTGAAAGGACAGAATAGCTGACACCTACAACTTAAAGGAAAAGAGCCTTATTTTGGCTCATAGTTTCCAGAAGATTTAGTCATTTATTTCAGTCCATGTTTTGCAAGGTTAAGCACATAAACAGTGTGGTAGAGGGGAGAAGGTGGAGGATATATGTTCATATTGTGACATTGAGTGAATAGACAGATAATCAAGGAGGATGGGAGTTACATTTTTCTACTCACATCTAGTAACCTATCTTTTTGGACCTGAACATTCTTCCTCATGGCATATCAACTATATTGCACCTGTGATTGAATCACATTCCAACACACCTGACTACAAGCATATGAGGCCTTTGTAGTACATTCTAGTTCCAAAATACAACAAACATTATCTATGAATAAGGGATTTTAATTTCTGAAAAATTCCTCTTAGGGCTAACAAATTATATTAGCAAGATTATGAGACAGAAAATCTATCTGAAAAAGTTGATTATATTTCTGGATATTATGTATCAATGAAAAATTAAAAAGTAGAAATATAAGTTAAGTACTACTGTAATAATAAAAAAAACTCAAAAGCAATTTAGAAAATGTCTAAGGAAGTCAAGTACTCAGTAACACCAAATGTCACCAACAAAAATTATATGACAGCAAAATAATAAAAATACATCTATGCTCAAAGATCAGAAGATTCAAAATTGTGAAACTGATAATACACACATATTTTATATGTTGATTCTAGGCAACCTATATCTTAAAAATCTCAGTGCTTCTCTTGTTCCTCAGGAATTCACAAATTCATCCAAAATTTTGTAAGAAGATACAAAGGACCTATGGCATCCAGAATAGTATTAGAAAGATCACAGTCAGGATACTAACAGTTATCCATTTAAAAACTATACAATTGCAGTAATCAAGACCAATGTTTACTAATATTAAGGCTATAGTTAATCTCTATATAAAAACAAGATCATAATTTCTTCTAAATTGATACATTCATCCTATATATAACAATAACATAATTATCCCTTCCCAAATCTCAACAGTTTTAACACTGATAAACAGTCAAAGTCTTCTCCGAATCTCAAGGTAAATTTAGCCCTGAATCACTGTAAAAATCTAAAGCAAATTACATAATCTCAAATTACAATTGCACTGGGTAAACCATTCTCAATCCAAAATAGAGAAATATGTAAGTAAAAGAAAATGCTACCATGCAAAACACAAATTTAGGAGAGAAAGCAAGACCAATTAGTGTGCCACCTTTAAATTTAGCCTCACAAAATATCCTAAAGCATGATAACAATGTAAACAAGTTCATGGCCATGGTGCAATACGAATGGCCTCTAGTCCAATGACCAATAGTGTTCTTGGTCCCAACTGAAACCTCCTAAGCCTAGTCCTTTAAAAGAAAATTTAAAAAAAAATAACAGTGATACAGAATTTCAAAGCAAGATGTTAAGAAATTTACTATGGTTATTATATTGCATAATATTTTCTTCAAAACAGTTGCTTAGATTATCAGATAAAGGCATGCGAAGTTGATCAAATAACATAAGCACTTACTTATACTTTCAATTATTAGAATGAGGATTATTTTAGCTATTTTGCATTTCCCTTCTGTCTTTTCTCCTTCCCCCCTTGTGAGTTGTTCTTTCCTTTTGAGCAGTTTCTTTCACTTTCTCTATATATTGTACCTGTTACATTTTATTTATTCCTTGATTTTACACTAGGGAGACAATACAATGTTTCCACTTGCAAGTCTGACTTTTTTCACTTATGGATATGTTGTCTAATTGCATCCATTTACCTATAAAAGCCTTCAATTTATCAGTTTATCCAGCTATAGCTCAGTAGTACTCTATTGTATAAAAATACAACATCTTTTGTAATCTATTACTTGGTTGACTGAAATTTGGGTTGTTTCCAATATTTAGTTATTACAAATTGTTCTGCTATAAACATAGATGTACATATATTGTTGCTTTCTATTCCTCTGGAAAAATAATAAGGGGAAAAGCTGGGTGCAATGGGATGTCTAATTCTAGTATTTTGAGGAATCTACACACTGATTTCTGCAGTGGGTTGTACCAGTCTACACTTCCACAAGCAGTGAAGTGTTCCTTTTCCCCCACAATCCTGCTAGCATTTATTACTGGATGATTTTTTGATGATGGTCAATCTTTTCCGGTATGAGATAGAGTCTCAGTGTTGTTTTAATTTGCAATGATGTCAAACAGTTTTTCATATATTTGTTTTCCATTGATATTTCTGCATCTGAGAAGTATGCATTCATGTTAGATGTCCAGTTTTGGTTTGGGTCTTTGAATTTTGCTGATTTTTAAATTCTTTATATATTCTAGATTGAATTCCTTTGTTTGAGCGGCAGTTGGACAAATTTTTTCCCAATTCCTGGGTTTGCTTTTCACTCTGTTGGTGATTTCTTTTGATGTGCAAACTTTTTTATAAAGATGACATCCCAGTTGTTGATCCTTTGAAGTGTTTCCCATGCAGATGGTTTTTTGTTCATAACTCCTTGTCTACCCATATGTCTTCTAGTTTTCTATCTACTTTCTTTTCTAGTAGGTTTAATGTTCCTATTTTAATATTTGGAGTTTGATTCATTTTTACTTTAGTGCATGGAGATAGTATCTTGTGTTAGTATTTGCCATGTGGAAAGGTAGCTTTTCCAGTACCATTTATCAAACAGGCTATCTTCCAGTGAACATGCTTAGACCTTTGTCAAAGACAAGATTGTTAACTTGACATTCTATGAATATATCAGATATTATTGTGCTAACGATTGTTTCTGCATCTTTTAGTATATTGCATTCAACCTCAGGTTTGTCTCTTGTCAGTACAGTGCTGGTTTCATTATATTACCTTTGTAGCATAATTTCAACTCAGAGATAGTGATGTCTCCTGTCTTGAGTTAGTTGTTTACTATTCTAGATCTCTTCTCATTCCAGATGAATTTTAGGAATGTTTTCTTTATATCTGTGAGGTATTCTAATGTCATTTTGATAAGGATTATGATAAATCTATATAAAAGTTTTGTCACTGTAGCTATTTTCACAATTTTGGTTCTTCCTAAACATAAGCAACTAATATTTATGCATTTTTTGGAATCAAAATTCAAAAAAAATGAAATACTTAGGAATCAATCTAACAAAGGAAGTAAAATATTTATGCATTGAAAATTACAGTACTCTAAAAAGATCCTAGTATTTTGTGGTGATATTTCTAGCAGCAGACGTGTCCTCTGAATTCATATCAAAATTGACCATAAGGCTATATTTACAATATTGTATGTATCATACACCTACATCTTCAAATATTTCCAAACTCCTACTGCACCTGTTCCAGAGAGTTCTAAACAGCACAGTAAGATATAATAACAATAACAACTCCAATTATCTGGTAATATCAGTCTTAAAGTTGTACTGTTTAAAAATAACATAGTTGTAAAAGGAATAAATTTACAAAAAGTAGAAAGTAATCAGATGATAAGAGCTTTCACACATTTCCAGAAATGGAAGAAAATTCAGACTATATTGATTAATTGTATAAACTGAAGATAATCACAGTCATAACGTGGGCATACATGTACAAAATGCTACAGAAGATATCAATTACATAATTTGTTTTTTGAGAGAGGGTTCATTGCTTAGACTCCTCCTTGAATTTAGGACTGGTGCAGATTAGGGGAATCTGACTATTTAATTTAAACAAAGCATTGTGAGCTCCCATAGCATGTGTTGATTCATTGTAATCTGTCCAATGATCTCAAGAAAAATTTGATTTGAGTTTCAAAAGAGTTCTTTACTTGGACCATTCATCAAGTTCGGAACTGTTGAGACTTTAGGACAAGGATTATTTTGTTTTGCTTGTACAGAAGATAGTTGCATTTTATTTCAGTGAAAATGCATTTCCATTACTCCCTCTCAAACTACTACCACTACTGGTCTGGAACCCAGTTATCCCATTATTTTTGCTACTTTCTAAAGCAGTTCTGTAAAATCTATCTTGAGAGTTCATTTCCTGTGTTACTGTGGCTGTCTTTATGTTCTTAATAAATTCAAAATGATTACTGTTCATGGTTGATTTGAATTGGCAGAAGATTTAGAAGTTACAAGGTACTAGATCAAGTGAAAACAGTGGCAGAAGGCATATCATACTTTGTATACCAACATGTCTTTCAAATGGATGGCACTCCACAGTCATATTCACTGTATTTTTTTATCAAATTTTACAGGAGGGAGAGAAAAAAGATAATGTAATCCCATTAGTTATGAAGTTTACAGTGTCTTTCTATATGATGTTTGCTTATTTCCTTACTGAGATTCTACTCATACATCATAAAATTTCCACCTTTATAATCTTCATTCCAAAGATTTTAATATGTTCACAAAGATGTACTACCATAATAAGTATTAAATTTCAGGAAATTTTCATCATTGATAAAACAGAATATACATTCTTGGACAACCAGATTTTGACAACCAGTAGTCTAGTTTCTCTCTCTACATACTTGCCTTTCTGACTATTTCATGTAATTTAAGCCACTTAATATATGGTATTTTGGGACTGCAGTTTTTTTCCCGAGCATGTTTTTTATGTCATTTTATTTTGTAACATTTATCAGTACTCTATATTTGCTGACTAAATTGACATTCTATGAATATATCATGTATTATTTTCTCATTCCTCAATTGATAAAATTTGACCTAATTCTATTTAGGGCAACTATGAAATATACTTCACTGAAATCTACTATGCAAATTTTTTGTGGGCATTTCTTTATTTCTTTTTGACATATACCCAGAAGTGGAATTTGTTAGCACAGAGTAATTATTCATTGGTTAATTTAAGTAAACATCAAACTGCCTTTCATAGAGGATACATGTCATGGCTTGTATCTAGATTTTTGTCCATAGCCTCTTGCAGTCATAAGTTAGGGTTTTTAGAAGTGTCTGGATCTAGAGTGTGTGATACTGGAATTGAATCATGGTGCAATGCTATGACCAAGGTCACTAGGTTAAGGGTGTGAGTGCTACCTGCAGTAGATTCCCTACACAACATATAAGGATAGAATGCGCTTTGATCATTTCTTGCTTGTTTTGCTACCTTCTCCTCATCCAAATTGTTTATTCTCTGCAATGCCTAGCTGCCCTTCTACCTTGTCTTGGAATCAGCTAATGATGGTCTGAAATCTCTACAAACTGTAAGCTAAATAAACCTTGCTAAATCTTAGAGTGTCAAATATTTTGTCTCAGCAATGAGAGAAAAGTAGAATAATATACATTTCTATGTTCTCAATGTTGGTGCATTAGGATTCCAATGTCTCTATGTCTTCAATAATACTTGCTATTATCTGTATTGTCTGCTAGTTAGTGTGAAGTCTCTAGTTGCAGTTCTACACTTACAAGAGTCTGATTGAATGTTCACTGTGTTGCACTAATCATATTTTTATGAAATTATATTTGTTTGTATCATCTGACATGTTGGCACACAGAGATCAACACAATTAGTATTTAAATTTTGTCTTTCTGGTATTACTAATCGAATTTTGTGACTCCTTTTTTATTTAAAAATTTCAGGTTTTATTACTTATTTTGTATTTTTAATTTAATCACTTCTATGTGATCGCTTTGATCCATTTGTCAATGGCCAAAAATATCACATTGAAGATAATTAAAAGGTCATCCTTTCTAAACTTTTTGGTAGCAGTCAATTATGAAGCAACTGTCTTAGTTATGCTACACTAGAAGAGTAGTGATTTCAAAGGTAAATTTAATGTTCAAACACTTCACGTGTTTTTATTTCTGCTTAATATGTGCTATTGTGCTCTAATTTAAAAAACATACCAACCAATTATCTCCATAAAGTGCATAGTAGAAGATACATGTGAGAGTGAAATGAATCCTAGTTTAAAGATACTTTAATGTTGTAGTCATAAATAAATAATGATTTGGGACAAGGTTTATCAACAGTGAGTTTTTTTTTTAATTTAAAATTAAGATAGTATGTTTCACAGAAGTGCTTTGGGGTTTAAATGAGGTTATATTTATAAAGTGATACAATGATTGGCACACAGTAGCCACTCTGTATATTCAAATTCATTTTATTCTTTTTCATTTACATGGTAAACCTATGCAACCAGACAAAATGTTTAAAATATGCTACCAGATATTTTCTAGGAATTCAGGTCAGTGATATACATATTGCTTCAAAAGAATTAGATTTTAAAAATTTATGTAGAAAATTTCCAAAATATATCTTGGAATCCAGAAAAAAAGGAATAATATAATTTTGTCACTTAATGTTTATTTACATAAGCCACAAATGTATGAGCTGAACTCCGAGGTATCCAAGAGAATAAGATTATTAAAATAAAGAAAATAAACAGCCACTAAAGGATATGTTAGAATGCAGATTCCTCAGCCCCATCGCCTACATATTGAGAGAGCATTTGAGAATCAGGAACAGAAATGTATATATTTTTTAAAATTATCCAATTTACTTTTATGATTATTTGACTAGAAGGCACTGAAATAAGAAATGTATTAATTAACATAGCACTCTACCAAATGGAACTGCTGACTGTGACATATTTGGATGATACTCCTAGAGTTTTCCCTAAGAAATGACACAATAAATACAGTTTTATATTTTCTCTCTTATCTATGATTGTTTATTGAAAATATATAAAACTGTCATTTTATTTTGTAAAATTATCCAAACAGTACTTTGTTATTTATTTTTATATGAAATATCACGCTAATATTTATCTTAAAGATAAAAGGCTTTAGACATTTTGCCACATCCAAAACCTTGCACTGCTTTTATTACAGAATGAGAGTTAATCCATTATTTTTCCTTTATTTAACTGTCAAGAAGCTAAATACTTTTTCCAACCTCCGCACCAACCTTCATCTATTATTGGTTGTTGCCTATTTTCCCTTGCTTTAATGGTTTTAATGCATCTATAACTCTTCTTAAAAGCCAGCTGAAAACTTCTTTTTGCAAGAAGATAAGGCAGAAATAAAAAAGCAGTAGTTAGTTACTTCTAAGCACAATATACTGCACTAGCTGCATTTTGCTGCATAAAATTATGCCACATTTTGACTTTTTTATGCTTCAATGCTTTATTTAGTTTTCATACAGAATGCATATGAACAGATGCCCTAATGCAATTTTCTGAATCTGGTAGAATTTTCAGAATCTGGTAGAACAACACTAACATATTTAATCGAGCTTCATCTTCTTTTACTCTAAAACTTCCTTATTAGCATTGTCCGAGAAAGAGAAATGGAGTGGGAGTGAGAGGGAAAAGGGAGGAGACAGAGACAGAGACAGAAACAGAGAGAGAGACAGAGATTTTCACAGGGAATCAGAGAAAGGAAAACAGAAATAGTAGAAAGAGAGGAAGAGTCACTGAAAGCAACTGCCATAGTATGTCATGTTTTGGGAGGTGGAGGGGTACCGAGGACCAAACTCACAATCTTGTACTTGCCAGGCAGGTGCTTACGCCGGTGACATCAATCCCTAACCCTTAGTATATCTTGTTAATCAGTGTATAGCCTAAAATCTCTGTCAAGGAGTCATAATGTTAAAAATGAATATTGGCAAGTTAAGGATTTTCATATGTGGAATCACAGGAAATACTGGCAACTTCCTTTTTTTTTTTTTTTTTTTTTTATACGTATCAGGGATCAAATTCATGACCACAGCGCTTGCAAGGCAGACACTTACGCGGCTGAGCTAAATCCCCATCCCTGGCAACTTGCTTTCTATGCAGTTTTTCTTGACTGTGTTTAAAGAAGTAAAACCTGATTTTATTTGACAGTTTTGACTATGCCTGCTTATCACACCACATATGGAGAATATCAGTTTTATCTCCCCTTCTTTCCTCATGCCTTGCCCAGCCTAGTTTACTTACCTCAAAACATGTATTTCATTTCTATTTGACTCTAGCGTTTCCACTGTTTCTTTATTTCTGCATTATATGCCATGAAAAACTGGAAGACCTAAAGGAAATGTACAAATTTCTGGATGCATATTATAAATCAAAATTGAGTGTGAAGACATAGGAAACATAAACACAACAATAACGAGCTACAGAAATCAATCATTTTGGAAAATATTCCAAGAATAAAACCTCGGGACTTGATGGCTTTACTGACAAGTACTACAAAATTTTAAGTAATCAATACACCAATCCTATAAGGATAGTTTTATCACAATGTCAGAGCTATGCAAGTACAATAAAGTAAATAGATCAATGAGATTGAATCAGTAATAAAATTTTATTAAGAAAAGTTCAACGTTAGACAGCTTTTCTATTGAAATTTTTCATGCTTTTATAATTTCTTCTAAAACAAATAGATAGTAATAAAAAACATAAAAGAACTTTTTACTTTTTTTGAAAAAATAAAACACATTTCACAAAATAATTAGAGACTAACAGTGGTTAATATATTGTGCAAGAAAGAATAAATACCAACATGACTTTTATAATTTTGTTTATATTTTTCATCCTGTTTATTTACATTTAAAAATTAGTTTCAATTAAAACTTAATGATAAAAACCTGATACCTAAGTGGCCAAGACTTTAGCTCAAAGGAATAATCACCTGTCTGGGAAGTGCAAAGTCCTAAGTTTGGTTCTTGATACAAAAAAAAAAAAAAAAGTCTGATAATTTTAATACAGAAATTTATTGAAAATTGAAAGTAAACTTTATCAGAAGCATCACAATCCCTAGAAATGTTGTTGCCTTTCTTTCAGAAGTTGAAACATTTTAAACCTTCACTGTTTTATTTGAGTACTTTCCCCAGAGAAAGTTAGCTAAGTTCATAATAAGCACAAAGAAAAATAAGTTCATTATATTTACAGTGATTAGTTTCATCTCTTAATGGCAAATGTATTCAGTGTTTTTTTTTTTTTCTCAGTCAGGTAGACAGCTGACATTTTTAGAGCTCCTATAATCATTTATGTTCCTCTGAATTATAAATATACATTCATATTTATGCTAAAATTTTAGCCTGGAACTGAGAAATCAGTCATTGGAAAAAAGACTTTACATCACCATTTCCAAAAAGTGCATAAAATTGTGTGCTTGGCCATCAAGGATGTTTCCCACTGATAATCAGCTCAGGTCTAGGAGGCAGCAGTCATCTCTGCTCCAGCCCACATACCAGCCACCATGTGGGATGCTTTGCCTATCGCTAGCCAGTACAGGCTGAGAAAAGAGCAGCCAGCTCTGCACCAGAAAAGAAAATGGCCACCATTGGATACGCATAGCTAGTACTGGCCAGCGAATCCAAACAGTCACACTTTGGAGAATTTGTAGCCAACACAGGAAGTGCCTAGGACCTCACTACACATTTATCTGGAAGAACACAGGAAAATGTTAAGACAGAGAATCAAAAGGCAGCCTCTAGGCTCCAACGCATGCAGAGCAAGTCCAGGAAATGTTAACAGGGAAGAAATTGAGAGACACAAAACTGAAGTTTCTGAAGTGATGGCAACTGGAATAAAGAAATCTTCATGAGTCTATAAAAGAAATTAGAATGCAAATACTGTCTCAGGTAAAAGAAGAAAACAAAAACATAATAAAAGAATATTAACTATCTCTAAGTAAGACAAAAATTAAAAAATACAGGAACATGGCAAAATGAGGGAAATCTTTAATGAACAATATTACAAAGATTTAGAATATGTAAAACAGATTCAAGAGATCCAGGAATTTAAGAACTCAGCTCAAAGCTCGCAAAACTGCTTGAAAGAAACTGAACATGGGCTTTATGACTTTGAATACAAGTTCGCAGCTACCAATTGTGAAAGAAAATATCTCTCTCTCTCTCTTTTTTTTTTTTTCCAGTGTCGGGAATCAAACTCAAGACCACATGCTTACAAGGCAGGCGGTTATGCTGCTGAGCTAAATCCCCAGCCCCAAGAAAAGATCTCTTAAAACTAATAACGAACCAGAAAATAATAATTCAATGGCTATGAGACAACGCAAAGAAATGGAATTTAAGAACAATAGATGCCAGTGAAAAAGCAGGGGTCAACACAAATGACATAAAAGTATATTTACTATATTTACAGAAGTAATAGCATAAGACTTCTCAAACATTGGAAAAGAATATAACATACAAATAAGTGAGGCATATGGAACTCCAGCTAGCCATAACCAAAATAAAGCTACACCCACACATATAATAATCAAGATCCCCAAAATTCAGCAAAATAACAAAATATTAAAAACTGTTAGAGAAAAGAAACAGATCTCCTATAAATGAAAACTCATCAGAATCATGACAGGCTTCACAACACATACCATCAAGTCAAGAAGATGTAGGAATGAAATATTTCAAGTCTTGAAGGAAAACTACTTCCAGCCCAGATTGATTGCCCTGAAAAACTATCTTTCAAATGTAGTGGAGAAACAAGATATTTCCATGACAAAGAACAACTGAAGGAACTCATGACCATCAAACCGACCCTACATAGAATTTTGAAGAACATTCTAGAGAAATAAAAATGACCGTGGTTCTGGGAACAGCAGCAGAGGGCTATATTTGAATGAGGAGGAAAATTGAATTGAGCAAGCGGGCAGTCGTGAGTTCGAACCCTGGTACTGATAAAAAGTTAAAAGTTAAAAAATAATTGAATTGAGGGGAAAAGTAGGAAGCCAGCCGCAGGACAATACCATGGCAGAGGCAAGCCAGTGCATCTTGACCATAGCTATTAATATTGATGGCCTCAATTCACTAATAAAAATAAACACAGGCAAAGTGCATCAGAGGCAGGATCTATCAATATGTTTCATACAATAAACACATTTAACTCTAAAGAAAATTCATAGACTGAAATTCAGAGGAGAGAATAAAATGCTCTATGTGACAGGGAACCAGAAAAAACTTAGGGGTAATTTGCCCGTCAACTGCAGAATGGATAAGAAAGGTATGGCATTTTTATACAATGCAAAGCTACTCAGCTATAAAGAAAGATAACTTTAAGGGTCTAATAGATAAATGGATAAAACTTGAGATCATTCTCATGGTTGAAATTGCTCAGAGTCACATGGCTGAATGTGGTGTTGTCACCTTAGTATAAAAAAATAAGAAATTAGTTGGATCCAAAATGCACTATAGATATTGTGAAAGTTAAAAGGGAGGAAATATCTACAAATGGAAGTCAAGTCAGTGGCCACTTATAACCTATTACCATGTTTTGAAATTCTGTATTTTTTTGATTGTTCTGTTTAGTTTGGTTTTATGCTATTTATTTTTTTTTATTGTATTATCTTTGATGGCATGGGCAGCTATTTCAAAGATAACAAAATATATTTTGGCAGCCATTATTGATTTCCTAATATCTTGTTTGAAACCCTGTACTATTTTTACTGTTATGTTTTGATTTATTTTATTCTATTTTGTTGTATTTGATTTTATTATGTCTGATAGTACAGGTAGCTGCTCTGAAGATAACAAGAAGCATTATCATAGTCACTATTGTTTTCATATTAACTGTATTGTTTTCATTGATTTGTTTAGATTGGTTTTATGCTGTAAATTTTTTATTGTGTCTGATTGTATGAGCAGTTAATTCAAGGATAACAAAAGGTATTATGGTAGCCATTATTGGTTTCCTTTTATCTTGTTTTGAAGTCCTGTGTCACGTTCATTGTTTCATTTTGAATGACTTTATTCTGTTTTATTTTGCTTGATTTATTTGCTTAAAAAAAACTGCTTGCTCTAGGCATCTTAAAACCAATCAAAATAAACCAGTGTAAGAAATACAGAGCTTCTAAACATTACAAAATTCCAATGTTTACCATTATGCCTCTTGATATCTTCAAAATGGCTGATAACTTGAGGTACAGTAAAAATCAAACAGCAGAGTAGAATAGAAACAATAAAAACAAAACAGTGAATGAAATAAAGGACTTCAAAAAATACAATAGTAAGTCCAAAATCGGTAACATAATATTTCTTGTTATATTTGCAACAGCTACTCATGCCGTTGGATTTGACCTAATAAAAGTAAGAGAAAATGAAAAACTAATCCAATAAACAATGAAAGTGATACAGGATTTCCAAAACAAGGCCATAGGAGGAGATTACCCCTAGATGCTACACTGTGCACCACTATCCTCTGAACCTATAATCAGACCACTGGCCCTAGACCTGCAATGTTAGTGGAACAACAAAAAACCACAGGCATCCAATTGCATTTCACCTCGATAACAATCATCACACCCTGTGTTTCTCTGGATAAACCTGTCACTTATGGCAGAGGCGGGTGGGTGTTGACACTTACTGTTTGCCAGCCCGCAAATGGTGCTGGTCCTGAGACTTAATTAGAATGTATTTTCATAATTGTTTGAAAAGATAATATATTGTTACTGATAAGCCAGAAAGTTAAGCAAACATTTTTCAAATTACGCAAATGTATCTTCTTTTCTTTACAGGTATTACTAGGCATGTGATTTCCCACATCCTGTTACAATTTTGTTATAACATATTGTTCAATAATTATGTAGGCTGTCTACACAATATGCTAATACATTTGGTTAATTTAGTGGTTGAAATAAAAATTGGTATGTTGGTCTTACAATGACTTGAACAAATAATTTGTTATGGTGTGATTTATTAAGAATTTGTATAGACTGTCTTAGAAGTAATACAAGACATGATAAAATTCTGTTTTTACTTGGTTAGTGTGAATCATATGATTTAAACTAATCAGTAGTTTTCATAGAAAATATAATAGAAGTTATATATTGCAAATCTTAATGAATGAGACTATTGACTTATTATTTTTGATTGTTTTATAACTTTAATTTTATTTTTTAACCAAGAGAATAATACCAGTGTTCCTTTAAAATGTGACTTTTATTTTTCCAGAAGGAAAGTGCTGAGAAAGAATTTTCACAAATCTGTTCAAACTTTGTGAGGAAAAAGCAAAACAATTGTTGTTGTTGTTATTATTATTATTCCTCTGTGACTGATAGGTATAATGAAATACCTCTGTGTTCTGTGATTATCATCACACACACACACACACACACACACACACACACACACACACACCTAAAGATTGATGAACAAAATCACCCAAATATTCAAACTAAAACAAAATAATTACTTTCTGTGTCAAAGCTAAGATACTTCTTACATTAAACAATATTTGAAATGTTTATATTTGACATGCATTTTAAATTTAATTGCAAGATTTTAGAACCATTGGACGTTTTACTTTCATACATAAAGTTGCATTCTTACTTTCATACTAGTTTCTATTTATCAAAAGGAGAAGAAATGGAAAGAACATAGCATACACAGAATTTGTTATACTTTGGATCTTAAATATCCACCATGGCTTTATGTATTGAAGGCTTGCCCCCCACCCCCAGTATCACTATTGGGATTTGGGAAGACCTTTATAAAGTGGAGCCTACTCCAAGGAAGATAGGATATTGAGCTGTGACTTGAAAGGATTTATTACATTTCCTGTCTCCTTTTCTTTCTCTCATAACTTCCCAGCAGCAATAAGGTGAGCAGCAATGTTTCATCTGTATGCTTTCAACTGTATTATTCCGCCTTACCAGATGTGGCTAGACAATGTAGCCAATTGACCACAGACTGAATATTTTTTAACTTTCAGCCAAAAAAAAATCTTTTCTATTTAAATTGATTTTCTCAGATATTTTGTCATAGTAATAATATGCTTAATAGCATATCATAGTAAATGTACAATGTACATTTGGTAAATTATTATTAAGAACTTTATTTTATCAAATTAACCAAGTAAGCATAATAAGTAACATAACACAAATTTCAGCAAATATTCATACCTAATAAAAGTAATATGTGTCAAGCAAAAATAAAAAACCAAAAAAAAAAAACACCAAAATTTCAAAAGATAAGAAATACTTTTGTCAAATTAATGATGTTTCTTTGTGTCTGACTTGTTTAGGTTTCCATTTGAGGAACAAAAGAAAAGAGAATGTTTAATTCCACTAGAAATAAAATGTATGTAATCATGCCAAACTGATGATAGTTTCTGTAATAAAATCAATTTGAGTCACTTGGAAAAGTCTCACTTTATCATAAGTTTAATAAAGAAAAATAAACTATCCTAACCTAATGGACTCAGTACTGCAATGGAAATGCTATAATTGTTAATTTCAAAATTGAAATGTGTCTACTGTCAAACAAGTCTCTTCCATTTTTTATTTATTAGTGCACATTTATTTATCTGTACTTGGTATACATGACAAATAAAACTTTAATGTCATCTATTTTAAGTATGAAATACAGACTCACTATCTGTTTCATAAAATCCAAGACTATTCGTCTTTTCATTCCTCTAATTTCATGGTATTTATTCTATAGTTATACAAATGAAAAATGTTAATAAATATTGTTCAACTGAATGACATCAAAATTAATATTTATAAAACATTGTTATTTGTGCTATTGAAAAAAAGTCTAGCAAATATATAAGATAAGATACAGATTTTTCATCAATGAAGTTGATTATTTTTTGATACATGGGCATCACCTAAGACTGAGATAACACAAAATAGTCATTTATAAGTTAATTTCCAATTTCCTCAACCAGCTCTCTTTGGAGATCTGATGGTGAATAATAAAACAAGCTGGCTTGATTCAACTTATTTTCTTTGCTCAGCATCTGATAGATGTGCTAATGAACAATGAAATTGACAAGAGTGAATAGCAGCAGGAGATGGAAGTAGAAGGCATGAATAAATTATTGAAAAAATGAGGGACACACATAATGGAAAATTATTATCATTTGAATGTGTATTATACACTGATGATTTGATATTCCATGAATTTTTGTCTTGCCCATCAGTTTTCTGAAATAAAAATATAGGAGGAAATAGTTGGGCAAACTTTTATTAAAATAGAGTCCAGGTAGACGTTAGTAAATGGAAATAATCATTATTTTATAACTCAATATATTAACTTAACGATAGAACAATTTCATTTTTAAAAATGCAAGCATGGAAAAGAATAAATATCTTGGAGACAGAATTAAAAAGAAATGTGATGAAGTACCCTTCAGATTTGCCACCCAGTAAAATAAAAACATTATCTTTTTGGATCTACAGTTACTAAAATTAGAGATTTATTACAATTTTCCTAGAAAGGTCCCCATATGAGCATTATTATCAAGAACACAAATTCCACCTCTTAGACAAATTTAATTTATTTTTTATCAACGTTCAACTTTGAAATAACTCACTTTAACATGGTCAGATCATGCTTACTTGAAAAAGTGTATAGTTCTAGTTTAACACAGTTCAAACTTTATACCTTATTCCTTAAATCCAAAATTCTTTATATAGACATAAGTAGCATGATATGTATTTTGTCAACCTCAGCCATCTAATCTTTTCCCACTTTCTCCTCCACTGATTACAGAATTACTACATTAGCTATCTTTTCTCTAAGAATCTGTGCCTCTGTTTACTCTATTAAGCATAATAACAAGTGTAAAGCACTTAACCCAATATCTAGCATGTAGTGAGCTCTCAATAGATAAAATATATTGGTCAGGAAAAGGAGGGAAATACCTTTAAGATCCTAGATGCAACAGTGGACCCTTAACTTATGAACTCAATTCATTCTAAAGACCTGATTGTAACTTAAATTGGTTGTAGGACAATACAGTTTTTCCCATTAAAAAAAAAAAAAACATGATGGAAAACACCCTACCTAGATGTCGGGGTCCCAGAGGTTCTAAACTCCACCCAGCCAGGCTCAAGGCCCTAGTGCCACACTCCAGGGGTTCATGCCTGGTTGCCAGCTGGGTCTTGGAGGTTCTGAATCCAGTCAACTAGGTGCTAGAACCTGGCAACACACTCTGCAGGTGAGTCCCAGTTTGCCACGTGGGCCATGAAGTTTCTCAACACCACTTAGGTTCCAGGACCCAGACACACACTGTGGGGGTGTACTCCAGATAGCTGTGTGGATCTCTGCCCAGTCCAGCATCCCAGTGCAACCAAGTGCTCAATCCTGGCTTGCCATGGGGATATCAGAGGATTGAAGCTCTGTCCAGTGCAGCAGTTCAGTGAAATCCATCAGGAAAGTGCCTGGCCAGCCACATGGGTCCCAGAGTAAAATGACAAATTGAAAAAGCAAGATGCAGTCTCAGTCCTGCAGCCCACTAAGAACAAACCCAAGAGCCACTGAAATGGAAGACACTGGAAAGCACTGAACTGAACTTTCTGAAATGATAGCAACTGAATTAAAGAAACAGTTCCATGAAGCTATAGAGGTGTTGTATTCAGGGGTTGTGCAGAGAACAATTAGAATCAGGACATGGAGCTTATAATATCATTTCATGAAGGTCACACAGAGTTAACACAAGAAACTGGAGAAAATCTTTCCACAACACATAGAATATTTAGTCAAGAGCCAAAATCCTACAGGAATGTAGCAGGAGTCCAGATGAAAATGCAGAGCTCATGACAATACCTCCCAAAGTCCAACTGGAGGTCCAGAGCCCATAAGGACTCACGCCAGTCTCTTTTACAGATCTGTGCTGGGAAGGTCCAAAAGTCAGTGGTGGAAGGAAGAAAGCCTGTGCCAGCAGGGTGAAGGAGCTGTGTTGGAGGGATGAAAGTTCTATGCTGGAGCTGCGAAGTCATGCTCACAACAAAGACCAGGGCTGTCCTGAAAAGCACCACAGCCATCCTCAGAAACACAGAGGCCCCAAGATTCTCCAATGATAAGCACAGTCAAGTACATGCCAGGAAGCTAGCGTGATGAGTTCATCCGGGAGACCAAGCAGCACACATCTTCCCCTTCAGATCCAAGAAGCAATGCTTGATGTGAGGACCAGAGCTTCTCCAGGAGAACCGAATGACTCAAACAGCAACTGACAGGAGAACCCACAATGCCTCAACACCTCAGTGGAATAACACATCAATGAACAGCTTCTCCTTTTTCCATGTCTCTATTTATGCTGGCAACTTTCCTCAGGTGAAACATCTATGGTCAGCAGCATGGTGATTTCAGGTTAAAAAATGAAATGATAAACATCATGAAAATAAGTTTTGTGTATTTAAAGAAAATGTATATGATATACTAGAGGAACATAAGGAGGTGATGGAAACCTTAAATGGAAAATATGAGAATTAGGATGCATAAAACAGATTTAAAGGCCTATTTAGAGATAAAAAATTGTATTGAAAGCTGGCAAAACTGTCTGAATGAAGCTGAAGATCTACTCTCAGGATTTGAAGACAGAATGGCAGCTTATGATCATGAAATAAAAGATATCTTAAAAATAACAAGGAACCGAGATACAACAATTCAACAGTTGCAAGATGATGTAAAGTGAGACTGATAGGTGCCAAAGAAAAAGCAGGGGTCAACACAAATAACATACCAAGCCGATTAACATAAATTTAATAGCAGAAAAAATTCTAAACATGGGAAGAGAATCTGATATATATGAGGCACACAGATCCCCAATTAACCATACCAAAAATAAATCTACACTCCAACATATAAGAATTAGGATATGTGAATTTCAACACAAGAGCAGAATACTAAAACTGTCCCCAAAAAGAAACATGTCACCTACTAAAGAAAGCCTATTAAAATCATGGCAGACTTTTCAACACAAATAATCAAGTCATGAAGAGATTGGAGTGAAGAATTTCAGGTCCTAAAAGAAAACAAATTTCAACCCAGATTGATTTACCCTACAAAAATATCTTTGAAATTTGACAGAAAATTAAGATACTTCCACAACAAAAACACCTAAAAACATTCATGACCACCAAATCAACACTACAGAGAGTACTAAAAGACACTAGAAAGAGACATAGATAACTATAATCATAACAACAACAAAAACAGAAGGAAACGACTATTCAGGGCAAAAATTAAACAGGAAAAGTAGAAAACTAACAACAGAAACATAACATGACTGTGACAAGTCAGTAGGTACCAGTTATATCCATCAATGTAAATGGTATCAACTGACCAATAAAGAGAAACAGACTGACTGAGTGGATTCAGAATCAAAATCTATCAATATGCTGTGTAGAAGAAACATATTTAACTCGGAATTAAATTCATAAACTAAAAGTCAAAGGACGGAAAATAATAATTTATGCAACAAGAAACCAGAAAAATGCAGCAGTAGCTATTCTGTGTGCAGACAATGTGAATGTCAAACCCAGAATGATCAAAAGAGATAAAGAAGGGCACTACACACTTGTTAAGGGAAAACTTTAAGGAGAAAAGATTACAATCATAAATGTATATGCATCAAATACAGAGGACCCAGCTATGTAAGGCAAATGTTATTACTCATGAAAAATAAAATAAAAATAATACAGTTATAACAAGGGATCTTAATGTCACATTTTAATAGAGAGACAGATCATCAGAATAAAATATAAGCAAAGAAATAGCAGAACTGAATCAAATTTGTGAACAAATAAATCTAGTAGATGTGTACCTAGTGTTCCACCCGACATCACAACACACATTCTTCTCACTGCATCCTGGTCATTATCTAAAATAGATCATATATTAACTCACAGAACATGATTAATTCAATGCAAATGAATCGAATCATTCCATGCACAGTATCTGACCACTGTGCAATAAAATTAGAAATTAATGACAATAAACCAACAAACATGAAAACAAATAACACTCCCCTAAGCAACCAATGGATCACAGAAGAAATTAAAACATATCTTCAATTAAACAAAAGTGGAAATACAAATTACTGGAACGTGTAGATCACAATGAAATCACTTCTCTGAGAGAAATTTATAGCACTAAATTCCCACATGAGGAAAATGGAATGAATGCAGATAAACAACCTAATGCTGAACCTCAAACATTGAATAAAGAAGAGCATGTCAAGCCCAAAGCCAACAGAAGGAAGGAAGTTATAAAAATTAGAACAAAATTAATGCAATTGAACTAAGAAATTAATACAAAGAATTACTGAATTGAAAAGTTGGTTTTTTGAAAGAATAAATAAAATTTATAAACCCCTAGCCAACTTTATCAAAAAGAGAAAATAAAACACTCAAATCCACACAAAAAGACATGACAAACCCTACAGAAAATTGGAACAAATCTTCTCAAATTCTCTGATAAAAGCCATATATGATGAACCAATGGCTAATATCTTACTAAATGGATGAAAAGTGAAAATTTTCAGCCCAAAAAGTGGAACAAGACGAGAAAGTATATTATTATCACTCTTATTCAATGGAGTTGTGTAAATATTAGTCTGAGCAGCTAGACAAGACAGAGAAATAAAAAGAATAAATATATGCTAAGAAGAAGGAAAATTATCATTATTTGCAGATGACTTGACATTCTAAATACAAGACTCCCAAAACTCCATTTAAAGACGTCTAGATGTAATAACAAACATTCAGTCAATGTAGCTGGATAAACGTCAATACTCAAAAATCAATAATATTCTTTTACACAAACAACAACTCACTGAGAGGGAAATAAGGGAAACCACACACTTCAATATAGCATACAAAAAATTAAATACTTGTGAATCAATCTAACAAAGGAAGTAAAAGATGCATACAGTGAAAAATGTATTACTCTGAAAAAGGAAATTGAAGAGAATTTCAGAAAATGGAAAGACATTCCTTGTTCATGGATAGGAAGAACAGTAATTGTGAAAATGGCCATTCTCTCAAAATTGTTATACAGATTTAATGTTATGCAGATTCAAAATAGCATTTACATACCTCACAGACCTAAAATGCATCTAGAACCAGGAGAGACCTAGAATAGCAAAGGCAATTCTGGATAACAAAGGTAAGGCCAGAGACATCACAATCCCTGACTTGAAATTATATTACAAAGCTTCTGTGAAAAAATCAGCATGGTACTGGTATAAAAAGAGGTCTGAAGATCAATGGAATAGATTAGAAGATACATTCACAAGTACAGAGATAATCAGCCACGTTATCTTTGACAAAGGGGCTAAACATGTACACTTGAATATTAGTGTCTTTGAAAAGGGGTGCTGGAAAAACCGTTTTTCCATATTCCTAAAGCTCAAACTAGACCCATGTCTATCATCATGCACCAAACTAAACTCAAAATATATCAAAGATTCAAATATTAAAACTAAACACTAAATCTGCTGGAAGTCAAAGAAGGTAGAAATCTTGATTACATAAGAGTAGGCAGGGAGTTCATGAAAAAATAAAACTGAACAAAAATAAGTTGCAGCATCAACAACTGAGATCTCATCTTTTTAAAAAGCTTTGGCATGTCAAAACAAATCTATAACAGAGTGAAAAGAAAACTTACAAATTAGCAAAATATTTAACCAATTCCTTCAGACAAACAACTTCTATACAAAACTTATAAAGAATTTTAAAAACTCAGGCGACTAAAATTCAAGGACCCCATCCCAAATAGGGTATCTGCAATGAATACACACTTCTCAGATGAAGAATACAAATAGCAAATAATATATGAAAACATGTTCAACATCAAAGGTCTTGCAGGAAATGCAAATTAAAATAGCAGTGAGATTCCATCTCACCCCAGAACGTTTGGTCAAGGTCAAGAAATCAACCAATAAAAAATACTGGAGGGGCTGTAAGGGAAAAAGGAACTTTTCTCCACTGTTGAGAGAAGTGTAGGCTGGTGCAACAAGTGTGGAAATCAGTGTGGAGACTCCTAAAAAGGATTAGAGATTCCATTTGACCCAGCTATCCCACTTCTGGGCATTTTCCCAGAGAAACTGAACACATCATACCTTTGTGATATATGTGCACCCATGTTTATAGCAACACAATTTTTAATAGCCAAATCTTGGAAACAACCCATGTGCTCATCAATCAAGGAATGAATAAAATTGATGTGGGATTTTCATACACTGGCACACTACTCAAGTATAAGGAATGGTTGCATCAAGTCTAAGTAAATGGATGTGACTTGAGATCATACTCATAAGTGAAATATATCAAACTCACATGTGTAAACATTGTATTATCTCCCTAGTGTATGAAACTGAAAATCATATATGACCCAATAAATATTGTGTAAGAGTAAGAAACTGCTCAAAGAGAAAAACTAATTGGGAAAGGAGAAAGAGGAAAGAAGAGAAAAGGAAAAGACACAAAATATACACACACATAAGATAACTAAAACAACTATACTACTAATTGTATTAGCTATTGGAAAGGAAGAGTTAATATTCACATGATCATATCAATGTTACATGTTTATATCTGTTAGTCCAAGCAACCACTTTGAAGATAATAATAAGCAATATTACGAACATCGTCAAATTCCTATCATCTTGTTTTGTAAACTTATACTGTTATTGTTTTGGGTTTGTTGTTGCCTGTTTAATCTCTTTTGTTTTTTACTTTTCTGTGCTTTTTCTCTTAAATAAAGTGAAATGATGGGAAAATGTATAATGTTTCTGAACTTCCCAAAACACCACTTAACTGAACATAATTAATTGGTTGCATAATGGATACAGTCTATCAGAAACACTACTAATTTTCCTAGTATATTCATCCCAAAGTTATAAAATGTTTCTAGTTTACCAGAAACAATAACAAAATATTGTACTCAACATTCTATTTGGCATCTTTGTCTTTCAGGAAGGGAGAGTGAAGTGTAAGGTGGTTATTGTTTGGAAGGAGAGTCCTCTTCCATGATAACAGTAGGACTATAGCTCTTTGGTGTCTTTTTTTGCCTTGTAAAAGTCTGTGGCCCACTAGGACATTATTTTGGCTCAGAAGTTTTTAGCATTTTAAGAACTAAAAATTAATGGAAGGTTGTCATTTTATGTCTTTTCTTTAACACTCCAATCTTATAATATGACATTGTCATTAAGCAAGTGAATGTAGTCACTGGATTTTTCTGTCTGGGTGGGTTTTCTATACGAATGTAGCCATGTTCATTTTACCTGGATTTCCTTTATTTCAGAAGAATCTTTTTGCACTGAATATTGATGCTCTGCCTCCTCTTCAGAAAGCTCCTCAGTTTCAATTCTGTGTTGCTGTCATAAGTTGCTAAAGATGCACTGTGGACGATTCCTCTGAATATTCATCCACCAGTTCCTCAACATCAGCACTGTTTGCTTCCAAGCCTATGGGTTCTGATATAGTAACAACAGCCTTAATCACAGGAACAATTGAAAGCTCAGGCTCCTCTATAAGCCTTCATGATCTCTCTTCTATGTCATTTTAGGTGACATTTTTTAAAGGCAAATCTCAGGGTCCTTAGAGAGATGTATGCCTGGGATTTCTCAATTACTCACACACAGGAAAGGATGTTGCAATCATCATTCCAGAACTCTTTAAGATTTAAATCTTTATCTGAGACCGTCTAGAAGTCCTTCAGGAAAATTTCCTTGCTGTATAGCCTCTTAAAGTTAATTATAACCTGCTGGTCCAATAGGGTGCAATAGAGCAGTTGTATTAATAGGTGGGAAGAATCTGGTTGAGCGCCGTAGAAATTCTTCAGCCAATTCTTTTCAAATTTCATTAGTGAAGAGGAATAATTTCCATTATGAGAAGAATCTCGAGTGGTAATTTTTTCTCCTCTAGCTATTTCTTAACAGTAAAAGAGAAAGCTTCCCTGATCCACTGAATACAAATTACACTTGTTATCTATGGTTTGATGTTAGATCTCCACATGAACTATAGCCTGTTCTCCCATGATTTTATGTTTTCTGAACACTCTAAGGGTATCAGGGTGAGGAACCAAGTGTGGTTTTATCTTGAGGTCACCACTCACATTGGACTATAGCAAGAAGTTTAGCCTATACTTTATATTTTTTCTCTTACTAGGTAATGCATGTTATCATGGGGATTTTCTTCCAAAGAGGCAAGTTTCCTCACAGTTGAAAACTTGATAAGAGCAAAAGTCATTTTTATGTGTCATCATTTTACTGTGCGGTATGTAATTTTTCACAGCTCTTTTGTCAGCACTGGCTGGTTTACCATGCCTTGTTTCTCTGTCGACACCAGTTCTCGCTTTAATATCCAGGTAAAATGAATATGGCTACATTCTCCCTTTAATGGCATGTAATGTTTCACCATTTTACTCATTGATGGATTATCCTTTATTAGATCAGCATTTAGATTCCCAGCAATTTCACAAATTATAAACTGAGATGGGCTATAATCTGCCATTTGACTTTCTTTTTTCCACACTTGTAAATAACCTTTCTACCTCATCTAACACTGCAGATAGTGACTTACTAATTTGAGTAACAGTTTTAGTAACATGAGTTTATTTAAACAAATCTTTTCTCTGTAAGAATATCAAGATTATTGATTTCAGTGCTGTGAATTGAACTCCTCATATTTCTGCACAACTTCCATCTTCTTTTCAATTGTGACTGGTTTATTTGCCCTGTCCTTCTTCCTTAGTTTTTATTTTTTCTCTAGTTATTTTGGAGCCATTTTAAAAGCAGTAACCATAGTGATTATATAAACCTCTGACTAAAACTGCATCCACAACCATGCACATATGGGCTCAGATGATAGCTACATACACTTGTATATGATTTTTGTTTGTTTGTTTGTTTTGCATTGGAAGTCTTAGTTTGCAGTAGCACAATCAGTTAGCAATCAGGTTATAACTCAAGATTTTGGTCACAAATTAAATCTAAAATTCTGTTTAAGTTCTTTGGGTGTGAAGCCAATCACAACTCAAGGCTTTACTGTGTATCTCGTTCATTTCCCATCACTCTTCTTATGATTGTTTGGGAATATGAATGTTTAAATTAAACCAGAATTGGTGACAAACTAAAGAACAGCAAATATGTTGCTAATCAGTTTTTCTCTGCTTCACTGTACTTTGTAATCCTCAGGGAGGATTATTTAAGTATAACCTATTGTCTAGCCATTTGGAAGTCAGAAAAAATATTCTCTTTTGAGTTTGGGCTATTATAACAAGTCACCATAGATCAAGCATTATATACAACAGAAATTTATTTCTGGAGGGGCTAAATATTGGAAATCAAGATAGTTGCATGATCAGTTTTTGTTTAGTGCCATCTTCTCTTTGTAACCTCAAATGAAGATTTGATGAGGCTCCTGGAGTTCCTTTTGTAATATCATTAATCCTATTCATTATGCTTTCATTGTATATAGCCCAAATATTTACTAAATACCTGACCCTTAAAATCATTAGATAAGTAATTAAGATATAAAGGAATGACATTTTGGGAAGCATCATAATTTAGTCAAAACAATAATAGTACTTTAAACATGAAAAAAGTACCATGCACTTAACTCGGCAATTCTGACATTTAGACACACATTTTGTTCTTTATTTTGTATTGACACATTTGCTTTTTTCATTAAATCTTCCTAAACCCCTCAGTAGCCATCATAGCCATGCAAAACTAAATCATATTTAACCATGCATATCCCCAAAATAAATAACATGCCTTCCAAAAACACAACTGGATTTCCCAATTTAAAAATAATATTAATAATATTAATTCAAGATTACTCAAAATAAAGTTATTAAAATCCAAATTTTCTAAAAATAGATATTTCTAAATATAGATTTTAACTTTGTTTATAATTTTAATAAAGTATCAACATAGATCTGGCCATGGCATTTAACTGTGATGTTTCTTTGGTCTCTTTCAACATAAATGAAGTTTTTACTAGTTGCTTCTCTGCCTCAATGGTTTTAAAACTTTAAGAAGGCTGTTGATCTAAGATCCTAATATGCTTAAATCAATCATTTCCATAATGAATACTCCATGATAATGATATGTACCTCCAACTGTATTAAAACAATGTAATATATATATTATATGTGTATATATAGCCATTTCTCAGTTAATGCAGTCTAAGTTTGAAATCTGTTTAAAGAACAATCTATTGTCAAAACTCAACCTTATACACAAAGATGACTAAGTCAAGTTCAAAGCTATTATGAGGAAGAAGCAGAAAATAATGAAATTGAGACTAAGAAAACAATACAAAGATAAATTAATTGCAGAATTATTTCACTGAGATTACATAAAATTGTTAAACCTTTATCTAACCTTGCCAAAAAGAAAAGAAAAGAAAAGAAAGATTCAAATGCATACAATTAGGAATTAAACCAGTAAAATCACAAGGTATCAGTAGGAAATTCAAAAAATCATCAATACCTACTTAGAGAACCTGTATTCTGATAAGGTGGAAAACACAGAAGTAGCTGACAGATTCCTAGATATATATGAATTACCAAGGCTGTATTAAAAAGATACAGAAATTCTGAATAACCCAATGTCAGTCAATGCAAATGACAATGTAATTAAAAGCACACCAACAAAGAATAGCCCAGGTCCTGACAAATTAACTGCTGAATTGATAGGAAATTTAGAGAAGATCTGATGGTATTGTTCATCAAACACTTCAATGAAACTGAAAAGAAAGCAATATTCCCAAATTCATTAATCAAAGCAAGAAATACTTTGATATCAAAATCAGAGAAGAAAACAAACAAAAAGAGAACTATAGCCCAATCTCCCTAATGAACATCGACACAAAAATTCTAAACAAGACACTGGCAAACAGAATGCAGCAAATTGTCAAGAAGATTTTACATCATGACCAGGTAGGATTTCTACCAGGGATGCAGGGTTGGTTCAGAATATGTAAATAAATAAATATAATACATAATATTAACAAAGTCATGGGCAAAACCACTAACACCTCAATTGAAGCATAAAAAATATTTGGAAACGTCCCAAACCCAATCATGATTAAAAAATGAAACCTACCTAAAATTGAAATCTATGATCTTTATCTCAATCTGACAAAAGCTATCAGTGAAAAACCAACAGCCAACATCATACCGAATGATAAAAAATAAAAGTTTTCACTCTAATATCAAGAACAATACAAGGCTATCTATTATCACCATTCCTATTAAATTTAATTCTTGAAACATTAGCCAAAGCAATTAGAAAATAGAAAAAAAAATTAAAAAAATAGGAAAGAAAGAATTTAAATTACCCTTATGTGCAAATGTTATCTTAAACTAGATAGAAGAACCTAAAATGTCCACCTACATAATTATATATTTAGTAACCAGACTCAATCCCATAGATGGATTCAAAATCAAAATTCAAAAATCAATAGCATTCTTGTATACAATAACAAACTCATTGAGAGAGAAATGAAGAAAACTTCACCTTGCATAATAGCATTTTAAAAAGTGAAATATTTAGGAATAAATCTAATGATGAAAGTAACAATTCTCTACATCCAAAACCACAGCACACTGAAAATGGAGTTCAATAAGGGCATCAGAAAATGGAAATATCTCTTGCTGTTGGCTAGGAAGTATCAACACAGTGAAAATTTCCGTATTTCCGAAACTGTCACATAAACTTAATGTGATTCAAATGAAAATATCATTAGCCTGTCACACAAAATTAGAGAAAACAATAGTAAAAATATTTGAAAACAGACCAAATCTAGAATTGCAAGACAATTTTAGGCAACAAAGGCGAAACAGGAGGGATGTCATGATTCTTGACCTGAAATTATATTACAGAGCTACTGTGATGAAAACAGTGTGACAGTGGTAAAAAGAACACAACAAAAGGAAAAAGAAACACACCTGAGTACCTAATGCCATTAGAAGATGCAGAAACTACTTCAAACATATTCAGCCACCTTATCTTTGAAAAAGGGGCCGATATTGTTCACTTAAAGAAAGATAACATCTTTAAGAAATGGTTCTGGAAAAATCGGCTTTCCACATTCTGAAGACTAAAACTAGATACATGTCTATCACCATACACTAAATGGAAATTAAAATAGATCAAAGATTTAAATATTAAGGCACAAACACTAACTCTGCTGGAAGGGAGAATAGGTAGCTCTTGAACAGATAAATGAAGGCAAAGCATTCATAAACAAAACCCTAATGGCATGGGAAACACTCAAAGAATCAATAGCTGTGATATCAGCTAATTAAAAAGCTTTTTCACAGAAAGGAAATTGACAATAGGTTGGAAATACAACGCACAGAGTGGAAAAAAATTTAGGCAGTCATCCCTCAGGCAAAGGACTAATTTCTAGAATGTATAAAAAACCCAAAAATATCAGGAACTCCTCAAACTTAAAGATTCAATGCAAAAATTGGCATCTGAAGTGAATAGACACTTCACAGAAGAAGAAATGCAAATGACAAACACACAATAAAATGCTTCACAACACTGGTCATTTGAGAGATGAAAATTAAAGCAATCCTGCAGAAAGAATGCTATTATCAACAAATCAACCAATAACAAATTCTGGGAGGATTTGGGAGAAAAGAAACCCTTTGCTGCTGTTGGTGGGAATGTAAATTGGTGCAAAATCTATGGAAATTAGTGTGCAGATTCTTCAAAATCTAGGACCAGAGCTTCCATTTAACACAACGCTATTCTCCTTGGTTTCTTCCCAAAAGAATTAAAAGCATCATACTTCAGTGATATATGCATATCCAGGTCTATAGAAGAATAATGCATAAAATTTAGGAACAGCACAAATGTCCATCAACAGACAAATGAATTTTAAAAAGTGTTTTTTAATATAATGTAGTACTAATCATTCATAAAGAAAGATAAACTTAAGACATTTTTAGCTAAATGGATGGACCTTGAGACCATATTCTTAGGTGAAATAAATCAGATACATATGTGGAAATATCACACTGTCTCTGTGATATGAGAAACTTAAACATAAATAAGAACCAAAATATATAATAGATATTATAAAATACGAAGTAGTGTTTCAGAAGAAAAGATGAATTCGAGAGTAGTGGGATGGTAGGAATAAGAAAAAAAAAATGAGAGGCCAGGGATTTAGCTCAGCAGCCTAAGTTCCTGCATAGGAAGCACAAGGTTGTGAGTTTAAAACCCAGTACCAGAAAACAAAACAAAACAACAAAAAAGGATAAAATGCACTAAAAACTTTGTATATATAAGGGGAAAAAGAAGTTGAGTGGGAAAGAGAATGGAAAAATCAAGAGGAGATAAGACATATCATGTATAGCTACAAATTTCTTATGATGTATGTGACCATTATACATATCTAAATTGTACCAAAAAACTTCATTACGATGAGAAAAGTGCAAAGAAAAAGAAGTTTAGAGACCACTTTTATAAGAATTATCTTGTTTGTTTGAAGACATGGGCCTAGGAGCACTGAGGCAAAACAATTGGCAAATTTCCTAACAGGTGTTTCACCATAGGTTACATTTTGCATTGATTTTTCACAAGATTTGTTTCCTTTAGGCAAACCATGATAATTTAAATATCTGTCTAACTATCAATCTGTCTGTCTTTCTTTCTGTCTGTCTCTTTTGTAAATGAGTCTTTCAATGTAATTATCTTGAATGGACTAGCAACATCTTTTGGGCTTGAATGTGGGAGTTCTGTCTCTTGTTTTGTTTAAACAAAACTCTACTCATAATTTTATGTTTTCCCACTGTGTCTCCAACCCCATGTGCCCTATGTACTATCACAGGGCGCTCAGTAGTTGCTGGAGTATATTAATTAGTGTACAAATAATGGCTTGGTGGCCAGCAGTGGCAGTTTATTCGCTGGTGATACCAGCATATCTATAATGCAAACACTTAGAAGATAAAAACTATTCCAGAATGACTGCTGAGATGAACAAATACTTTTTTAGATACTACCGACTTGCTGACTGGTAATTTGCCTATTTTTCACTTGATTCCTTATTCACTGGAAATTTTTAAATTCATCAACCAGAACTATGCAGATCTAAATTGTGATTACTGAAATCTGTGGGACTTCTAAGCTCTAAACATGTTAATACTATAGCAGGCTTCTAGTTATGTACACAGCATCTTTTATTTGCTTCTAATTCCCTAAAGGCACAGTCTGTGAATCCTTTTGATTTTGTTTCTATGATAGAAGTATAAAATACACCTAAATCTGAAATTTAAATATACATATATACACACATATACACATATATACATATATACATATATGGTACACAGTATATAAAATAAAAGAAAGCATATGCAGAAGAGAGTTAAGTTTAAAAGCAAAATCAAACCAAACAAATCAATAATTTTCTGTGCTTACTGGAAATCTGTTCTTAAATTCTACTTATTTGCCCTTCAGCCAAAAAATAACTGCCAGTGCAAAAAAGCTAAAGTTGTTGTTTTCTATTCTTTTTGTACTTTTCCTTTTCTAAGGCAGAATTGCCACTAATAATCACTGACTAAGAACACAGATTGCAGCTATAACAACCACAGTGTCCACTAAGCTATTCCTTTCTCAGATCCCCAACTGTTCTTCAGTGGTTTATTGGTTTGCTAGCACTGCCATCACAATCTGTGAACAAAATTTGTGGCTTAAAAAGGCAGAAATGTATTATCTTCTAATTGTGGAGACTAGGAATATGAGACCGAAGTGCTCCTTCAGGCATCCTTAGAACAAGTATATTTCCTTGTCTCTCTCAGCTTCTGTTAGTCCTAACCTTACTTTCATTCCAGTCTGTTCCTCCAGATTCACAAAATGATCTTCCTGCACTTTTTCATATTTTTCACCTTGAGATACATTGATTTCCATATTTCTTCTTTCCATAAGGATAGTAGTGATGACTAACTAGGACCCTAGTGATTTTTTTTTTTTTGTACTAGTGATCAAACTAAGGACTTTGCGCTTGCCAGGCATACGCTTATGCCATTAAGCTAAATCCCTGGCCCTCCTAGTGAATTCATTTTAGATTGATTACTTCTTCAAATAAAATCACATTCATATATATTGGACACACACACACACACACACACACACACATATGTAATTTTTAGAGTAAGCACAATTCAACCTATAACAAGTGGCATGACCATGTTCACTTAACCATCCTGGCTAAGTTTGTCAAATGACTATGTAAAGGGTAGTATCAGTGATTTAATACTTCAAGTGAGATCCAATTTATCTTGAGGAAAGTGAACTGATGCTCTTTGCCTTTAGTCTAGGACCTACATGTTTATTAATATTGCCAAGGATGCCACTGATTACTACTTGTAAATGTACAGTGCTGACCCCCACATCTATTTCATAGAGAATACTGTCAAGCCAAGGCTTATCCAATCATCGTCGCTTTTATTTTTAAATATTTATTTAGTGCCTTTACATTTTACAAAATAATTCATTTCAGTGTGACATTTCTATACAGATACATATTTTTCATGTCTGTCCCTCATTACCTTTACACCCCCTACCATTCCCCTAATCCATTCTTGTCTAACAATAGCCTTATATCTGTTGCCATGACATATATTTTAGATTCTGAATAGTATGACAAAAATACAATGCTTGCATTTCTGAGTCTCACTTGTCTCACTCCACAGTAGGTAAGAAGCAGAGAAAGGAGGATCCAACAAGAATGTATCTTTTCATTTCATAGTATTAATCGCCCACCCTTCCAGCCATACCTGTGCACATTCTATGTACATGCTACTTGTGTACCTAACAAGATATATTCAGTTATGAACTCATCCATGTATCAATGTACTTTTTGTTTATAGCACTCCCATGATCTAACCACTAGCCAAAAGTTTCAATTTTCACTTTCACCAGTGTCTTGACAGTTCTGTCACTGTTAAAACATGCAACGTCTTCCAAATAAAAAAGAATATTTAATACTTTTAAGAAACAATGGCATAAAATAATCATTTGCATCGCAAAAGGAAGAAAATGAAATTGGACAAAAGCAAGAATAAAACCTAGATTTCTTATGAACTCTGGATGGAAACATCCATGATCATATAGCATTTCATTCTACGTGTCTGAAAAAATAGAATCATGTAATGCCAAGATCTGCTGCCAGATTAAGCAGTATCTGAAAATGAGCCCCATTTGATCATGACTGTCACATCCTCTGAATACCTGGATGGCGAAACATGAAGAAATACATTTCTAGGTGGCCCTGCACGTGCACAGTACACTTGACTTGTTTTCTCAACATTAATT
This sequence comes from Cavia porcellus, assembly GCF_034190915.1. Lineage (NCBI taxonomy): Eukaryota > Metazoa > Chordata > Mammalia > Rodentia > Caviidae > Cavia > Cavia porcellus. The sequence continues at coordinate 87,906,449 of NW_026947486.1, read as the reverse complement.
CTTTCAAGGAATTTATCTTCTTCTGTTCTTAAGCCTGTGATTGGTGCAGTGTTGTCATTTGCTGAGATGCCATGAAACCAACTTTCTCACTGTTACAATACAAAATAATTGGCTTCTTTATAGTGAAACTGATCTTTTCAAAAACCAAGATCTCTTTGACCCAAACTGTAGCAATCTTTCTGTTCATCTCAAGCTCAAAATGTTTCTAATGTTTTTATCACTGATTTTCACTCCTGATTCTCACAGTAAATCTAGGTAAAAGCAGACAGTAGTGATTGTTACAACCTGAATATTGGGCTGCTTGGAAATCTCCTCTGCCAGATTTATTAGTCAAGCAGATTTAAGTAAAATCTTACACAAAAATTTAGGACATAGGCACATTGTAAAGAAATTCCTTGCTGGAATGTAGCATTCATGAGGTCTAGCCCATTTTTAAATTGAGTTCTTATTTTCAAGCGAAAATTCATGATTTGACCTTTGCTGCGTATATTTCTACTTGATTTCTGGTGTTCAGTGTCCCACTAGAAACTATCACCTTTCTCTGCTTATAGCATTCTAAAAATCCTATATTCCCTAAGCCTGAACCTCTCCAAATTTCTATAAATCAGTCTCAGAGACTTCTGAATCCTATGGTCAGGTATATTCACAACACGAAAGCACCGACACAAATTCTCTGGACCAATTTTCTGTTTTAGTTACTTTAATATCTGTCATCCAAAATATATGGCCCTGGGAATTTAAAAGAGCAGAAGTTTTATTTTGTGTGGTGTTTTCAGGGGATTTCATCCATAGTTGGCTAGAGCATGGAAGAAATGGCATAGTAGAAGGTCCTGGCGGAAGTATATTGTTCACCCTAGGGCAGCTGGGAAGTAGACAGAGATGTGAAAAGCCAGAGCCCAAAATACGCCATTCTAGGTCTCTCTTTCACTGATCTACCTCCAACTGCTTCTTACCTCCTAATAGCATACACATCTATGACTCACAAACAAATTAAGTCACTGATGAATATAAAACCCCCATTACCAGTTATTTTCCAAAACCCTCATATCTTAACATAATATTTCTGGGGAATATTTTGGATTCAAACCATAATATAATGTAAAGGAGAATCACAGTATCTTAACAATGCTGTCTAACAAGCGATGACCATAAATTTCTTTCCATTTATTTGTGTCTTTTTTATTTCTTTTGGGAAATTTTATCTTTGAATGTGTAAAACATTCTCTTCTTTGGTGAAGTTTATTGCTGTATATTCTTTTTGCTTCAATTCAAAATAGAATTGTTTTTTTAATTTAACTTTTGGATTGATAATAGTGTATTGAAGTGACACTGATTTTCATATTTTGCTACTTTGCTGAACTTACTTCAAATATCATTCACATTGTATATTCTTTTGAATTTTCCACATGCATGATCATTAAATCTGCAAATAATGAATTTAATTTTTTTCTTTCCAAATTGGAATCTACTGCAAGTAAATTTTAGAGGAAATTTACCATTTCTATCTGGTCACTAGGCTTTAGTCTTAAGTATTTTCCAAGGTAATATGCTCACATTTAGTTTTGCAATAATTTCTACATTGATTTTTATTATCCCTATCTCATTTATTTTTCCCACAGGGAGTAATTTTTTTTTTAATTTTTTTTTTTAAATTTTATTTAAGGAGAAAAGAAAAAAAAGCAGAGAAAGGGTACAAGTTATACAGATTTGCAGAAAAAAATGAACAGTAGGAAATTACTAGTTAATGGATTACATATTGTCATCTTAGAAATAATTGTTCAAGTCACAAAATTAAAGCTTGTAAAGTGGACATTCCATCAATGATACTGCAAACAGTTCTGTTCAATGATCCAATAAAACTCTGTGATATCATTTTCTATCTTATACACTTAAATATACATGCAGTTATATAGTACAGAGCACTTTCTTTTCCTCTCTTTTGTACAATGACTATTACACATTTTGGGTTTCATTGCTCCCATGGTTCTTATTACTTTTTTGGAAGAGAGTAAAACTAAATGTGACATAACAGAACAGAATCGGTCAAGTCAAAAGGGTGGACATAATAGATAATGTGAAAACATAATACAAGGTGATCAACAATGGTTACCATAATGCCTCCCGCTATCTCTAATAGAATTGCCTATATTGTTAGTTACAATACAATTGAACAAAACTGTAAAGAATAAAACCGACAAAACCAAAACATTGGAGACATTGTAGGTCTTCAAAAATAGATAAAAGTCAATGAGAATGGGCGTTATAATGAATCTCATTATCTTCACAGCTGATGCCTAAATTTTCGAACCTGATACTATCCAGCAAAACAGAATGGGGGAACATCAGTTAAAAACCAGATGGTGAGAGTAATACAGGGCTTTAAATCGAGGTAATGGAAAGTCAAAGTGGGTTACTATAATATATCCTGCTATTTTTTTCCTTTAATTAAAAGGATAAAAATAAAAAAGTAAATAATGGAGTGGAGATTGAGATAAAAGAGGGCATAACAACGAAACAGCACAGATCAAAACATAACCATTTAAGCAGAATAGTGTTTCACCACCAGATAATCCTGACCTAAAAGTAGTTACCATATTATCTCTTTCCTTGAAATCCTTGAGTACAACTTCGTATACTGTAGCATTAAGTATATCAAAACAATGTAAAACCATTCAAGAGAATGACAGCATTACAGAGTATTTAGAATCGACTAACAGAAAATGAACAATGGTTTCTTGAATACCTTCTTCGTGCCAGACATTGAGGCTTTTGAATAAATTAGTGCTCTCTTGTGTTTTAGAAGCCTATTGTATATACCTCTACCACAGCATTGCTTCAAAAATTTGCACAACACTATCATCACTTGTAGAGATCAGACACTTTTAAATTCTTGGTTATTTGTGAATGACAGTGTATTTTTGACACAGGAAGTGTAGAAACAATTTTTTATTAGTGATAAGAACTTCCTGACCATACCCCTGTTTCAGTGACCAAAACTAAGAATTAAGTTTGTCAAAATTATGCTTCCTTGAAATAGGTGTATTTAATGAATAACATTTTTACATCACAAAAGTTTAAGGAAACATCTTCTAAAAGAAAAGATCACAGCTTTAGAGGACAATGCATACTAGAACCCACTCTGTACTTAATAATTCAAGATAAATTCAGCTCAAATTAGTGACAAAACTGAAATACAGCAATATGAAATGATATTTATAAGTGAATAGATAGGCATGTATATAATTTTGTGATAATACATATATAATTATATACAATAACATATATATTATATATAATTATATAAAATACATATATAATTTCTTAGCTGAAACATCAAATAACATTTTAATGTAAATATTTTATGTAAAACTAAGAAACATATAAGACTCAGTTATTATTGATCTAATTTTTGTTTGTTTGTTTGGTACTATGGATTGAGCCCATGACCTCACACTTGCTAGGCAACTGAGCTAAATTCCCGGCACCAATTTCTTTTTCATTTACCTAATTTTTGACTTTTGAATAAATAGCATATGTGACTGCCTGTCAAGAGTGATGTCATGAGTTTGAACCCAGGTACCAAAAATAAATGAATGAATGAATAAATAAATAAATAAATAAATAAAAAGTTTAAGGGCTGGAAATTTGGCTCAGTGTTATAGGTACCTACCTGACAAATGGCATATTTTAGACAAACTATTTTTATATATGATGGATATTTTTTCTTTCTTTTTTTTTTGCTCAACATTATATTCATTATATAAATACTGTGATGGAATTTAATTGATTTGACAATTACTGTGTAGAGTTGGTAAATAAGAATATCAGCTTTTGTCCAAGGATAGAGCTCATCAGCACAATACTTGCCTGGCAAGTGAGAGGTCCTGAGTTTGATACCTGGTACAATAAAACTCAGTTTTTGTACAGAGAAGATCCAAAAAGTCAAGTGCTGACTTTATTGTTACTAGTTATTTTATCTTGATCAGTTATATGTTTAGTTAAATAAATTGTTTAACGTTCCTGCCTTCCATGTAATAACAAAATAATAATAATATGTATCATACTGGATCTTTGAAATTATTTAAACTATATGAGAAACTTAGGAAAATGGTCAATACCTAATAATCACTCAGTAACTATTCTAATGTGCAATTATTAAAGACTAATTTACTACAACATTAGTTTAAAATTCCACTGTTCATAGAAAAATGGGACAGCACTTATTTTCAAAATCATGTGATAAAATGCCTTTATATTTATTTTGGATACTTTTTCAGACCATGTAATGATACAAAATGCAATGGTTTCTAACTTTTCTCCTTTATTCTTTTCCTTAGTTATTCTTAAATACAAGTACATAAGTTTAGGAAGTCAATATGTTCCTTTCTCCCACCCACTTCAGTATTGCAGATAAGACATTCAACCAAGTAATTCAGTTTTTCTGATCATTGTATGATTTTTTTTTCTGAAGTGAACAATTTTTTTCCTTTGATTGACTAATAGTTTATCTAGTTAGTACTTTTGTTCCTCAAAGGAATTAAGATAATAAACAAGTATTACTGGTATGTTAATTAAGAATCCCTGATCTCTACTCAATCTGGCTATGGAAAAGTCATTTTTCTTGAGAGGCTTTAATCATTCTATGTGAAATTAATAAAATTAAAATGAAACTATCAAAATATTTCAAGTGTTCAAGGAATCCAAAGTACTATAAAGTAATTTTAGCTATATACTTCCGGAATGTTGAAGGTCAACCTAACAGTACTGTTTATATTTTGGAAAATTATGATCTACAGAAGGCAAGAATAAGTTTGAGAGAAAAACATCTATGTCAATTTCTTTAAATGCTTATTTTTATAACCCTTGTGCTAAGAGGTTGGAAACAAGGTGTATGCTTGTGTCTGCTTCAAATTTTACAGTTGTTAGAATGTTTACAACTGTAGTACAAAGACATTTTGCTGTTATTTAAGTATGCCTATAAGGATAAGAATAGTGGAGAGAAATGATTTTACAGCTACACAGTACTTGATTAATAAGAAAGGCTGATTCAGGTCAATTGATAGTCTGGTGCATCTTATAACCTACGTTGAAGGTATAAAGAGACAAGTAATTCAACAGAATTTGAAAATGTGTTTATAAATTGTGTGGTTGTAGTTTGTGTCAAACAAAACAATCAGCTCTAGCCTGTCTTGCTTCTATGATACAATTTGAACCTGACTTTATTTTCAGTACTTATCCCAGAACTATGCTCTTCATGATTTTCTCTCAAATTTTGAGGGCACTCCCTGTTTCTTCCCTTTACAAGCTTACTACATTCTAAGAAATCCTTTAATACTGTACTAAATTAAATTCTTAAAATAGATATACCCAAATCATCATTGTACAAAAAAGATTTCACTAGTTTTCTGTTGACTACTAAGGAAATACAAGAGCAATATTTAATGTCTAAGAATATGGACAAGACAGTCCTATTTTTTTTTTTTTCTTTTGTCTTTTTTCCTTTTTATGGGTACCGGGGATCGAACTCACGACTGCCTGCTTGCAAGGCAGGTGCTTATGCCGCTGAGCTAAATTTCCAGCCCCCAGACAAGATAGTCCTAAATTGTCTTTGTAATTTTAGAAAAATTGTTTTGTTTTGACATGACTTCCCCCTGTATTTCCCAGACTGGCCTCAAATTTATGAACTTCTTACTTCAGTCTCCCAACATGCTATGATTATAGGTGTGCACTGCCATTCTTGGGTTTTGTAACTCCTATATTTTCCTCACCACCCTAGAAAAAAACTGGCAAGATATTCACACACACCACATTGTTTATTGCCATCACATCATTTCTCTTCTTTTTTCCACTTCAAATATTCACTCTTATTTGGCAGATAGTAACTCAATCCTTATAACTGAGGTCAGGAGTCACATTTCAGATTTGTTCTGTGACAATTTCAAGATACACCTGGCATTCTATATATATTATTACATTAATAAAATCTTTGAGTTTTACACATTTAATAATAATTTTAATTTATTGTGTCCCTTATATTAGAAAATTAGCTCCCTGCAGCAGGAAACACTGTTGTATTCACCTTTCTCACTTTATCTTTTTTATTATTTTAAAGAAAATAAAAGCAAACAAAATAAAACTGAATAAAGTCAATCATAACAAAACAGTGAAAATGATACAGTACTTAAAAACAGGATATCAGGAAATCAACAATGGCTACCATAATTTCTCTTCTTATCTTTAAAATTATTGCCCACACCATCAGACATAATGAAATCAAACAAAGCAGAAAAGAATAAAACCAATCAAAACATAATATTGAATAAAACAAAACAATATGGTAAAAGCATTATTGGATTTCAAAGACAAGATATAAAAATATCTCCCATCTTTGCTATATTGCATACTGTTCCCCTAATAGATGCTCAGAGTACTGGCTCTAGACCTGCAAAGTCAATCAAATAATATAATTAGTAATTGTTCTTGTATCTTAGTTGCTAATAAATCAGCCTGCATTTCTTAGAGTCAGCAGTTTGCTTATTGCGGAAGGGGTCTGGTATTCTTGTCTCCTAGCTGCTATGACAGTTGACTCATGGAAAAGGCAAATTGGTTTCTTGTTTTCCATGCTGGGACCTGTAAGGCTTCCACTGGCTCACAGGAAGGACAAATTGAGTTCTTGTTGCTCCTTTCAGCACCCACATGGCTTCTGTTTGCTCACAGGAAGTGTGAAGTGGCCACCTTTGTAATTTTAATGGACTGCTTACATTAGATGCTTGTTAAGTGTTAATGGAAGTGAATGACTATAGATGCTTCAGCATTTATTTATGCAGGCTTGAATTGTCTGAATACCATTCATGACTTTCCATGTTCTTGTAGGACCATCGCTTGCCAATAATATATATTTAAAGTAGACCAAATTTTGTTCTTTTCTTCTTTAACAAAACCTATTAGTTTCTTTCATTTTTGTGTCACTGTTACTGTTCCCATAAAACTCTCAATTCTTCACAATCACCACATTACAGGCAAATACATAATCAGGTACTGTATCTACAGAAAGTACTTTTTACACCTGTTTCAATTTTTTTTCTTTTTTTGTTGTTTCTGCCCAAATTCAGGCATATAAACTTTCCTATGCAACCTCAATTCAAGTACCAACCACTTCATCTAAGTAAATTTGCCCACCAGATTCCAGTTTTGCCCTATGCTTCCTCTTTTCCCCAAACTTTTTTCTTTCCTCATGCGGTCTTCTCTCTGCCAAAATGTTTTTAAAGGCCTGCAGAAATACTTTATATTCTACAAAACTTTTTTTTTTTTTATTTTTATGTTTGGAAGCATAGTTTCTTCTTTTAATCTACTATGCTTTTACTTTTCAACAAGATTCTTATGATATGCATCATATTTAATCTTCTCATTTAGTATTAAATTGCTATCATCCTTGTTAGACTATCTGTACATGAAAGGAAAATTTATATCTGATTAACACTTTTAATTCTATTTTAGTGAACATGACATTTAATAGAACATTTTGAGTGATCAATACATATTTTTGAAAAGAATCATTTTGAATGCAATCATCAAAATGTAAAATGCTATTGGGATATTTAAATAACATGCTATAGATAGAAGATTGAAACAGAGGAAAACTGCAATCATGCTGAACATATTTCAGATATGACCTCTCATCAGCATATGCCAAATAGTTGCAATAGAATATCAAGTGATAATTAATAAAATATATTTGGAAAAGTGTATAACCTTTTAAATATCATTTATACAGACTATTTTTATTTTATCTAAAAAACCCAAAATTTCATGACAAAATAATGGAAGACTAACAGTAGTTAATTATGTATTAAAATAATTGTATGTTATTATCTTTAAAGTAGTTTCTCAGTGTATAGGCTATGATCATAAAAATTCTCCAAATAAAAATCTTTCTTTTCAATAAACTAAGAGAAACTAGTAGTATAACTGCCTGGCATATTTTTCTCTTTTCCATTCTTTCATTTCGATCTTTTTCCACCCTCATTCCTTTTTCCTTTTGAGCACTTTCTTCCTATTTCACAATATCTTTTGCATGTTTTTTTCTTACTCTTTCAGTTTCTCACAACCAGGAGACAATATGATGCTTAAACATGTGGGTATGATTTATTTCACTTATGATTATGGTCCCAAATTGCATCCATTTGCTTATAAAAGTCTCAAGTTTTTACTTCTTTATGGCTGAAGAAAACCACTGTATAAAAAGGTAATATATTTTCTATTCATTCGTCAGTTGATGAGCATTTGTGTTGTTTCCAATATTGAGCAATTATTGCTATAAAACATAGGTACACATATTTCCCTGTGGTATAAAGTTTTAATTCTTCCAGTAACATACCCAGAGGTAAATGGCTGGGTCAAATGGGACCTTTATTTTTTCTGGAAGTTCCATATTGATTTCCAGTAGTTGCACTAGTCAATGCTCCCAACAAAGTAGAAAAGGGTTGCTTCTACCCCACAGTCCATCCAACATTTGTTATTGGTTCTTTTCTTGATGATAGTTTTTGTGTCTGGATTGGGATGGGATTTCAGTGCTGTTTAATTAGCATCTATTGAAAGATCAATGGTGTTGAACATCTTTCCATAGATTTATTTGCCATCTGTATTTCTTTGTTTGAGAAGTGTATATACATCTCAGAATCCAGTTTTTGGAGTGAGTCTTTGAATTTAAGGGACCTAACATTTTTTCAGTTCTTCTTAAGTTCTAGATATAAATCCTTTGTCTGAGGGACAATTGGCTAATTTTTTTTTTCCTACATAGTGGGTTGTCTTTTTACTCTAGGCTTCCAATTTATCTTCTTTAATCTACAAATAAATAAGTCACTTGCAATAGAGGAGACAGAAGGAACTAAAGAAAAAATTGTTTAAACTTTTTATTAATTTAAGTTTTATTCTTCCTAAAAATAGTGGAAGAGAATATATAGAATTTGCACACGTGTCTTTATAGAAAATTCTATAACTACAGTATGTGTCTGATGTACACATAAAACTTCATAGAAAAACATACCTCTTACTCTTAAGAAATGTTACCTGTGACAACTGTGAAATATAACAATACAACGTTTGACTTTTTAGCCATTACTTTACGATTATTACTCCCAATGCATATGGGTATGTCTCTAGTTGCTCTATTTGCAGTTGATAGTTCCAAGTAGATTTAAGGCTTTACACTTAAGCAAAACTAGTGATGCTTAGTGATTGTTAGTTTAGCAGATGCATACATTATGGCTTATATATACATATTTCCCTGAAGCCTCTTGAACTCACATTTGGGGTTTTGGGGAGGTGACTGGCACACGATTGTGCAATATTGGATTATAGATGCATGACAACTGATTGGTTTAACATGGTTTTGAGTGTGACTATAGAAAAGCCCACTATGTGTGTGGGTGGAACCACATAGAATTATGCAAAATTCAATTAGTGGGCTTATTTAGAACACATCCTTAACCACAGTATCACATGCCCTATTTCCAACAAGCTGCAAAATGAATGCAAGCTCACCAATGAATGCAAGAAGATTTGGTGGGACATCTATATAAAATTCCAAACAAGTAGAATTTCATTCTCAACCATTAGCTTTGTGGCAACTTGAGTTGTTTAACACTGTACCTTGGTTTTGACAGGGTCATACTGAAACACTTGCCTAGCACATCTAAGATTGAATTAAGTGCATACTACAGTATTTGACGGGAATATGAGAATCAATATTGCCATAATGGTGCTAATGTTTCATAAAAGGAAAATCGCTCTGAATTCTTTATTAATTTCTTGCTATTTGGAACTTTTGAAAGATACTTAATTTCATTATTTAATCATTTATGACATGACTAGTGAATTTTGAATTTCACAAGTATGTCTATAGTAATCTTACACAAAATAAAGGATTTTTAACAAAATATATATCAACATAGAGTCTTCTGGAAATGTAATTTATTAATTATTTAAATTATTATTTTTCCGCAAGATTTGATGTTTCAATTAAACAGTATTTGGGCCATTACATTACAGCCTGCTAGTACTTCATCTTTGCTGAAAGCCTCCTCATATATTTTAAAACAAAAGAAGAACGAGTTAATGAGAAATGTAATGAAATGCAGCCTATCACATCTCTCAGAGTAAAGGGAAGTAGCTTTTTAAAAACGATCTCAGATCAGTGACATTCAGAAATTATTTGCTGAACACTAAATGTGTTCACGTGTGGCATCTCAATTCCAAGGACTCTATGTCTTTTATTATGAAATGAAGCATTTCCTTTTTTTGTCTTCAGTGTTGCAGTTGTCCAAGGTAATAATTATTGATGTCACTGATATACCTCAAATGATAATGCTGATTGCGAAACGAATACTCTACTTTTTCTATTGCTATTCTATGATGCTATGTAGTAAAATGATAATAATACTTAGTATTCAGAAATACTATTTTCTAAAAACATAGTTAAAATTCTAAAGTTATTCTCAAACGACCCCATGTCTACATTTGTTTCTATCATGGGGTCGTACTTAACAGATTCCTGCCAAATCTATCATGATGTCCTTTAGCTCTCATGTTGCTAATTCATCATCTTTAGATACTAGTCCTGACAATTTTTGGAAGTGTTATATTATACTGAAAGACACTGTCTACTCTAGAGGAATAATATAATCAAATATGTCATTTAAAATGTAATCTCAAACTTATAAATATGAAAAGAAAGTTAAAGATATCCATATGCTCACTAATAATGGCATTGTCTTAGTTATTTTCTCATTGCTGAGGCAACATGTTCCACCTTCAAAATTAGAGGAGGAAATGTTTATTTGGCTCACAGTGTGTAGAGGTTTCAATTCATATTGGCTTCCTCCAAGACATGGTGGCATGGTAGAGAGGCATCACACAGGAGAAATAGTCCATGATAAACAAGCAGGGGAGAACACATTAGTCATCATTTTGTCCCTTATATTTTATGCAAGGTACCTGGCCTCCACAGAGGTATTGTTCACACCCTTAATTCTATCCAGAACTATGCTGAATCAATCAGTAAACAGAATTGGTAAACACATACACTTGATCCAAGAACAGCACACTCTAGATCCAGCTACCTCTGAAAACCCTTCCCTTCATGATTGCATTAGGCTTTGTTAGCGAGAGGAGGATCTAGACATAAGCCAGTGTAAGGGTGTTTTATTTAAGTAAAAAAAAAAAAAAAAACAAACAAACAAACAAAAAAAAAAAACTTGAGTGAAAAATTATTTGCAACAAGATAACTTCTACATAAATTGATATAAACATGTTTATTCTTATGAAACTTGGATTAACTTATTGAAGAAAACATTTTTTTTTATTATTTCTGCATTGTTGCACATAAACAAGCAACATCCACAGTAATGGCAAGGTTGTTCTTTTTATGGTGCCCATCAGTTTCAGTAGAGTGAACTACATTTTTGAGTTTCTCTATATTTTTCATCAAGTTCAAGAAGATTTGGGCACTATGCATATTACTCAACTTTGCAAGTTACCACTTTGCTTAGGCTTTCTTAAAATGTGTGTGTTTGCTTAGTTATGCATGAGAGAGGGTACGGGAGCAAGGGATAAAAGAGTAATGCTTTACAAAAAGCTAGAAAGTGGTTCATTGTTCCATTTAGGGAAAGCTTACTGTATACTATTGGGAAATAAAAAATTTCAATAATATATTTTAAATTCAGATTTTTTATGTTTGAAGCCAATTAAGAAGCTGTTAATGAAGTATGCCCACACTTCTCATTAATTCATCAATAACTGCTTTCAAGTATTTAATTTTCATTTAAGCTCCAGATCATAGAAACTGAAAACACCAATAAGAAAAGTTTAATAGACATCAGACTATGCCAATTTCTATTTCAATAAATATTTTATTTTGCTATGTTAACCTACTTATGAGATTCACATTGTAAATTTATGATGATTATTTTAGTTTTGGTTTATAAAAATAAATCCTTTTCAGTGAGGTACAATAGACAGTCATCAGCAACTTTGTCATTGCTAAGGTGTAAATAAGGTATAGTGGTAGCTGATATATATATGTTTCTTCTTTTAACTGTTGTACTGCAGTCCATGAACTCAATCTTTTCCATGATTCTGCAAAAATGGCCATGTTTATGTTCGTGTGGAACACATGGCTGTGTCCGTGTTCATCACCTGATACTGAGTTTGCAAACAAAAACAAAATTTGGCCAAACGTTTCTCTTTGATGACTAAACTGTTTGCAAACAAAAGTGTTGGTGACTCAAGGTTCCATTGGTGTCTTTTAAACTTGTGATCTTAAATTGATAGTATTTTACAGATTCTTACAATTTTCTGTAAAGCAAAAGAAGATGTGACTGTTTCTCTTTAGGATGAGACAATGGACTACCCTGAAGCTATGTCTTTAATGAATCACAATTAAACTCCCATTTTTCAAACATATATATATATATATATATATATATATATATATATAACTTATTTCATTCTAGGTAATGTTTCTATGCTGGGAAATATAATGAGAATATATTATAAATTTTGTCTTTTTGGATCACATATAATTAAAATGACCAGTTATATAACCTATTTGAATACAATCTCTTGAGAATTATGAAAAAGATGTGTGCAGGATTGTATCAAATCCTAACCTAGGGAAGAGATTGGCCAATGAAAAGATACTGGAAAGGATAATGCCTCGATGACATGAAAAAACCTAGTCTCCCAGAATGAGCTGAAAGCCTTTGGAAGTGGTGAACTATCAGCATGAGTGAGACAAGTTTTCTAAGCGAAAAGAACAACATTCAAATTTGTGTCTGTAAAGAACCTGAATGTTCAGGGCTGGGGATTTAGCCTAGCAGTATAAGCACCTGCCTTGCAAGCAGGCAGTCGTGAGTTCAATTCCCGGTACCAATAATAAATAAATAAATAAATAAATAAATAAGAATAAAAAAGATGCTGAATGTTCATTTCCAAGGCATAAATCAAGAACTTAAGAAGCAAAGATATCTTTTATTTTGTTAAATGCCATGAGTAGTTAATACAATGAATTCTACTTCTTTAAACTTTGAATGAACTCCCACAAAAAAATCTCAGAAGTAAATAAAATTTGTGTACATCAATATTCAGACCCTGTTTTTCTCCACAAAAACCGGAAATTCACAATGCTGATATGGTTTGTTCAGGTAGGAGTTGTTTGCAATTTCAGAAGTTTGGTTAAAATGCAATACTCCTATATTAGCTGAAAAACATAAACTAAAATAGTTTAATATTTCTTCACTCACTTCCAATGTACTTCCACTAGAGGCAGTACAGTACACTGGATACAAGGGTATGCTCTTAGACAAAAAAAAAAGACAAATACCATAGGAGCTCATTCACAAGCAGAATTGGAGAAAAGTTGATCTCATAGAATTTGAGAGTAGAATAATGACTACTAAAAGCTAAAAATAGGTGACAAGTAAGACAGAGATTGATCAATAAGTACATAATTACAGTTAGGTAGGAGAAGTAAGCTTGAAGGTCCTATTGTTCAGTAAGGGATCTATAGTACATAACAATGTTCCATATATTTTTAAAATATTTTAAATATTTCAAGTTTTTTTAATGTTCTCATCACGTTTGACAACATACCACCCTCCATAAATGTGCACACCATGTATTTTATGCCAATTAAAAATAAAGTAAAACTTTAAAAAATTCTGCTTTCACCTTTCTTGCCAAATGATTTTAGGCAAATTGTGCAACTTCTTTTTGTTTAAAAATCCCTAATTTCTAATGTGGCAGATATTAGTAAAAATACACATGGCACATGCTCTATAAAATGTGCTACTATTTTCTGTCTCTCGGTAGCTGCATAATAATATCCACCTACAGACTGTAGTGTAGATATTTCTAGATGCCACTGTAAATAGTTATGGGGGGTAACAGGAATCCATCTCAGGACATCACGCTTGCCAGGAAGGTAAGGCACTGAACTATATCCCCAGTCTTCTGAAAATATTTTTAAAACATGGCATAATGTTATCACAAACTTGATGCTTTGTTTTAGAATTTCCCTTTGAAGACTAAAAATTATAAGATCTTTAAAATATCATTAATTGGAAATATTATATTTTTAAAATAAATAATATGAAGTATTGACTAAGGAAATGTAGACTGTTGATTGGAAATCAATTAATTTCAAATGTATTTATAAACTGCTAATGAACTGAACTGTTAGATAAAAAATGTCCATATACACATTAATGCTATCCATAGTAATACATCAAAAAATTAACTAAACAGTATTATCATTTTGGGAGGAAACCACAGATTGTTTTGTAATTTATTTGTTATGTTTGAAGGTATAAATAAGTAATGCCTTTGAGTAATACCTCTTTTAAGTGATAAATATACCTTTGAAAGCAAATATAGCTTTGAAATGTGCTTTGAAAGTATATATACCTTGAATATACCTTTAAAATAAATATACCTTTGAAGGTGTAAGTAATTAGTAAAAAATGGACATGATGTAACTTCAAAAATAGAAAGGTATATGTGACTTATAATGAAAATGGTTATGAAATTTATACACTAAGCAGATGGTCACATTTCACAAATAAAAGGTTCTTGATTTTGCTTTACAAAAATTGCAACATAGCAGCAACCCAATCAATTTTCTGCAAGCTAGTATGATAAAACATTTTTATTTTCTACTATTAAGTAATTTAGTGGTAATGCAAGTTGAAGTTTCACAAGCAAAGATTATATTCTTTAGGTGACAAGATTTACAAGTTTCTATCTTTTCTTCTTTTTGGAGAAACAAATGTAAAGAGAACAAGTTGCTATCAGGAATCTGTCTTAAAATCCTGCTTTCAATTGTTAGTTACAATTTTACAGAGTGTATATTCTCCGTTAGTTATGAGAAACAATAACCAAAATGATAATGTCCAGTAATTACACAGTTTACTTTTATGACTTGATTATTTATGCCGATTATAACTTACCAACATTATGATGCATACAATATGTTTTCATACAATGTACTTTTAGAAATGTCTTCAGGAGCAAAAAATGAAGCAAGAATTATTGTTACACAATGGAATGCTATGTGGAGATAAAAAAGTACACTATTCTGTCATTTGCAACAACACAGAGGCAAATAGAACTAAATGAAATTTTAAAAAAGAAAATATTTTTGAAACAGTTGAAACAATTTGCCATGAGGGAAATAGCATGGCTTGATTTGGATGTTTTTCAGTATATTAAAAATAAAGGACACGCTTATAAGAAAGTGAATGCACCCAGAAAATATAATGTTGATTGAAATAAATCAGACAAACAAGCTTGAATACCATATGGTAACTGTCATTTGAGTGCACTAAAGTATAAAATAAGAGAAAGATGAAGGAAGGATGAAATTATACAAGGAGATAGATAGATAAATCTCTTGCAGATGTGAAGGGGTCTGGGAGACCAAGAGCAAGCTTGGGGTGAGGGAGAAAGGATGGGGAAGCAAGTACAGTGAAGATAAGCCATGTACGGGACCCTAACATTAGATGTTATAAACATAAACTATGGTAATAATATCAACAGGGATGAAAAGTATGGGAAGCAAACTATAGAAGAAGTGGGAAGGAGAGGTGATAAACATATTGTGTCTTTGTTGCATCGTTAAAAGCAACTTGGATCTATAAAAAGTGAAATACATGCATTAACACATACTGATTAACTGTAAGTCCTCTAAGGTAACATGGAAAATGATTTTAAAAAACTTAGCTTCTAAATTTCTTCCTTGCAGTAAATAAATACAGTCATATTTCAGTAATATATTCCAATTTGGATACTTGCCATCAAAAAGGTAATTTGTCCAAAGTGATTTATCAGATTTTGTAATTATCTATTTCTTAGACTTCTGAAGAAGAAGGTAAAGACCATTTAATCATTATTATGGGCTTCTCCTTTCTGGTTTTAAGATTTATTTATTTTGAATTCCCTTTGTATTTACACATGATGTATTTGACAGATACATTACAAGGATTGTTATACATGTAATAGCATGCCAAAAAATTACTTACTTTGCTCATGAGCCAGTTTATTATCCTTTGTTCAGAGTTACAAGCCATTCTGTCATGGAAGAATGATCTTGATTTGAGTGTTTACAATGCACAACTCCTTCATGGCTGAAAGCTTCTAATGATTTCGATCTTTCTGTCATCCATACAAAACCCTCACTAATATATAGAGTCTGATTATAACATACAGTTAGATTTATTTTTCCATTATTAGATGCAATATTTTCATGATAAATATATATCTACTGCCAACATCATCCCATCCCTTTTCCGCTTCTACCCAAAATTTAGGCAGCTGTCTTCAGAAAAAATTGTCACTTGGTTTGTAAAAAATGCCATTTGAGACTTTGGGGTCAAATGAATGTCTCTGCCAGCTATTATTCCCAGATAATATTAAAAAGTGAAAGCTCATACTTTTGAAAAATATTTTCAGTTAATACTTTGACTTTTAGAAAAATAATTGAGATTTAAGCACATTATGCCTAACAATTATCTTGTTTGTTTGTTTTGGGGACAGGATATTGTTGTGTATTCCAGGCTGATTTTGAACTCATCATGTAGCCCAGCATGGTCTTGAAATTACAGTGATTTTCCTGCCTCAGTCTCCTTAATGCTGGGATTACAGTCATGTGCCAGCTTGTCTGGTATATGTGACAATTCTTAACATACAAACTTGTAAAATGATTTCTAAACAGTGTTATGTTTCTTTTTCAGACTGTTCCTACTATGAATGGGTACCAGATTCTCCCTGTGGAAAATCTACTCCTTGCTAGTGTGCTACTTTTATTGATATTTTGGAACTACTACATTTCCATTTAATAAAGTGTTAATATAGTAGTTTAACTGCAGGAGAAAATCTGACTCAGTGTCTTTCTTAGCCAAAGAAACAGATTGGAGAATGAAAAACCCTTATTTTCAACAGGAAACACCTTGGTACATTTGCAATTACAGTGTTCTTGATCTAGTATCTCACTATTTGTTATAATACTTGCAATCCACACATTAATATGAATTAACTAGAGTTATACTTACTTTCACTTTAAAAACTGAGAAATCAAATGCAAGTCATTTTTTCAAGGGCATGTTTCACTTCTGTGGTAAATGGTGAGATAAAATTTTATCATTGTAGGTGATGTGCGATATGTTTCCTAAGCAATTTTTGTCTTTATTCCCAGTCAGTTTTCTTAAACTCTAAATAATGGCCTGTAAAAAATCAATGAACATACCTACTAATCCAAATATAGCAGAGAAAAAGCAATGATAATATATTTGGAGCAGATTCATGGTATCTGGCACTTTAGAATGTGTTTTCATATTTACCTCATTTGTTTCTCCGAGTAACCTTTCAGGTTGTAAAGTACATTTTGCTTTTATTTTAGAGGCTGTAGAATGTAAATCTGAGAGGTTACATTATTTGTCCAAAGTCTCAGAGCTAGAAAGTAGAACAACTCGGATTCCGGTGTAGTTGTTTTGCCTCCAAAAACAGTGATCATAAGACTAAACCACTACAAGTTGCTAGAATTTAAAATTTCCCTCCAGACAAATGTGTAAGCATTCTTCTGAGCACTCAGACCTCATTTCTCAGGTAATTGCATTTTCCGTAAGCATCCTTTACCAATAACCTCAAAATTATGGAAAGTAAAAAGCGAAACATACAGAAAAGAGCTTTTAGGAGCTCTGTGGCCATCATCTTCTCCAGTTATGGTTTATAACAATGAAATTTCATACCTTTATTTACTCCCAAAGTAACCACATGGAAAATTTTATATATGTGGAAACAGACACAAAGATGCTAAATATTTTTATGTCAGAAGGACAGTTTGTAAGTTGGTAAAACCAGGATTTAAATCAATGTGTTTCTTGTAAGATTTTGGTCTTTCTTAAACCATAAAATACTCAAGAGAGGAATTTCTTGTCATTTTAAGCTTCTTTAGGTAATATTTGAGGTTTCACATGTAAATGTTTATGTTAAACATATTAAGCATACATCTAAACACTAAGTGGGATTCCTCAGATACTTAATTCAAAATAAGAGGTATCTTGCAAAAATTGAAGTATACATGAAAAAATTATATATATATATATATATATATATATATATATATATATGTATAATGAGTTTACTCATTTACTTATTGAGTAATATTTTTTGGTACTGGGAGTCAAACACAGGGCCTTGAGCTTTCCAGGTAGGTGCTTGTGCTGCTGAGCTATATCCCTGAAACCTCAATAAATGTTTAATGAACATCTACTAGAATGATGGGCACATAGAATAAATAAATATATATCCAAAGAAATAACATGATTATTCATGTGATAGGAAAAGAGATTTATATTCTGGATGATTTCAATTGCTCAAGATTTCAATGTGCAAAATTTTAAGACAACTTAAAAATATTTGCTATAGATTCACTTTGAAATGTTCCCAAAGAACATTATTTTCACACATTCATGCTGCATAATGAATGTATATTGAGAGTCACCATCTGCCCCAGTTTTTCTCAGTGATACACTGTTGTCAACACTGTTAATTACTAAAGTCAGAAGGATTCGAGTATAGTTAAACTTCAGTGTGACATCTCGGACCAATATTGCAGGAAATATAATTGACTCTTTCAATGATGTATGTATGGGGGCTGGGGATTTAGCTCAGCGGCATAAGCACCTACCTTACAAGCAGGCAGTCGTGAGTTCAATCCCTGGTACCAATAAAAATGAAAATGAAAAACAAAAAAAATATAATATATGTATGAGATAATTTATCTTGTCCCAATAATCTCTGTGTATGTGGTCAAGGAAACAAAATACTTCATGAAAATGCCTACCTTTGTTTCCTGAGTTTTGCAAGTCAATAGTTCAGAGGAAACAAGATCATCTAAAAAAAAAAAAAAAAAAAAAAAACAGAAGGCTAAAAATGATCAAAATGTATTCTTTAGCTATCACAGTATAAACTATTTCAACCTTAGATCATTGTTTTCTTTTGGCCAACCTCATGAACTTATATAATACTTATCTTTTTAAATTTCCAGTAGTAACACGTATTGAGAACTTTTGCAGATACAGTATAAAACTTTGTGCAATCTGTCTTTTTTTTTTTTTTTCATTGCTAGTGTCAGTATATCCATACAAACTGGAGTGTCTGGTTTGTCCTAATCCTCACATGCTTCCAAACTGACACGTTTTATTTATGCTTTTAAAACACATATTTGTTTCATTTATTCTGTGAACATCAATATTTTTCTGTTTAGTGGCTGAATTTTGAGTAGGGCAGCTTGCCAGCTCTCCACCGGGGAATTGGGATCTGGCACTCCTCTCCACTTTCAAAACACACTCAAGCACGACCCTTTGTTCACATAGAGCTTACATTAAAAAGCAAACTCAAAATAACTTCAAACAACGTGAGACACTCTACTTTTTGTGCTCAAAAAAAGGTCAGTAGTCTTTCTCATGACAGAGAAGGCATGATTTAAATTTCAGAAGATGATTTTATCTAAACGTTGCAAAAATGTTTCTGAATGGAAAGATAAAGAAGAAAGGATGGTTGTTTCTTCTTGAAGATTAACCCATTACACATTTTCTGTTATTAACAATGACAAACTGTTTCATGTCTTATCCTCTGAAATGTAATTTTTTTAAAAAAAATTATCATTTTCTAAATTACATTTTTGCATTTTTAATAGAATGACTTCAGTATTAACCAAGGTGAGGGTACTTCTATCTCTATAGCAAATAGAAATACATAGGAAAAGATTTTATGAACTTAAACAAGAACAGTACGCTTAAGCCCTTAATTTCATTTGTGTAAATTTATTTTTATTTGCCTTTGAAAGCCAGCACGAACTGACGAGGAAGGTTGCATGCAAAAATAAAAATATTAGCTTGTTTAAGTACATAAGTTTGTGTAGATATAAATTAAACTCTACAATTTCAAAATTTAAAGTGTATTAAGGTAAATCAGTAGATTTTTCTCTTGTTATCAATGCCACCTTTTCATCAACTACCTTATTGTTATTTTTTCTACTCTTGAGTATGCCTTTGTGTACAAAGAGAAGAGATGGTGCCATATTTAAAACATTTGAACACTCTTTTCCAATTTATTTACTTTGTGTAAAATCAGAGTGCATGTATACTTTGAAGTAGGGAAAGGGTGTCACAATTGTTAAGGGATCAGGATAAGTCCCCCTTCCCATCTACTTGCCTAGGAAATATTTTTAAAAGCACAAAATATAGTTTTACTCCCTTACTAACACAATATGCTGAAAGATTTTAAATGTTATTAGATAATTATTATTTACATTACTTGAATACTTCCATGTTAGTATACTGATATTCACTTTATAAACATATATCAAATTGAATGTATTTTTTCTTGGAATTATTGCATAGTTTCCTTGAAATAACATGGAAATTAAATCAAGTTAGAGAAATTCAAATTCTTGAGTCTTTTCTTACTTATTTTTCACATTATACTTAGTAATTTTCTACAACATTGGAGTACAAAAAATTATGATGCTCCATTTCACGAGTCCCAAATTCACAAGAATATCATTTTCATAAGTATGTTAACACTATCTTTCCACTGTCCTCTGCACATACTAATTGTATCTGCTTGAAAAAATCAATTACAAAGATTCATTTTCTAAAAATAGAATTTTCTTTGCCACGAGATACAAAAATATTTAATAAGAACATCTGTCTGATAGGCAACTGTAAATTGCACACAATCATCTTCCTTCCTCTAGCATTTATTCACCATTTCAGAATGCCTTACAGTTATTAATCTCCATATTTTCTAATGAATGAGAGCAATTATTCTGCTTTCCCCAAAACCAACTGTCATACTTTATTTAGAAATTTTAAAGGAATAATTGTCAGCACTATTAAAGAACAGAATTTAACCTACATATTCTGTTGTGTTTTCAGTATATTCAAAGAACTTTTCAGTTTTATACATGTGATCATTATTATGAGGGAATCAAAAGATGGATTATGGCTCAAACAGCTTAGGTTATTAAAATATAATTTTAAATATGATTTTCAAAATTATTTTTTATTAATCAATCTTACATTCAGTTTGTCCATTACTGAATTAATTTCTTCCTCTTCATATACCTTATTTACCTCTTTAAAATTTTCTTATCGAGCTTTTAATTTTAAATTAGAATTCTTTAGATTTTGGTTCTGGTTTTTCTTCTTCATCATCTCTTCCACCCTCATAGTAAACAAATCTTTTTTAGATCATTTAGATATATCTTTACCTCAAATTTAGAAATGTATCATGTTCTAAAGTGGTATTTGCCTTTGATATGTTAAAGGTCACTTTTTTCCCAGTCTGTTTACTCATGATTATGCTCACCCACTAAATCATCACTAGCCCAATTTTAAAAATTTAACTTTATCATGTTATTCATTTTTTAAAAAAACCTAAGGAGTTTCTCTATTGACAGATAATATTTTGTATGATTGCGGAAGCTTTTTCATAATTGTTGGGTCCTTAGCCTAGTTGTTCAAGTCAATTTTCTACTTTTCCATAACAAAATTATACTTCTTAGATCAGGGTATTTTCTGCACTTTTAAGCCTTAAAAGATCATAGCTTCTCCATGAATTATATTTATATTATATTAGCTTACAGTGAGTGATCTCCTCCTACACTTTGCTATGTAGAGGACACCATGTAAGTCCTTCACATCTCTTTGCATTGGCAATTTAATTTAGTCATTTTTGTCTTATCTTTGTAACCAAATTAGAAGCTTTTTGAGGATATGAGACATTATGTGTTATTTTTAACATATTCTTTGAAACTAGCATACTGTTACACATAAGCTATATCTTCAATGAATATCTACTAAAAAACCAGATGATCAATATTTATTGATAAGGAAAATTAATGAATTTAAATCTCATTTTTTGCAATTGTAAGTTACTACCACAATCCCTCCAACCAAGAAAATATGGGAACATTTCCAGTGTATAAATTCTTCTACCCTTTAATAGGACAAGTTTTTCCTTGTTTTACATACCCTGTGAACTTGTAAAACTTTTAACTAAATTGAGATAATATATGTTTTAGTAAAACAGACTTTGGTGATTCTACATAATGCACAGTTTGACTATCATCATCTGTTTTTCACTATAGTATTTATATTTTTACAGCTTAAATATGCCTCTATCATTCTTTATATTGTCAGTGGTGTGAGCTCCACATTCTGAAATGTATGGTTTAAATGATATACCCAAAACATTTTTCAGTTAGTTTTATTCAAACTTTCAGAATAGGAAAGATCCTTAATGCTCCTCTAAGGCAGCGGGCTAAAGTTTGATCCCTTTCTAAAAATTTATAAAAATTTTTAACATGCTGTATAGTCATTGAATCCTTCATATACACTGTATCTAACTTAGTAATATTAGATTAATTTTGGTTTCTTGAATCTTTCTACTTCGGTGAAGCTTCCCTATATACCTTAAGATGTCCTTATGAAGAGATTTCCCTTGTATTTTACTGAAATCTACTGTTTGAAATTTCCTTTGCTTATCTTGTTTTACATATTATGCAACATAAAAAAATTTTGATCTCTGTTCTACAAGTCTCACCACAAAATATTTAAAATAGCTCTCATGCTTCAGTAAAGTAATAACTTCTTCCTATCACACCGTAGTTTTAAAACAATACAGTTTTGTCTTAGTTACTTTTCTCACTGCCAGGACAAAATACACAATGCCCAAAGTTAAAGGGAGGAAAGGTTTATTTAGCTCACGTTTTGTGGAGGCTTTAGCCCATAATTCACTGGCTCTGAGACAGCGTGGTACATGGCAGAGAGACAATATTTCAAGGAAGTGGAAGATAGCAAAAGCAACAAGAGAGGACAGAGACAGTCAAGCCTGTTTTCAGTTCCTCTTATTGTGTGCAGGCTACCACTTCTAGGGTGCAATTAAGTGTATGGTTCAGAATAAAAACAATTTTCATAATCTCAAAAGATTTGGGCAATGTTCCAAATTTAACATAGATATATTTAATGAAAACGTGCTATATTTGCATATTTCAATTCTTGAAATAGAAAAATACAAACAAAATGATTTGGAAAGCTGTCATACGCCTAATTCCAGCAATGCATCATGAATCAGTCAAAACTCTAACAGCCTGTCCCTAAAACTGCATATGTCTTTGAAGGGACATGTAGATGCAAGTCATAACAGGTTTCAAAGAAATACATCTGCTTTACTTAAAATATGTTTTTGTGTTGCTGTTGTCAAATATTTTATAAGTACATTAATAACCATCATGTGCAGTAATTCTCTTTACAGAAGTAAAATTCATAGAACATAAGACACATAAATTATAATCTATAAAAATATGTATACTCATGAAAGGTTAGATAAATGAAGAATGCAATAAAATAAATTTTGATCAAATAAAACACTTTGCAATATATAAGGCACAATTTAAGTGTCCCTGGGGACCAGCAACCACCCTACGATTTCTTGATGCTGCACATTTCTATTGGGTTTAAGGCTGTTAAAAATGAATTTTTGCCAGGTTTGAATACAGTGCATCACATAGAGTCTGACCTACTCATGAAAAGTAAATATTATTTACTTCAGTGTATGTTCTGTGCATCTATTTTAGTCGGTAAGACAGACTTACTCATTGTTTGGGGTTGCAGTTAATTAAAGTCCCAAAGTTCTTCAACACGACCATCTAAGTTCCACAGGTTTCCAAGTCATATTATTTGTATTTTTATATTTAAAGAATTGAAATATGCAAACACAGTGCGTTTCCATTAAATATATCCATGTTAAATTTGGAACATTGCCCAAATCTCTTGATACTATGAACATTGTTTTTATTCTGTGCCATACCTGTTCTACTTTTTAGTTTAATTTCATCACTAAATTTGATAAATCCATTTTTACACTTTTATCAAGAAAAAAAGACTGAAAAAAGAAATAATTACTTAATGAAAATGTAGGCAATACACTGAGAATATATGCTATAGTTGAAATAATTGTGCTAGCTGGTTTGGAATGTTTACTGGAGTCACAATGCAGTATCCAAATCAATACTTTTCCTACTTAACTAATTTTACAAACTTGGAAAACTGTACCTCCATTTCTTTATCAAGAAAATGGAGCATATTTCTCTGGAGTTCATAATCTACACACCTGGTGTGTGCTAAATGCTTGCATAACATTTTAGTATCTCAAAAGCTCAAATCATGTGCTCATTCCATTTTGTATGCATTGAGTAAGTAACCTAGGCATTGCCTTTGTCCAATTAACTCTCCACAAGTCATGAATAGAGGTCTTTCCTGTTGCATAAATTATTTATTTGTGTGAAGCAAATTGCCTCAAAATATGCTGGCTAAGAAATAATAATTATTTTCTCACAGTTTATATGGATCAAAAAAATTTAGCCTTGTTCATCTACATGCAGATACTAAGTCTTTTGTTAGGCTACAATCAGTGTAAGTCAAGGCTGTGGTCTTGTGGTTCACCTGGGGACTGGAGTAAGGGATCTCTTTTTCAAGTTTACTTATAGAGCCATAAGAAAACCCTCAAGTCTCTACTGGCTGATATTATTTCCTCACAATATGTGTACTTTTTAAAAAGCAACAGACACTATAGTATCTGACTTCTTTCAGAGTGAACCCTGGATAAGGAGATGGAAGGAGACAGAAGGGTAGGGGAGCAAAGAAGAGAAGAAAGAAAAAGATAGAAGAGAAAGGAGAAAAAACACGTTACAGTATTTTCTGAACTAGTCATGCAAGTGGCATTCTCTCATCTTTGCACTAACTTAATTGATTAAAGTCACTAAGCTAATGGGTATCATAAGGATTCCATGAGGTATGAATACAGGATACATAGATCCTTGGGGACTAATTTAGAAGCTGGTACACCATCAAGCAGTATGTGGCAGAGCAGAATAAGAAAGCTGGTTATTTTCTCTGTGCTTTGGTCTTCATACCACCCAGCCACATTTTGCAGTGCTCTCTGAATCACACAATGGTCAAGAAATACAACTGGAAGATATTTAGTTTCTTAACCTCCCCCGTCACAAATACCCATTTATACACCAATATTGACAAAGACCTGAGAGATAATGCAGTGGCACGGATCAGAGAAAGGACAGAGACCTTCACTGGACTCTCATTTCCACCACTGTGAGGTTCGTGTGAAGCAAACTGTGATAAAAGCAATACAATGTTCTGTGATCTGCTCCCGATTAATTTTTAACACATTTTAATCATTTTAAATCCCTTGTATTGCTGTCTTATTCCTAACTTTATTCTCTAGGTAACTCTTCCTATCTTTGATCTCATTAATCTCCATGATAAAAAGTAAATGATACTTTAATACATATTCACGGGTTTACATTTCAAAATTTCTGTTTGGGAAAAATCCCTGGAATAAACTCTAACTATGATATGTAAAATACCTTGCCACCAGAAAAGGGAGAAATTTAAATAAAGCATGGGATTTTATTCTCTGTTCCTTACAACTGAATGCTCCTGTTCTGCTGTACATCAACTGACAATAATAAAAACTTTAAGCTCTCTAACTAATGGTAATTTTTATACACAGTTTACCAATGATTATATGTTATATTTATATGTCTGCTTGCCATAATTAATTCAACTGGTTTTTGTTTGTTTGTTTGTTTGTTTGGTACCCAGGATCAAATTCACAACTTGCTTGCCAAGGAAGTGCTTGTGCCACTGAACTACCTCCCTGGCCATAAATATAAAACCTCAAAAATGGAAAATCAGGATCTAAAACAAAAAAGTAAAAAGTTGATGCAGTTAAAATGACTAAGTATTATATTTGTCATAGTGCTTGCTAGCAAGCAGGTAGAGAAGGATAAAATATTTTACCGTATACTGAATATATATTATGTGCAAAAAATTTGTAGATATTATTAAAAATATATATCTACACTAAAATCATGGAGAGTTGGTTTTTAATCATTTTACAGATTAAGTTACTGAGTTTGGAAAAACATTTTCATCTAGTGACTTAAAAGTGAACTCTATATTGGATTATGATTCAAACCAAAAACTTTCTCATCTCATAACCTTCAACCTGATAGAGTTATCATCAGAAAAAAAAGGAAATACAAAAATTCCACTGAGATAATATCATTTGTCATTAAGTTACACAGTTAATTTGCTATGGGACATTGTATAAAGAAGACACTGAGCAAGATAATAAACAGTGCCCTTCATAACAGAATACAGTAAGTGTAGAGGAGATATTTCAAGAGCTTTTTGGCTATTTTTAATGACCTCTGAAAATTGCTTAAAGGGTACCTTTAAAGTTCATGTGAGTGCAACCGATTCAGCAAATACTAAAATAATGTATTCCTATGGTACAGCAGTGTAAGGTGATTCAAGAATAAAATGGAAAGTATGGGGATCAAACTTCAGAATGGTACCTGTTATATTTTATCAGGGTTTTGATGAAAGCTGAACTCATTTCATCGTTCAAGAAATACTTTTGGCATATTGACATACCAGGCCCTATTCTAGATCTGGGAATTCAAATATATATTTTAAAAATATCTATCTCTGCCTCAAAGGGGCCTGAACTATAAACTAAGATAAGCCAATAACTGCAATGAAGTAAATTAACTGCTGTAATAAAAGTATCTGTATAATGTACTAAAGATGCCCTGAAGTATGGATAGCAGAATCAACTAAGATAGTGGAAATAGTGTTTAAGATTTCAAAAATAAACATAACATTTACAGGTAGACAAGATGATGATGGACAATTTGCAGAAAGGGCTTTCAAGAAGGAAGCATTTCACTTATATTTTCAGATGAGATCTAAAGTAGTAGAATTCTATATTGTTCATTATGGGAGATCTATAAGCTTAGGAAGTCCATATACTTAGTGATCTCTACAATTCACTAAAATTTTTCTCATATCCAATTCACTAAAGATTTGCTTATATACAATGTAGTAGACCAAAGGTTATTATTTTCAGTGACAAAGTCAGAAAAGCCAGTGGATTTTTAAAGTACTCTTGCTAACAACTTTTGCTACCAGGAGCTAGGTTTATGTCCCACTGTGACTAAGAAAAACTTGGGATGCAGGAAGTGGGTGCAAATAAACACATTTAAAGGAATAAAGGCAATGAAGTAAAGCTCCCATTAGCTGGAAGGGGCATACTGAGTGAGATATCCATGAGTGCTCCTTTGTCTAGTGAGGTTTATACATTAAAATCATCACATCTCAGAATAGTCTGAATCAACTCAATGTCAATATATGGTGTTACAGGGAGGACAATTTGATAAGAATTAGGCTTATCAGAACTGGGAACACATAGAAAGCACAACATTATTAATTGCAACTTTTCTTAACTTATCAACACAAGCAGAACAAAGACATTTTTCAGAGGGGCATGAATAATATGATGTTGCCAGTTATCTGTCACCTTGGGTTTGTCACATTCCTGGTGAGGAGGTTCCCATTGCTTTAACATGGTACCTTTATTTATCAGACTATTGATATTCTGGCCTTGACTATGGTGTCTTCATCGTGGGACCTAATTTTTTGTTGGCTTCCGGTCACAGGCTTCTTATAATCTTGTCTGTATCATCCTGACTTTCTCCAGGGCCTGGCTTTTCCCTACTACCTGTTACTCTTCCAAATAACAAAGTTGAGAAGTGTGAACCTTATTAATCCCAGTTTCTCACCGATACAATATATAGCAATATCTGTAGGCAAAACAATAATTCCTTAAGAATCACATGCAGACCAAATTTAATGTACTTAGGCAATGACCCTCAGTGATTCCTAAGTAAAATAAGAGCATAGGATAGGGTTTGGTCTAGAAAACAAACAAAAAGAGTTACCAATCAGTATTTGTGAAGTTAAGGCACCCATTTGAAACTTGCTACAAAATAACAGTTTTTCACTGTGTTTTCTTAAGATGCATTAGTTGAGAAATGCTCCCCATTTCATGAAATAAATGAAATGAGTTACTGTGCTTTTAGGTATATTTTGAATTGATCAGCTGAATGTTTGAATATAGACATCAGAAGTGGCTTTAAAGTAAAAAGATTCTACAATGGGTTAAATATTTCAAAATAACTACAAGAGAAGAGATTAAAGGTTGACAAAAGATAAAATGATACTATTTGAAGAGATGGTAATTTCAATTGTTATGATTTTATAAATACACATTATATATATATATATATATATATATATATATATATATATATATCAGATTATATTACTATACCTCTTTAAAGTTGCAAATATTACAAGTCAAATAAAAAACAAAAACTACTCCTGATTGGGAAAGTGATCAATATTACTGACATAACACTTGGTTTGGTATAACACTTAATATCACTTGAAGCAATGATCTTTCAGGAGATTGTGGGAATGTTTTCTGCTTATTCCATGATATCACCAAACCCATTTTAGGTATGAATTAATCCTGAAATTCTACTTTAAATTTGTGTTACATACTCATAGTTGATGCTTATCTTTCAAGTTAGGATGATAGATGAAAGTCAGAAACTGTCATATGTAATTTGGGGTAGATATATCCATGACTGAAAAGAAAATATGCAGAAATCACTGACAGTAGAGTACTATTCTTGCAATCTAGCTGTATAATGTTTTCTGAGGATGTCTGTCACATCAGTCATTCCAGAGATTCACAGGAGTAGGACCTTAACCTTTTGGAAAGCAGAGTAAATTATATTGTGAATACATGAAGAAAAAATTACTACTGGGGCAATGTAACTTTAAAGAATTGGAAAAAATACAAAATATCAAGTAGCAAAGTTCTTCCTCTATTTAATATTATTTTCTTATATGCTTTGTATAGTTTTTGCCTGTTAGTCTGGTTGTTAACAATTATTATATAATGTTTTATATATATATATATATATATATATATATATAATGTTATATAATGTTATTATATAATATATGTTATTATACATGACAATTATTATATAATGATTTCAAATATAAATAAATGAATCCGATACTGGTAAAATAAAATGGGATTGAGGGGAGAGAAACAAGAATTGTGATGTGTTATGTGCATGTGCAAATTGCCCACAATGAATGTAATGATTATGTAATGAAAATATGTACTAACAAAAATAATGTTTTTTCAAAAATTAAGAAGTGGTTGGTTAAATCATGTTACAAGTTTTGATATGCCAGTTAAACAAAGTTACAAGGGCTTGAGCATTTCATTCAGTAATTATTCATTTAATATTGACTGATGTCATGGTTTATGTTTGTGTCCCCCAGGCCTCATGAGTTTGAATTGTGCCTTTGTGATTAGTTCATTGTCTAGTGCTAAGATTAATGGTGTCAGTGCTCCACCTACATAGGGGTGGAGCCAGGATGTGATGTAATGGCAGGAAGAAGGTGTGTCTTGCTCTTTGTCAGTTCCTGTTTGCTGTTTGCAGCCACTATGAAGCCCAGCCACTCCCACATGCCTTGGAATCAACTGAGTGTGGACTGAAACCTCCAAAAACTGTATGAAATAAACCTTTCCTTTCCCAACTTTAGGCTTCAGGTATTTCGTCTCAGCAAGAGCATATAGTAACTGAGACAGAAATTTGGTACCAAGAATGAGGTCGTTTGCTGTGACTATATCTGACCATGTTTTTAGAGAGGCTTTGGAAATGGCTTGTGGACAGTTTGGAAAAGTTCTGACATGTCACCTGGATGCATAGAGCTGGAGCAGCTTAGGCTGTTCTGTTGAGGAGATTCTGGTCAGAGCTCAGGAGACCAGAAGGCTGATGATAGAAAGCCTCATGGTAAAGACCAGGCTTGGGAGGTTTCTGCTGGGAAGGACTGCATTGCTCCTTGGACTCCACATGATGTATGTTATGGCTTGGCAGAAAGTTTGTCTGCATTTTGCTCCTGCCCAGAGACTTGCCTGAGACTGAGACAAAGGGCAATGGACTGATTAACCTTGAAAAAGAAATTAAAAAGCAATCAAATATTGAGGCTGTGGCATGGCTATTGTTGGGGGCTTTCAGCCAGCTATGTGTTTCAAATCAAGAGCAAAGAGCCCAGCAGGATAATTCACAATGCTGTGAGTTTGGCCAGAAGGGAAATTCCAGGGAGGCTGTTGATTGTAAAGACAGAGTTGAGATTTTGATTCCTGAAGAGAAACAGAGAGATAAGAAAGATGGCTCCAGGGCATCCCAAGAAGCGGGTCCCCACACTTTGAAGCCTCAGGGCAAAGGTACAATAATTTGCTCAGAGAAAAAAGCTACAGAGTGCCATGCTTTGGAATGGCGACAGAGGCCATGTGAGGTTCCAGAATGGCGAAAATGTAGAGAAGTTTTTCTCACAATGAGGCAAACAGAGCCCTGCGATCCAGGCAACTGACCCCGACAGCCAAGAGAGAGAAAAGCCTGGATACTGCTTCAGCTAGCAGCAACCTTGGTGGCATCCACAAGGTGCTGATTTTCGGTGCAAGGAAAATGCACGAATTCTGAGAGTAAGACAGATTCCACCTCGATTGCAAAGGACCTGGGAGGCCGAACAGCATGCCCCTGAGAGGGCAATTTGTGAAGATGTAAGGGTGAAGCCGAAAGTGCAGTGGAGACCCGAGAAGTTTAGAAAAGCCAGGAATGTGGATGATCCAAGGGAAGCTGCAAAAAGCGACCAGAGAAGATTTAAGAAAAAAGCTGTGGGAGTTGAAATCACCAGAGGTGCCCTGAGGGTGAAATCACCCAAGCCTTTTGGAGCTTGCAACCTGATTGTTTCAGATGCTGAGTGTGGAACTCTAGGACTTAATGTTTGCCCTGCTGGATGTTGGACTTTCTTTGTTTCCAATACTTTATATTCCCCTGTTTGTAACTTTTGGAATGATAATATTTATCTTGTGCCTTTGCATTTCAGAAATGTTTAACCTTGTTTTGTTTGTACAGGGGGTTGCAGTTAAGAGTTTGCCATAGATCTTAGAGGAGACTTTGGACTTGGACTTTTTAGCAATGTTGAAGCTGTTAAGACTTTGGCAACTCTTGGAGGTGGACTAAATGTCTTTTGTATAAAGGATGCACATGAGTCCTGAGGGCCAGGGGTGGAATGTCATGGTTTATGTCTGTGTCCCCCAGGCCTCATGAGTTTGAATTGTGCCTTTGTGATTAGTTCATTGTCTAGTGCTAAGATTAATGGTGTCAGTGCTCCACCTACATAGGGGTGGAACCAGGATGTGATGTAATGGCAGGAAGGTGTGTCTTGCTTTTTGCCAGTTCCTGTTTGCTGTTTGCAGCCACCATGAAGCCCAGCCACGCCCACATGCCTTGGAGTCAACTGAGTGTGGACTGAAACCTCCAAAAACTGTAAGAAATAAACCTTTCCTTCCCCAACTTTAGGCTTCAGGTATTCTGTCTCAGCAACGAGCATATATTAACTGAGACAACTGATTACATCTATAACATGTTAGACACTGGAGATACAATAATGACCAAAATCGATACTATCTCTGGCCTTGTGGAATGTTTGTTCATTTACACTTTTGGTGGATGACATTAAACAAACAATCATGGAAATAACCTTGCAATTCTAATGTGATCATAATCATGACAAGTTTAGAAGAAACTTCATATACAATAGGTAAAGAGAGATATGACCTGGTCAGGGTTAAAAACAGTTCCTCCAAGAAAGTGACACTCTAGCTAAAAGCTGAGACATAAGAAGTTAAGAAGTCCAGGTCTCCATGGAAGTAAAAGATGTGAAGACCTATCAGCAGAAAGAATTCCAGCAAGAGATAACTACCTGCAAGGTGACCTGAGGCACAAAATTATGTGACACTGTTGAAGCAATGTAAAAGGGCCAATCTAGCTGAAGCCAAAATGAGAAGGCAGAAATGTGACAGAAAAGAATTCATGTGGTGATGGTCTTTATAACCTGTGTTAAGTATTCTGATGTTTATTTTAAGACAATGGTCAAATATTTCTCAGTTTAAATTGGTGCAGATTTGCATTATGAGAAGCTTTGCTCAGGTTGCAGTGTGGAGAACTGAGGGGAAGAGGGGAAGAACAGTTGTAGAAAAAGCACTTGGCAGGCTATTATAAATATCAAGGGCAAATAGTGGTTATGGAAAAGGAGTATTACTAGAGAGACTGAGAACTGAGCGGAGATATGCTAAAAGATGAAATGTTGGAAGTGAAGGTAAGGAGCCACAGGTATCAAAGACAGTTGCTAAGTATCTAGTTCGCATAGCTGAATGGATGGTACTGTTATTTACTAAGACAGGAAATAAAATGTTGGTGTGTGGGAGTTGAAATCAAGATTTTCAGGTAATGTATGCTAAATCTGAAGATTTATTTTGATATACAAGATGGCAACTAGAAAGGTGGACATGACCCATACATTAGGGATAGAAAAATAAAAAGAGAGGGAGCTTTGGCAAACACAGTACATTTGAAGTTAGGGGTAAGTTGTTATCAAATTTTAGGAAAATAATAATTGTGTATCTACAGCCAGTGAAAACACTGAAGAATGAATTCTCCATTAATTTCATAGATTCTGTTTCATTCAAGTCTTTATTTATGTACCTACTTGATTTTAGCATATGTTCCATACCCCTTTTTTCAGTCACTTCCAGGAGATGTTAGTATTACTAATGTAGGAAATGCTGTAAATCTAAGAGATCAAGTCTTTCTTGTGACTACTATATGCATATTTATATCAATATTTCCTAAAGGAATCCAAATTTGGATGCCACATAGAATAAGCGCTTCCAAAATGGCCCTGTATGATATAGTAGGATACTATAAAGTTATTCTCACAGTACATTTTTTTCATATTAATATTCATCTGTAGGTTGACAACAAAATATTTATATAAATAAGGGGCCAATTCTACGAGTAATTTATTCCTGTGTGCACTAATATTTGGTGACCATGAATACGTGTTTTGTGCTGCAGTGGGTACTCAGAAACTCATTAACATCGCTAAAAATGTGTAGGTATAAAGTTAAATGAGGGAGGGGCTGGGGATTTAGCTCAGCTGCATAAGCGCCTGCCTTGCAAGCAGGCAGTCCTGAGTTCGATCCCCGGTACCAATAAAAAGGAAAAAAAGACAAAAAAAAAAAAAAAAAAAAAAAAAAAAAAAGTTAAATGAGGGAAAAGAGCTTAAAATAAATAAAATAAAAATCTATAATCTGTCAGATGATGTTTCCAGTTGTTTGTGTGTGTGTGTAACCACAAGTGTGCTATTCTATGTGTTACATTACAATATATAAACATATAATAAATACATATGCATATATTATATCACATATGCATATACATAATCCCAAATACCTCAAGTAATGCATGTCATCATTTTTCCTTTATATAAGTAAGGAAATGAATGTAAAGTGAGCATAATAACTGGCCAATTCCAAAAGAAGGAAGCCAGGACCAGAATTTTGAACATGCTGACTCCAAAGAATATTTTCTTCAACCATTAAACTGTAATACCTCCCATAAAAATAACCAGCCCTGAATCTACCTTCCCATAAGGCATAACCCGATCTGGAGCTATGACACATTTCTTTCTCTTAGTAAGTTGGAAAGGATTGGCACAAAGAAGAAATCATAGAGTCAAAATTGCCTCCTGTCCTATAATTCAATTTATGATATATTTAATAATGTGATAAATCTTTACCTTTTGTCTCACCCAATTTGATATACCTTTGCAGAGAGAAAAGTGTGCCTCACTGAGTCATCTATACCAGTTTGTGCATCATGAGATCTGGAGGACGTTTCCCATATAACTACAAACCAGACTCCCAACGCTTATCTTAGGAAATTTACAGGGTCTCAGCTGGGAATAGTATGACTGCCTTATAGAGATTAAGTGGAAAATTTTTCAATTTAATCGTTCAAGAATATTTTGCTTTTGTTTTTTAATAACAGGGTATCACTATCACACATATCATTTTAAAACAAGACTATTTTAACTATGTTTCATTATTAGTGACATTTATACCTCTTAATAAAGATAATATAAGCAGTATAGATACAGATGTAGAGAACACATAAAACATTTTTAAGTACAGTCTTGTTTTATATGTATACTCAACAATTGGAAATGTTGATGTGATCCCACTTCTGAAGACTGATGATTTTATCTAGCTCTATTCCTGAGAAATTCCTATTTGTAAAGCTTGCATTCACAAATAATGTCTATTTTCCTATAGAAAATTATATTTAAAAACTTTTGGAATTGAATGCTTCCTAAAATTTGTTAATGATCTACCATTCCTAGTATTTTTACTACCTTTCTGTCAACTTAAATACTTTTGTCCAGAGAATATTACAGTTTAAATGTTAAAAAATACGAACAGAAAATAATTAACTCATATTTAACTAAGTTTATATTCCTGACACCACAGCAAAGTAATGAGGCCACATAGAAGTAATAAATATTTCCTTACTAACTTTAAATTAGTAATCAAAATTCATGTTTTCATGTAATACCTATGCTCCAAGGTTTTAGTCTCAAAAATAGATGCTTGAAATTTTTATCATCATGGCATTATATTTATAGCATCAATAAGAAATACATAGATTATGACTTATATTACAAGATAATGTGTTTTCCTAAAAATGGAATCAATATTATAAAATTATTCAAAACTGAAAATTCGTATATAGAACAATCTATCTGTTGACATCACCTCTCTTTGTTTTGGAAAATGTTTGCAGCTCTTCAAAACACACAGAAAAAATTTGAAACCTAGAAATTAACTAAATATTACAGAGATAATATTATAGATGAAATTAACAAACTTTATTTATCAATACAAAATGCTAATCTGATCTTAAACTAATGACATTGCTATGCATATACTGCACACTTGCAGTAACAAAAATATGGAGAAACATAAAATCAGGATTATATATATAAAAGTTAATTTACCAAATTTTTTAAAAAATGTGAATATGTATGATGTCACATAAATATTTATAAAGTTTTTAACAAACAAATATATCCCAATGATCATTTTATGCCTTAAAATGTCATATAGGAAATGTTACAAATAATTTGCATTTAATATTCATACTTTAGGAATTGTGCTATTTTTCAGGAGTACAAAAGACATAATCTCTGTAGATTACATCATTTAAAAAAAAGTAAAAAGAAGAAACAAAAATCTTATTTATTGAAGAAAACAGTGTAATAGTCATAAAAGTGTTGGAGTCAAGCAGGTTTTCATATCTTGATTTTTGCATTTACTAGTTGGGTAATCATTAAGTCATACTTTTTCCAAGCTTCAGTTCCCTCATTTTAAAGCATTAAAATAAAAATAGAACCTAAAATATAAATATATTGTGATGCCAAATGTGTATAAGGCTTTTAGCATTTGAAATGTTTAGCATATTGTTCTAGCCCATGATACAAACAGGCATTTTCCCACAGTGCTATATGCACCCATGTTCATAGCAACACAATTTGCAATACATAAATCTTGGAAATGACACAAATGCCCATCAACTGAGTAATGGATAAAAAAAGTTGTGTGTGTATCTTTTAATATATAATGGAATAGCATTCAGCCATAAAGAAATAAAAATTTGAGAGTTTTATAGGTAAATATATGCAACTTGAGACCATAGTCATAAGAGAAATAAACAGTATTACTAAGAAGAATAAATCAAAAACACCTGTGTAAGCTAGCATGACAATCTGAAAGACTAAGATCCAAAATGCACAATGTATATTGTAAATATTGAAGAAACTTTTCTAAAGAAAAGAAAAACCATGAAGGAAGATATATATATATATATATATGACAGTTACTATAGTAGTCTGCTTGGTTTCTCTTGATCCTTTGAGGGGAAAGTTTTGTGCAAATAACTTACTGGGCATTTCATACCTATATCTTGTGTGTTGAAAAACTACTGTGAATAGAACAATATGCAAATATATTGATTATTGCTACATTCCTACTAGCCTGTCTTAAAACTATTTTATTGTCATTTCTTACTTTTTTCTGTTTAAAATTAAACAAATAGTCATTTACTAAATAATAGTTGTTGTAAATACTTTTTATTTTTGTAAATGAACTATGTGTAAACATGCATAGCCAAATAAGCTGCTATATCCCAAATATTTTAGCCTATTTTGTTCTACCATAACAATAAATACCTTGTCATGAAGTCTTAATAAAACCATGACATAATGTCATAATATCAGTTTTCCTATGTTAGATTTCTAAAACAGAAATAAACCACATTTCTGTTAATGATAAGTGAAAGGAATTTTTGATCAATTACTCTTCAGTGATATCACATGGAATTATGAACTTATCAGTATTCTTTTTTTTTTTTTTTTTCATCAGGTTACTCCCTGTTAACCAGCTCCACTCTTTTCTTGATATGGCTTCCACCTGGGAGGAAACACTGAATGTGGTGGGCAATGGACTATAGCTGTTGGATTATCCAGGCAAAATGGACCCAGGGTTTCTGTTTGGATTCTGTTCATTTGTGGTAATTTTGTGAATTGGATGAGGACTAAGGAAGAGGGAAGAAGGCTGACAACAAAGCAGCTCCCATAATCTTCTAAGATGGTTCTAAGTATTAATTCACACCCCCACATATCGTATGCCCCACACCATTCAACAAACACGTTTTTCTGGAGAGAACAGTACATAAGCAGCTTTTCTTACCAACCTGCATTTACAAGCCTAATGTATCATGGCATAACTCAGCCCTGCACGTACGTGCTGCTAGATTGGCTGCCTAGAAACTGCAGAGAAGATACTAAGAACTGCCTTCTGATGCTTTCAAGCTCACATCCCAGCTATCTATACCCTCACAACTGTATCCATGTTGTTCCTCTGGAAAATTATTCCTCATCATCTTTTGCTGGAAATTCTCTGTATTCCTCAAGGCTTTGCCTGCCCCAACCCACCAGAGATCTTTCTCTGCCTGGAAGCCTGGCACTGACATCGCCAAGGAAATGTTTCCTTCCTGGAGAAGGAAGGTCTCACTTGTCCTGTTGGAACTCTCCTCCTTTCAACCATCTCAGTGCTCTGAAGTTTAGGAGAAATTAGAGTCATGGATCCTATTTCTGGTCAACCTTAACCCTTGCATCTCCACATCACATCATTACAGCCTTCTTAAATTTTTAAGGCTACGTTTGGCTAAAGTTTGCACTACCCTACCACTATTGGAAGGGATCTAGGGGTGTACGGAAGACACCCGTCAACCATGTATCTATATGTACGTGTATCTATACCTATGTCAATATGTATATATCAATATGATCTGTATCTATATATTGCTAACAGGGAGAAATTCTCCACCACTAAAAGAACTCCCAGTATTATATCAAGCGCACATTTTCTTTTTCCTTTAAACATAAATGATCACGATCATGGATCCTTCTAGGCTCTTGTTAGACTGTATTTCAAGTTTCAGATTTTATTCAACTAGGGAATTTAAGGCTAGTTGGCTGCTGTCCTGAGGGTGCTAAATGTTTCATTGTGGATACTAGAAATCCTGGAGCACAATCCTCCAGGAACCTCCCTAGAGGCAGGAAGGATCTACTGCCCCATCCCACATTGCCCCACCCAACTTTCTCCCACTCTCACCCCCACCCCCACCCCCACCTCAGCACTTTCTGCCGAGCACCAGGGCACACCCACCCTCCCTTCTGCCTTTTCCACCGCCCTCTCTCACTCTCTCATGACCTCGCGTCATCTTCACCCCTTACAGACTTCCCTGCCTCCTCTAGGACCAACGTACTTCCTGCCCTCGCCTAACTCTGAAGTGCCTCCAGCCTCCTCGCTGCCTCTCTGTCAATACTCTGCTCCCTCCAGCAGCGCGTTCCTCCCTCAGACCAGCCGCCATCCTCTTCTTTGCTGCCTGTGCAGCCAGAACTCCGACCCACTGTTGCCTCCGCCTTCCTTGCTCTTGAGACCTAGCTCTCTCAGCTGACACCGAGACATCGCTATCTACGCTGCCTCCGCGGCCAACGCGGGTGCCACGCGCTTTCTCCGCCACCACTGCAACACACCGCCGCGGTTCTGAGGCCCATCATGGTCCCGCAGCAAACAGGTAGCAGGAAGCGGAAAGAGCCCGTTGTCGAGGCGGGCGCCGGGAGCTCGTCGTCGCAGAGCTCAGCGGCAGCTGGGCAAGGAGAGGGTGTCCTGCGGCCCAAGAAGCACAAGGGGCTGGAGGAGCATCGCTCCGTGGTGTACTACCTGAAGGGCCGCGAGATGTGCGCAGGGGGCTGCGCCAATCTCCGGGGCTTCGAGGGCGTGCTGCGCGGCTACGCGGTGCAGAGGCTGCCGGAGCTACTGACTGAACGTCAGCTGGTCCTGGGCACTCTCAACAAGGTGTTCGCGTCGCAGTGGCTGAACGCCAGGCAGGTAGTGTGCGGCACCAAATGCAACACCCTCTTCGTTGTAGACGTGCAGACGGGCCATATCACTCACATCCCCTTGATGCAGGACAGAGTTCCAGCACAAGTCAGCGCAGAGACAACCTCAGGCATCCATGCCATTCAGCTGAATCCCTCCAAGACTCTGCTGGCCACCGGGGGCGAAAACCCCAACAGCCTAGGAGTCTACCAGCTGCCCACCCTAGACCCTGTGTGCCTTGGCGACCAACAGGGCCACAGGGACTGGATCTTTTCCATCGCATGGATAAATGACACTGTGGCTGTGAGTGGCTCTCGTGATGGGACCGTAGCATTGTGGCAAGTGGATCCTGACCTGTTCAGTGGCAGCCCTTCCTGCAACAATGAAGGACAGGTTCCAGCATATGCCCACATCCGTCCGAGTGACATTGAGATGATTCCCAGAGTCAACAGCAACCCTGGAAATCGGAAAGTACGAGCCCTGGCATTCAGTAGCAAGAACCAGGAGCTGGGAGCTGTGTCCTTAGATGGTTACTTTCACCTGTGGAAAACCCGGAATAATCTGTCCAGGTTGTTGTCTATCAGGCTGCCTTATTGTCGAGAAAATGTGTGCCTGACCTACTGTGATGACTTATCCCTGTACGCAGTAGGCTCCCAGTCACATGTGTCCTTTCTTGATCCACGCGAGAGGCGGCAGAATGTTCGGCCCTTGTGCTCTCGAGACGGTGGCACAGGTGTGCGCTCTCTGAGCTTTTACCAGTACATTGTAACTGTGGGCACAGGTCATAGCTCCTTGCTCTTCTATGACATCCGTGCTCAGAAATTCCTGGAGGAGAGGTCTGTTTCCAGCTTGGACTCTTTGCATGGGCCTGCACGGAGGAAACTCAAACTCATCTGTGGCAGAGGCTGGCTCAATCATGATGACCTTTGGGTGAACTACTTTGGTGCAGTGGAGGAGTTCCCGAATGCACTCTACACTCACTGTTACAACTGGCCTGAGATGAAGCTGTTTGTTGCAGGAGGTCCTCTCCCTTCCGGCCTCCATGGGAACTATGCAGGCCTCTGGAGCTAAGGATCATGGCCTCATTTTCAAAGTGAACAAATTTGTCTTTCATATAAGTTTAACTTTCTGTGCTTTTTCTTCATGCTAGTAAATTTGTATGCCTTTTGTCGTCCAGGTGGAACTAGCTTAACCTATCTGCACTTAGTGTATTAGCCACTGAGATAGAAAGGACATAGAGAAAGAGTGAACACAAGTTATCCTTTTGGCAATAAAAATTTGACATTAAATCCAGAAGTGGTGATGCAGGTCTATAATCTCAGTACTCTAGGAGCCCAAGACAAGAGAATCACAAATTCAAGTTCTGGAGAATTTAACAATTTAACAGGCTCGTGTTTTAAAATTAGAGTGGGGATGTAGCTCAGTGTGAAAGCCTTAGATTCAATTCCCTCGTACTAGAAAAATCAAAAAAAAAACAGACAAAATCCCTAAATACTCTTTTGAGTACTATTTTTTATCTTCTTCAAATCATATTAGCTAGATCATAAATTGATTTCTCTTTAGAAAACTTCATTTATCCTCTTTCTTTAACCTAATGCCATCTTTCTTCTCACTACAGTTTAGTACTTCAGTTTTACCAGTATTAAAATTGTATGTTCATATATTTTACATATTTTAGATATATGGAATTTTGGAAAATGTGTGCTAAAATGTCTTTTACAGCTCATTTAGCAAACAGCCCTTTGCATATAGCCCTAATGCAGTTCAAATTCTAGATCATTTGTTGAAATTTTTTTGAAATGCTGGGAACTCAGTATTTTATAGGTGCATTAAAAAGTTTTCAAGTTGCATTCTCTAGTTTAAGAATTTTGTAATACTGTTCATAATTTTAATTAACAATTTGTATTGTTGGATAGAACTTGAGAATCATTGTCTCCCTACTCCCACTCTTCTTGATTAAAGATTCTGTGTTACAAACTGCTTCCCTGGGTATTATGTGTGCTACAGATTTTCAGAGCTAATCCATACTGTCATATAGGCAGCAGGGCAAACAGAGGTATTTTGGGGAATAAACATTTCTTTAAAGTTCATGTAGTACCATCCAGAGAACTATTTACAGTGACAGGCCAGTACTTGGACTTGGAGTTAAGTGTTATTGGTGTTTTTGAATTGAATATATGGATAGTTGTTTCATATGGATTAATTATGATTATGGGCTATGCTGCACAAAAATGTGGCTAGCACCTTACTAATTAATTGCAAGACTACACAGCTTTTTAATGGTTAAATATATTCTTTTTTTGTATTAGTCCTAGAAACATATTTATAAAAGTCACAATTTTCCAGGAGAAAAAAAAAGAATCTGAAATATCAGCTATGCACACATTACCTTGTACATTTGATTTTGGAAAGTAAACATGTTTAGCCATCAAAGAATTAGGCAGCATCTTAAAGACTTCATTTAAAAATATCTTGCTATAAACTACAACGGTTAGGTGTCTTTTTAAAAAATTATTTAGTTTTTTTTACATGTACATGCACATGTAAGCAATGTGTTTGTATATGTTTTTGTTGATTTCAGTATGAGAAGTATAGATGCATATCATTTACATATGCAACTGTTTCTGACATTTTAAATGATATCAAGTTTTACCTCTTTGTCATTTGTTTTGTTTATATCAATTTAAAGTAGTCAAAATTGTGCATAACAAAAAATATGCATAAAACAAATCACACATTATCAAAGATATACAATGACAAGTAAGTTTCTCACACCTCCAGGTTTAGCCTTTTGCCATATATCACCACCCGTATATTTTGTACGTGTAGTCATTTAGAGATAGTTCATATATAGCTAAGCATATATGTATGTGTGTCTGTAATTTGCATACAAATGATAATATGAACCTTAAATACCTATATCCTTTTAATCACAAAGTTCTGGCATGATTAGTTTGACAGATCTAGTTAAATCTTTTTAATTGCATAGTATCTCACTGTCTATCTGGTTGGGATATATTTATTTATTGAACTTTTGATGACCATGTGCTTATTTTCTTTTCTATATTTGCAGTGATTATTTAAGTGAATAATTTTTAAACATACATGAAAGTGAATCTGCAGGGTAAATTCTAAGAAGTGAAATTTCTATGTGAATAAGTACATCTTATATAAAATAGCTGTTGCCAAATCATCCTCCAGAGAATTCCTACCAATTTTACCTCTTACAATAAAATATTATCATCTTCTTTAACACAACCTTGGCAAAAGTGTGACATTAAATTTTGCCTCTGTTGCCAATCTGATAGCTATCTAATCTTGGTCTTTTTTTTTTTTTTTTCTCTCAGCTCCTGTGGCTGAGTTAATCAAATCGGCAGTCAGAGTAACAAATAAATTCTGAAACAAAGTTAAAAAATGAGGAAGTGAGGCTAAATAATAAAAATACTATCAAGGCAAAGTAAAAGGTCACCTACAGTTTAGGTTCACACATCTAGATCCACATTATACAAGACTAATTTATGAGCTACTTAGATGTAACTAGTAGGGTTTCAAAGAAAGAGATGTTGACAGTCCGTGCTAGAAAAATGAGGTAGGTTTGGAGAGGGAGAAAAAATAGAAAAAAGGAGCATAAAATAAATAAATACTACTTAGTATTTCATTTGAAGAGTGAGAAAATAAAGTATTTTTAGACTCTCAGATTCTGTTTTAAATATAAATAGTAACAATTAATAAATGAGTAAATAAATCATCATAGGGGATACAAGTGGAAAGTGACCAGTCCTATTTGGGGCATGTTGAATCTGAGCTGCCTAT
Organism: Cavia porcellus; assembly: GCF_034190915.1. Classification (NCBI taxonomy): domain Eukaryota; kingdom Metazoa; phylum Chordata; class Mammalia; order Rodentia; family Caviidae; genus Cavia; species Cavia porcellus. The sequence continues at coordinate 87,864,209 of NW_026947486.1, read as the reverse complement.
GTTACATTAGGGTAGGGAAACATATCCAGTGAAGAACTGGCCTTACATTCTATTTATGTATTTTCTCAGTGCTAAGAAGAAGAGTCCTGTGAAACACTGGGGAAAATTGAGCATCCAATCTAGTATAGTTTAATCCTCACATGTGCCCAGAAAGTATGTGTTCAAAATTGAAGTTTCAGGAAACTGGATCGTAGGGTCACTGTGGATTATCCCACTGATGAGTTCACAGCCAGTTGGGCTAACTAGGAAAGGTGTATATAAAGTTGATGTCAAAAAAATTATGGTTGCTTAACAAAAAATGCTACTAAAATTGTAAATGCTTAGCATGGTAGTTTATGCCTGTAGTTTCATTATTACTAGGTTTTGGGAGACTAGACTCAGCTTGTAATGGTGGTTTTTGGTTCTTTCTGTGCTGAACAAAGAATTGGACAAGACAAGGCAAACAAATAAGAAATGGCTAGATTTTTATATAGCTTTTAATCACAGAAAGACAACAAATATACTTTGCTGAGCAAGTTTAAGTAAATTTTAATTAAGCCAATCTTACCTTTAACTAAGAAAAAAGGTACAGTCTGTGGGGTGAGAGCAGACCACTGTGTAAGAGTGAACACACTGGTGCTGAGGAAAGGAGCAGCCATTTTTGTAGTTCACACTCACTAGGCTAACATCAGAGCTAGACTGTCCTATCAAAATCTACCTGGGTTCTTGCAAGGAAAATTGAAGGCAGCACTTTGATTTGTTTCACATTCAGGACTCTGAGACCTGTGTTGCTTGTATGCTCTAGAATTTTGTAATAGATAGTTCACACCCACATCCCCAGCCAGTTTACCACACTGTAATTTCCTACCTCATCGGTACTCAGGATAGCCAAAGCAGGAATATCAGAAGTTTGGGTATTTAAACAGCTTATTGAGACCTTGTTTAAAAAAAAAAAAAGTTATGGGGGTGTAGCTCAGTATGAAGTTCCTGTGTTCAATTCCCAATACTGAGAGAGCAAAATAAGCACTTTGCACCAAGACAATAAGATGGTTTGAGAACATCTCAGGAATTGATCAGAAACCACCTACCAGGAAGGTTATAAAATAATAAATTCGTTTGAAAAACCTTTGCTTTAAGAACTGCAGCTCAGGGCACCCTACTCACTGGACTGTCTAGAGAAGTGAATCCACGAGTTCAGTCATCCAGGGTTTCAGAGACTCTACTGCAACCATGGTTCACAAGGGCCAGAAAATTCCACACATAGAGTGCCAATTAGGAAAGATAGCACAGTATTAGATGCAAGTACTTTAAAGGAAAACAATTATTTGCAGATAATACCTCTAAAAATAAAACAAAACAAAGACTCAAATTTTGAAATAGTAGCAGATATTCAGTTTTGAAATTAATATATTAGAAATCAGTGCTTTTCCATTTTTATGGCTTCATACCTTCAGTAAGAAGATTATTGAAGGCTGGGGATTTAGTGCAGTGGCCTAAGTGCTTGCCTGGCAAGTGCAAAGTTGTGAGTTCAATTCCTGGTACCAAAAAATTGTTTAAAACAGTATTGGATGTGTGCCATATATCACACAATGGTCTCAGCATTAAAGTAACACAGTAACATAAGAAAGTTGTGTCCTAATTGGCACTCTATGTGTGGAATTTTCTGGCCCTTGTGAACCATGGCTGCAGTAGAGTCTCTGAAACCCTAACATAATATATATAGCTCCTGGTTCCACAAATACTCAGAAATAAAGTTGCAAAACAAAACATGATAATAGCAAAGTTTTTATTGGCAATCATAATAAAAGAAGAACTCCTAGATTTGTAGGAGGAGTCCCAAGTGGGCCGCCAACCAAGAGCTTTTTCTAGGAATTTTTATAGAGCAAAACCCAGAGATGAGGCAGGTGTAAAGTCAAAAAAAATGGGAACTGGCAAGGTGAACATGAGGAGGGACAGAACTATGGTCAACCAATATGATTACAAGTGTGATTTCTCAGGTAAATTTAATTAAATCAGGATCAAATGAGGAAACTAGTCACAAAGCAAGTGAGCATGAATATAGAACTGGGACTTTGCTTTCAATGGTTTGGTTAGTGGCCCCTCTGACTTCCTCAAGATGATCTGATACCTATATAGTATATCAGTCCGTGATGTTTATCATTATGATGTGGCTACACTTATTTTATCTTCTGTCTTGAGATTTTTGCCTGCAGTGGAGACGTGTTTGTTTTTTTCCTCATAGTTGCAAGATATCTGGTCTTCTGCATTGGCTCTTTTGAGTACATATCAGGACAGGCAGAAGGTATCAAAGCAAGTAAAGAATGACCATAGGAAAATATAACAACCAAATGCCAAATCTTGAGGTTGGACCATCCTTGGCATGTTAGAGCAACAGAAATAAAGATGAATTTAGCTGAAACTAAGAAAGGAAAAAGGAGTAGAGAGGTATGGAGCACAGGGCTCATCATGTATCATCACAGACACTTAAAATTTAAATGACAAAATGCCAATTGTTTGAGCTACAACTGGTCTTTTAAATTTATCTTTTCTGACTACTGAGTAGATAGGAGGTGATATAGAGTGTAGAGAAGCAAAGGCAGTGAAGCAGGAATATTCATTAGTATGCTGTGACAAGTGTCTAGATCTAAGATTTTGGTGGTCATGTGAAAAAATTAATCAGTTTAAGCATTAAACAGTGTTGGTTTGATTCAAAGCAACAGACAACTCCTTAGAAAATTTTGGAAGTGGTAATACAGACTATTAAATTGAAATAATTTCAATTGAAATAATTTATTTTAAAAATAAAAAGTGTTGCAACAGAAATTTTGATAATGATCTAAAAACAATAGAAAAGTTCCTATTGACAGGTAAAGCTGAAAAAATGTTACCATAAGCTAAGAGATAAACATTTAATTGGATTTTAGTATATGTGATAGTATAAACAAAATTTTTATAGACAAGGAGATAATATAGAAACCATTGTTCATTTTCTTTTAGTTGGTTCTGAATACCCTGTAATACTTTTATTCTCTTGAATGGTTTTATACTGTCTTTATATTTGATACTATAGTATATGAAGGTATACTCAAATATTTCAAGGAAAGAGACACTATGGTAGCTACTGTTATGTCGGATTGTCTTGTGGTGGAACACTATGTTGCTTAAATTGGTCTGTTCTGACCTGTGTTGTTATGTCCTCATTTATTTTATTCTTTTTTAAAAAATAAAATTAAAAAAAAAGAATCGTGCCCTTTAGATGAAGGCCAGATTGTACAGAAAATTTCCTTCAGAGGGTTCAAGATATGCTTTAACAGTCATTGAAAAGATTAGTAGCTTTTAACATGGCAAGCAGCACGGGAGAACTGTCCATGGATGGAGTCAGTTAGCTAGATCTTTCCCCAGACTTTGAAATACTGTGTCGTTGTGAAAACACTGGAAGTAGTTCTTTGTGTGTGGACATCAGGAAGAGCCTTTGATTTTGGGGGACCACAAATTCACAATGGTTAATTTTGCATACTTCCCTAAGGGAAAAATGGATGCTTAAAATTATGACATCACCCTTTTGAGACTGCACATTAACTCTTGGGATAGGCCATCCTCTTTCACACACTAAGACTAAATTAAAACTACTGAGATTAAAAACAACAGTCTTTTTAGCATCAGATCATATCCGCCCTCTTTAGTCATTCCAGGATTATAAGGTGCCTGCTGAATAATCCATCTCTGAATTTTTCGCAGACCTCGAATCTTCCACTAGCTCTCCTACACTGAATACACCAGATAGAAAATGGCTGGATTGGAGTGTCTTGGTCTCTATCGACCCTGAGGCATTGAATTCCCAGCCCCTGCATCTTGCACTACTAAATTTGTCTCTTTCCCATTTCACCCTTTCACTGTAGCTTTCTTATAGGCAGTGGGGGACCTTAGCTAGGGCTCAGGTACTTGATATTATTTACAGGTGCAACAAGCAAATTTCAAACTAGATGTATATTATAACCTTGTTAAGGTTCAAAAACAGGAAAAGGAGGGGGAAGAGAGAAACATCAGTTTGTATATGTATATATACAAAAGTGTTCATAGTGTGTTTCTTTAATGGATTGTGTAATAAAGGAGTTTTTGTATATTTTTTATGTAATTTCTGAGTGGTCTATAGTAATGTACTGCTTTAGTAAACACAGGAGAAAATCAGTGAAGAAAGTGTTTTAATCTTGTTGGGTTGGGAAAGGAGAAGAGAAAAATAAAGATGATTTATGGTGTTGAATGAATCAAAGGGATGAAATAAGCTAAGGATGAGAATACTTCACTTTTATGCAAAATGAAATTTGAAGGAGGCCTTTTGTCAGAGCAAATGCAATAGTGATCAACTGTATTTCTTTCCGCAAGAGGATAAAAAATGCTTTCCAAAATTGGTCATAGAATTCCTTTTCCTGTGAATATCTGGCATGACTGTGATTTTCTGTTTCTCTCCTCTCCAATTCTCATACAAATCAATCTTGGACAAATACTGTGAGGATTACATAAACACTGCCTCACAGGGTCTGAAGGAGAGTGACAAAAATGTTCCCCACCTAGATATAGAGTAGTCACATATATACTAATTTTAAGAATCTTTATTTCAAAAAAACATTTTCTGATACTTATAGCTAGCTATTCGTAGCCCACTTTTTGAAATTAATTTTCTTGAAATATTTGTGCATATATAACCATAAATTTAAGTGTTGACACCAAAATACAGTATCTGTTAATTTGATTTCATCCCATTTTCTCAAATATAATTCTATACTTAGGAGTGAGTTTACCTGTGAAATAGAATAACGTGTACTTATTGCTGCAATTGCTGCAACTCTTCAACACATTTCTTTCCATCTCTGAGTTCTTGAACTCAAGATAATAATGCCAGTACTACTGCCTGATATTAATCTAACCTCTGACAAAATGAAACTTGTAGTTTTATTATACAGTAGGGACAAAAAGAAAATAATCACTCAGAACTCCATAGAGGTATATTGAGTCTGTTGCCATAGAGAGAAACGAAACACAGTTTATAAATTTGTCATTCCTCAATATTAGGAACTGAGTACTGTTATTACACAGAAACATATTTCCTGCACATACTTTACTACTGGTAAACAGAAAGCTTCTTTAGTTGACACTTTTACTAACAAGGGTTAAAAGCAAGGCGAGAGTTTTAAATATTATGGATACTTATCAATGGTAACATAAAGCTAAAAAAAGCTATGATACTTAAAACTGCTCATTTGTTTGTCATTGTTTTATGCAACAAATTAATCATAACACTGTAACATAACATAAGAGCTGGTTGATAAGGCTATAAGTAGGTGAGTCAATTCATCAAGAAAGGACCCTTTAAATCAGTGATTTAGAGTAATGTAGACAAAATCACAATTGAATAATAATAGTTTCCAATGCTTAAAACATCTAAGTGTTTTGATTCTGGCAACCTTATAGTGTTATTCTGGGAAAGCAAATGCATATTTACTCAGGTAAATGACTGAGGATGAAATAATCCCCCTTTAAAAAGATATCTTCTATAAATAAAGGAGGAGGGACATCATAATAGGATCAAAACTTCTACTGAAAAGGAACATTAGACAGAGATATATATATTTGATTTTCAAGATCTCAAAAGAATAATGATACTGGCATCACATCCGTAAACATAAGTAGTAGGTAGTGTTTCATCTACACCTGCAAAAGCGTTTTATTATTAACCCTGCTTTTCACTACATTTGTGTGAGTTTTCTCATGTGTAAGTACATGCATTGGGACAGACAGTCTTTATGTCATTAGCTCAAGCTAATGACATAAAATTCTTGAGTCTTCTTTGATTGACTTTATAATATTTGTGAGTGAGTCACCCTAACCTAAAATGAAAAACACAACTCAGATGAATGGCAGATCACAGCAGTCTCCCATAGTATTTGTTTTTGCTCCTGGATATTTTCCCCAGCATTAGGAATAACTCAAAATTACAAAGATGTATAACAAACTTTCAATTTATCTCAACATTTTCAATTTTTGCTCAGATAAAATTAATTCATCTGGCATTGTAAATTTCAGCCCTCTGTGCACAGAGTGTAGGTTTTACATTACACAATTCTTATGGAAAATCATGCGTGAGGAGTGACTACTTAGCAGAATTAGTACTGCCAATTAAACTTCTTCTTTAAAGGCAAGTTGTAGAAAAAAAAAAGACAATGAAAAAATAAACTGCTAATTTTTCTCTGTCTTGTGTATATAGAATATATTGCTAAGTGCAGGAATATAAATACTAAAATTGCATAAATCTATAAGAACCATTATATGCCATCTAGTCACTGAGTTTTAAGCACAAAGATATTTCTATCATGAAAGTTTTAAAGTGTCTCCTGATCTAGTAACTTATTATGTAATAGTAAAATTTTCATGACATAAAAAACTTACTTTTATACCATTGAAATTAGCTTAATCAAACATATACATATGTGTATATAAAAGTAGTGTCTTGATAAAGTCAAAAGCCACCTTTGAATGTAACAAATTGTTATATCTGCAGAGGTAAATACTATCACAGTTCACTGATTATCTGCCTAGTTCATGTTTTATCGTGTTATGTATTTATACATGTATTTTTTAAAAAAAACACTTTCATCATGTTCCCGATGTGCATGACACAGCTATTAACACTTTCTAGATTTTACTCATTTAATCCTCATAATGATCCACATTTTACACATAATCATGTTGTAAGTGATTAAACAACTTTTCCAAGGTCCAGAGATAATAAGATACAGAGATTCATCCAGAGTGAAGCCATCCATACATATGTCTTCAAGTATAATATTATATCAGTCAGTGCTTACTAGCCAAACAGATTTGATGCAAATTATAAATATATAAGAATGTATAAGATTGGCTTACAAAGGCTGCTGACACTCATATTTGGAAGAGGGCAAAAGCTCTGCATTGGATGCTGGAATCTGAACGATTCAGTCAAGGACCTTGAGGTCATTGTATCCTCCCATGTGAGTCTGGATCAGGAAGTTGAAAGGTCAGTGCTATAGGCTGAAGTATCTGCTTTGGAAACCAGGAGATGATGTCCAATGTGATGGTGAAGTCTAGAGCTCCTCTGAAGAAATAGCAGCAATTCTTCCTTCTTCATCTTCGTTTGATACCATTCTAGGGTCCAGCCACCCCACAGTAGGTCTCCCACACTCCTCAGAACTTTACTGATTCAGTTTAGTTGGTTGTTGCTTACTCAAATTGACACAAGTAGTTATCAGAAATATATAAAATGATTTTTATTAATTTGTGTACTTAAAATTTATATGAATCTTGTGGCAAATTTACTCAGTAATTTTTTATGCTACATTTTGTATTTAAGTTCTACTCATGATGATTTATATATTCATATATTCAATAATTTTACTCACTGGATCTATTATATAGCTGAGTCCGAAGACTGCCTTTTAAAATACTGGTACATCGCGTGTGATAGAAACAGGTTATTAGACGATCAAGACTCCTCCTTTATAAGTAGCCTTATGGCTCTTATAAAGGACATTTCATGGAGCATTAGGTTCATTTGCTTTCCAGCTTTCTCCATGTGAGCACAAAGCATTCCTCCCTTTCTGTAGATTCAGCAACAAGGTCCCATTGTGGAAGCAGAAAAAAAGTCCTCGCTAGACAACTATACTTCCTGCACATTCGACCTTGGATTGCTAGCCTCCCTACTATGAGAAAAGACAGACTTGTAAACTACTATGTATCATTTTCCTTTAGCAGCACAAATGAATTAAAATTTATTTTATCAGTTGATGGGTTTTTCCAATTATATTACAAACAATTTTACAGTGCACACATATGTTAAACATTTTGTGACGTGCATGTCATAACTGCTATAGACTTGTTAAAATGTAGAAATTGGCTTTTGTTTCAGCTCACAGTAACTAACCACTTTAAGCAACAGTCAGCAAGGAAAGAGGAGAATTAGGTCTGCCAAACTTAAATAACTAAATTGTGACAATGGGAAATAGTTTGAAAACAGATTCTTGTCCACAATTTCCAGATAAGATTACAAGAAGCCAAGATCTTGATTTCACCCTTGGAAGATGGAGCCTTGTAAAAATGTAATCTTGGACAGTGAATTACTTTTGCCTGAATTTTTAACCTACAACAATCCAAGGTAGTAAACTGATATTGCATTTCATTCTCAACAGCAATATATAAAGCTTCCTTTTGCTTCATATCATTAACAGCACTGTATGCTTTTTTATATTTCAATTTTAATAGATAATGAAAGTAAAACCAAACATTGACTGTGATTATGAAAGTCATATAGCTAATTAAGAAGGAGCTCAAGGATTAAATTTTTTGGTTAATGAAATGAACTATGTCAATTCATCTGAATAACTCATTGTTTATCTCATAAACATTCCAAACATAGTAAGGGAATGCATGTCTTATATATACATCAGCTTTTATCAGTGATTTATAAATACATTCAGGAGCTGAAGGACAATCTGAGGAAAAAAAAACAGAAGAGGATGTGGGTTAATTGTGCATTTCATTTCTTTCCCATTAAAATGTCTCATTCAATATAATTTTACTAATCACTAGAACTGTCACATGCTTGATTTCCCAAAACATACATTATTTCCAAAAGCTACATTCCATTAACAAACCAAAAGAATCCAAAGAATAAACATGTACTGTGAATTCAATGCTAAACCACCTAAATACTGTATGTAGGAATTTCTGAAATTCCTACTATACTTGAAAATACATAACAGAATAAAGTTCATCTTTGGAAGACAGTACTAAGAGGAAACCTGTTGATCACAAATTCAACTGCGCAGTAAGTCACCAGTGTCCATGTTATTTCTTTAATATGACAATGCTAGCATTATGCTTCAGTATATTTTTTACACCAAAAGCAATTCTGACATTTTAATTAAAAAATAAGAATGCAGACATTAAAATAGTCATGTTAACTATTAACACATTCCAACCTCTAGTAAATAATCCTTTTCTATTAACGGGGGACAGATTTAAATTAATTGAATATTGGCAACAATTAGAGGAAACTTCTGTATGATGATAACTATTGGAAAGAAACTGAAATGTATGTAAAGATATCAAGACAATATGTGCTTTTAAGCAAGGGTTAAGTCATGCTAGATTTCTTTCTCTGTACTGTACCCAAATCACCATTTATAATTAGACTAGGATATCTGTTGAACCTTTAGCCTGAGATTATCTCAACTACTTTGTCCTGGTTCTGACTCTTTTCTTCCCAAAGATGGGTTTTGCAAAATTCCCTTCACTTCACTCACCATTCATAGCCATCCTTTTTACTAGCCAATATTTTACTGTCAATATTTATCTTCCTAAATTCAGATCCTCCTCTGTGCTGTGCTATACAGTGATCATTAGTGTTATGTGGCCAACAAAATTTAAATTAACTAAAATATAATTTTAAAATTACCAGTATATTAACTACATTAACCATATTTAATATACTTAGTATCACATTCAAGGTAGTTTTGTTTGCACTAATACAACTGGATCACAAGTATTCCCTTTTCCAATGGCTTCGTATTGGATTTTATGTACCTTTTCTACAACATGATCCTCATGTCACTATCTTTCCAATTATAACCTTTTACTGTAAATTTCCTTTTGACCATATTGATAAAGTGAGGTTTAATTGCGCTCCATATATGATCTTTATATCATCAGTGCCCAAGTGCACCTAGACTCTAGCAAGTGATCAATATATAGTGCATAGTCCCAGTGCACATACAGATGGATGTAAGGGTGGTTATATGCATGACAGTATATATACTTGTAAGGCAAAAATTTAAAGATTGTGTTCCAATGGATAAACAAATAAATGAATTCAAATACATAATATGTTTTTTAATAAAACTCACAATGACATGGAGGATAGATGACAATTTAAACCCCAAAGATTTTTTTTTTGAAAACTAACAAAAAGAACAATAAAGCTATATGAAATTGTGTAGAAAATGAGTAGCACATTTTTTTTTAAATCAGGAACTTCTGACAAAAATGTTTGTAAACAGTAGCTTATTATTGTGAGGGGTTACTGAAAATTATAATGCATGTTTAAACTTTAAAGGACAGACTAGCATTAATCTTATTTCTTAGTAATTTTTCTTATTGATGAGAAAAAAAACCCAATATGTGAATTTAAAGGAGGAAAGATTTAGCTCACATTTTTAGAGGTTTTACTTCAAATGTAGAGGCTGACTCCAAGTCAGGGTGGCATAGCAGACATGAATTGCAGAGCACAAAGAGATCATTGCAGGCAGAAGCCACCAAAGCAAGTAAAGAATGACTACAAATCTTTCTATATCTTATATTTTATGCCAGCTACCTAGGGAAAAATAGCACTCATATACTTAATCCTAGTGTGTTTGATCCTAGCACTGCACCATGAATCAATTCAAGTGTTACACACACTAGATTCAACCACCTCTGAAAAAGTCCCACCTCTCACCACCGCTTCAGGAATACATCTTAACACACTCTATAACATCTCCTTAAAATATTCCCTTCACTTCAAGTACATTCATGTTATCATTTCTACCACTTTCTGGAGTAATTCCTGAATTCCTCTTCCATGAGTCTCTTTAGTTGCAATAGCATGGCTACCTAAACATCCTGAATTCCAGATGCTCCCATTTGATTTTGGAAAAAGGAGAGATTTTACATGGTGCAAGATATAGTGAGTATGGGGAATGAAGGCTCAGTTTTTGTAAGCCTACCTTGCTACTGAATGATAGCATTCACTCTATTTTTGATTACAGCTTGTAAAGACAATACTTATACAGGAACTTATAGGACTGCTTCAGAAAACAACAAAAATGGATGGAATAAGTATATTCAATATGAGTGGAAGTATTTTAAAGGGAAATAATGGCAATGCATTTTTACTGTAATACTTTTTTTAAATGTAAAAATTCACCATTTTTCTTTCACATAACACAATATCTAGAAGATATATATATATATATATATTGTACTGGCAATCGGACTCATGACCTCACACTTAACAAGCAGGCACTTACACTAATGAGCTAAATCCCTAGCCCTAGAAGACATTTTTAATAAGACATTCCAATTTTTCCCAATCCTTTCCCACAGCAATAAAAGACAAGTGAAGAGGCTACATGTCAGATCTTCCAAGGGTATAATGCGATACCATAATATACCATACCAGGGAAGACCAACTCATCTTCCCTGAATACTAGCAAGCTGTTAGCCATTTGTACTGTTTATAGACACGATATGAGGACTCTGAAATAATTCTCCCCCAATCCAGCAGTAATAAGGTGTTCATTCCTCTCACTTCTAGGATGCTTTAGCAGAGAATTTTACCGTCACACAGAATTGATGGGTCCATCCTGTCACAATTTCAATAGACATGATGTGAAGAACCATGATTTCTATCCCACATGCAGTATTGAGAAGGCTCCCACTCCTCTGAAGAATGTCGAAGGAGGCTGTGGGAAAAGTAAATTTCTACATCTTCTTGACATTAATAAGAATTTTTTTTTCCTTCTTACTTTGCTAGAGTCATGTCAGAGAAATCCAATTAAATAGAATGTTTAAATAAGATCTGCACGCTCATTTCCAAATGTTAAAATGTCCTGTTGTTACTGAAAACTTGCTTATCATACCAAATCCAGGATGAACTCAAATTAGTGAGATCACAGAGATATTAGAAGTATTTCATAAAAATTTCAAAGAAATCATGAACGTATGTTTTGAAGAGTAGTTTCACCCATTCTGGAAACAAGTGGAAAACAGTAGAAATTTTCAAGAAACCAAAATATGAAGTCACAGAAAAGAAATACAACATGAAAACGTATCCAGCAATGACAAAATGTGCCTGTAATCCTTGCAAGCAGTCTGAGAAGGTGAGGCAGGATGATTTCAAGGTTTAGCCCAATCTGGGCAATTTAGTAATTCTATATAACCTGCCTTTAAAAAAATGTTTGGTATAAATGAATCTAGCACTAAGTATGAAGTGTTAGATTCAATTTCTAATGTACCACCCCCCAAAACAAAGCAATCTCTAAAGAAGGAGAAGAAAAAGAAACAAAGAAGAAGAAGAAAAAAGAAAGAAACAAAGAAAGGAAGGAAGGAAGAAGAGGAAGAGGAAGAGGAGGAGGAAGAGGAAGAAGTAGAAGAGGAAGAGGAGGAGGAGGAGGAGGAAGAAGAAGAAGAAGAAGAAGAAGAAGAAGAAGAAGAAGAACAACAACAACAACAACAACAACAACAACAACAACAAGAAGAACAAGAAGAAGAAGAAGAAGAAGAAGAAGAAGGAGAAGAAGAAGAAGAAGAAGAAGAAGAAAAAGAACAAGAAGAAGAAGGTCAACCAAAGAAAGGATAACAAAGAAAAATAATCCAATGGAATTGAAAAGAATTAAACAATACAGCTTCTGTCCATGCAATGATTGGGCCACTCCAGTGGTGTATTTACTTGATTAAAAATGTAAGGTGAACACTGAGTAACCCTTTTGTGAGCCTGGGCGAGGGCAGAGCAGGGCTCTTAGTAATGGGAGCAGGATATAATGGGCTTTATGGGGGAGGAGCCAAGCCACTCAGTCTTGGGAAGGTAATCTCTCAACATCAGAACTTCATTCTAGTGCCTTTTCAATGCTACCTACATTGGGCCAAATTACTCAAACAATTCTGTGCAGCTGCTTCCCAGGGCCCAACTGGTTAAACAAGATCATTCAGGGTCGGATGCTTAGTGGTTTCCTTTTGCTGAATCTGGGTGATCAAGGCTAACCTACAACATCAGGCTCTACCAGGTTTCTTGTGGCAGACATCTTACTGTTTCATAGGACTCTGGGTGGTTGAGGCTTCAAAATGTTGCTGTGCAACAAAGGCCTGGGGAAGGTGCACCATAGAGCTCTTTCTCCAGGGTAATACAGCAGTGTGGATTTCTCACTGCAGGCTCAGAAACTGCATGGGCTTAAGTATTCTAGATAAACAAATACTGAAGATGGCCATGGCATTAGAGGTCCTATAAGTACCTGCTGCTTATCATCTCTGTGCAAAATTCCTCTAGTTTCAGGTTTGCTTTCATTTAAATACATGAGATGCTAGATGCTGTGTGCTCAGTTCCCTTCTTTTTACAAGACCATCATGTATCTCTGTGTTCCATGAATTCTCTATAAATCTCCACTGAAATATGGTCCTTTGCTTCAAACACCACCATGGGATATTAGGAGTTTTCTTTTGTGTTTTTTGCCCTGTCCTCTGTGGCAAGTGCTGCCAGGCATATCTCATTAGTCAAGTTTATCACTTCCCTGTCCATTTTAAAGCTTATATCACTTCCCTGTCCATTTTAAAGTTTCACCTGTTTAGGACAGTCCTCTCAGGATCATCTCCCCTTTGACTGACTCAAATTCAACTGATTAGTAACCCACTAAGAGGAGTGCTATGTCATCATATTCACAGGCCCAAGCTACAATAAAGAGAAAAGGATTAAACAAGGACATATACAGCAAAGTGAAAATCTTAGTCTTAGAGTTCTGATTGCCTTGGTGACATAAAAAGTATATAAACATACATGCAGTACTACAGAGCAGGTGGCATGAAACCCTGGTTATTGTAGGAATGGTAAAGCAGTAGACACACCTGTCACAAACTGCTCCTTTGCCTGTAGAAAACACTTTTGCTAATAGCAACAAGCACATTCTCACTGAGCTCAAATAAGACTCAATGTACAGCATTTGCCACAAAATACATTAAAATAGCTTGCCAATGTTATCTCAGGAGAATTAAAGAAGTTTTCCTAGAGGACTATACATTGTCTTTCCAAGAATTATTAAGAATCAGTATTTGGAAAACAAAGGAAAAACAATTCAGGAATGAAGAATTATATATGGAAAAAATATACAGGTATACCAATGCACAGTTTTTTAGAGTACATGGTTTTATGTTTCTGCAGGTTATGATATAAGAAAAACAGAATGAGAAATGTAGCCAGAGGCCGAACTATAAAAAATTAATAAATTGTGCTGGTGATTCTATCTTTTGTATAGGCTGACCCTTTTACTACATAATCTGAGCTGGAACACTTTGCGAATGCAAGATTGAACTATTAATGATAACGTTGAGAGTAGAGGTATAAACTGGGATTTTTCACAGCAAACTCTAATTACAGACTACCAAGGAAAGATTTCAACCCAAAGTTTAACCTTAAAAAAGCACACTGAATAGAATTTCAGTGAAAAATTAAAAGATCATTTTTGTCCAAATACAGTCTCCCTTTGGCTGGTCATGCTGATAATTGCAATAATTTGCTAGATGGTCTCTGCCTTTGTTGAAGACTTTTTTCTAAATATTTGTTAATCATAGTGAGATTTGTACCAGCAATTTTAGATAATTTGTGAATTATTCTGAATGATACGAAAAGTCATGCTTTCTCTTGTACAACGTTTAGGGAATAAGGAGGTTTATTCAATCAAAAATTGAAGGGCAGCCTGACTATAAAGTTTCCAAATATATGTTTGTAAGTTTTCAAAAAGAATAGAGGCCATTTTTAATTAATACGATAAATATAGATTAAATAACAATCTCAATTCTGTAATGCTACTGTTTTCTGTGTCATTTCATGAAAAAAAAGACGAATGAATATTTTAAGACACGAAAACACAGCAGGAATACTACGGGTTTGCTGAATAAATATCTTTTAATGAACTAAACTCAGTCATAGTAGTATAATTTTAGATTTAACCAAATAAAATAAGATACATGATTCCAAACTACATCAAAGTTTTGATCTCATTGACAAGTGAAAATTTGCTTTTTCCCAGCACACCATGTGTGGTGACATTTTGTGGTTATATATGACTTCAATTTGCCATGTAAACTTGGTACAGATCATTTCATTCTGCAAACTATTAACAATGGAATAAATTTTAGCTTATTTTCCCTAGCGTATGATACATCAGGTTATTAATATATTTGTACTTTACAAATCATTTTCATAAGCAAAGGAAAAATAAAAATTATTTTCATTAGACCTCATGGGCCTTCATTTAATATTTAATGCAATAGAGAAGGTGCTTTATCAATGGAAACAATAAAATAGTTATAATATTTAGTTTCATAAAAACACTAATTAAGAAAGTCACAGTATATCTAGATGTAATGGATTTGTAAATGAGATGGGATGAGATAGAAAATGTCAGGAACAGTAATAGTATTTGAATCTCAAAAGTGGAAAATTGCAAAAAATAATAAATAAAGCATATGATACTGACATACAGTGCTCCTACATTTCACCATGAAATAAATCCATGATTTTGTTGATTTAGAAGACAAATTTGTTTTTTAAGGAAGACAGTTTCCCATATGGCACAATATGCAATTTGTGGGGGAACTGAAAAAGAGAGGTAACGTATCATATGAAAAGGAGAATTGGGAAAAAACAAAAAAGATAGATAATATGAAAAAAAATAAAACAAATATCCATGATTTATAAGAAACATGAAAATGACTTTATATGTACAGGCAAGACACAGGAAAAAATTGTGAAAATGTATGTTTGGGAAAAAATTGGATAAGAACTTGAAAGCTTAAGTTCAATACTTAAAGTTCTCTAAACTTCAGAGTATCTTTATTATTGTATTCTCTTGCAAATCATAGTTTAAATCAAATTTAAGACAAATATGTAAATTCAGTCTTTTGTAAAGTAAGGTTTTCAATTTTGACAAATGTATGCAATCATTGCTTCAATAAAGATGAGAAAGTTGACCGGGAGTCTGCACCCAGCAGCATGCAGTCAGCTGGGAAGCCTTAGTGAGTCCCACAGGACTGGGAAACTGCACCCAGTGACTTGCTCACATCTAGGATTCATCTCTGAGGTCTATGAGTACTGGGAGTCTGCACCTAGTGACCTGTAGTCATCTAGGAATCCACAGTGAGAACTGCAGCCTGGAAAGCTGCATCCAGTGACCCACCCACACCCAGAAATCATAGGTGAGGCTTGCAGGAACTGTGACTCTGTGCCCAGAGACCTGTAGCCATCAAGAACCCTCACTGAGGCCCGCTACCAGATGGGCTGCCAGTGCAGAAAATAACTAGCACTTGGCATCTCGCTGATTCAGAGGAACGTAGGAAAATGCCAACATGAAACAACAAAATGCATTCTCAAACTTACAAACTATCCGTATCAAGTCCAGGATACTTAGATATTGATGAAAATGAAAATCACATACCTCAAGTTTCTGAAATTATAGTAACAGAAGTAAAGAAACAACTCCAAGAAGCTGTAAAGGAAGTAAGATCAGAAATAATACCTCAGAGAAAAATAGAAACTACAGTTGGATGTGGTAGCACATGTCTGTAATCTCAGTACTTGAGAGGGTAAGGCAGGATGAACATTGCAAGTTCGAGATCAGCCTGGGCTACAAAATGAGTTCAAGTTCAGCCTGAGCTGTATAGTGAGACCCTGCCTAAAAAAGACAAAAACAAACAAACAAATAAATAAATAAAATCCAGAAATGATAAGTATTGTCTAATCCTAGTTAATTTTTTCCTGCTCTTTGTTTTGGGTTCAGTTTGCCCTAGATTTGTGATAAAAGGATAGCATTTTATTTGAGACTTCTTCTTTTGTAAATGTAGGGTTGTGTTTTTTTAGCTGTAGATTTCCTTCTCAGTTCCAAAGATGTTGAATCCCATGAGTTTTGGTATGTTGTGTCTATGCTCATTTCTTTTAGATTTTTCAATGCATAATGTTATTGTTATTCATATTTACCATACTATGGAGTAGAGCATTGTATTTTCTTATGGTGAATAGGACACCATTCATCTTAAAATCCTTTCAGGTAGGTGAAGCTTGTAGGGACAGAGGAGCTGCACCCAGTGACCTTATCACACCCAGAAATAATCTCCAAGGGCTACAGGAACCAGGAGTCTGCACTCAGTGAACCACAGTCATGCAGGAAACCAGAGTAGGTATGCAACGATGGGGAAGCTGTGCCAAATGACCTGGCCACATCCAGGAACTGTAAGTGAGGCCCATGGGTGTTGGAAGCTTCACTTAGCAACCCACCCATACCTGGGAACTATCTCTGGGGCTCACAGGCACCAGAAGTCCATACCCAGTGTCCTGCAGTCCTTTGAGAACATTTGGTGAGGCATGTGCAGCTTGGGAGTCTGTGCCCAGCAATCTACCAACAATCAAGAACCATACCTGAAGCCCATGGGGACTGAGAGTCTATTCGCAGTGACTCACAGTACTCAGAGAAGCCTCAGTGAGGCCCATGGGAATTGGAAGTCTACACCCAGTGACTCTCCCACAACAGAGAACAATCTCTGAGGCCCTCATGGATCTGGAGTCTACACCTAATGATGTACAGTCCTGTTAGAACCCACAGTGAGGCTCTCAGGGACTGGGTTATTGTGCCCAGTGATTCATCCACACCCAAGAAATGTAGGTGAGGCTCCTGGGGATTGGGAAGTTGTGACCAGTCACCATCCCACACATGGGAACATCTCTGAAGCCTACAGGGACTTGGAGTTTGGCCCCAATGATCCAGAGCCATAGATAACCCTCATTGAGGCCCTTTGCTGGATGGGCCTCCACTTCAGGAAGCAACTAGGTCTTGAAATTTGGCAGATTAGGTGGAACATAGGAAAATGCTAAAATGAAAGAACAAAATGCAATCTCAAACTTTCAACCCATCTAGATCAAGTCCAGGAGACATAGACATGGATGAATTTGAAAATCAAACACCTAAATTTTTGAAATTATAGGAACATAAGTAATGAAACAACTCTAGGAATACTTTGTGTAGATCAAATCAGAAATAATCTCTCAGGTAAAAATGGAAATGATAAAAATAATGAAAGAATTGGTGAATATACCCAAAGATTCTATAGATTTAAAAGAAATAGGAGCATAAAAAATGATGGAAAACTTGAATGAACAATAGAGGAAATAATTCAAAAACATAAAAAAAATTCAAGATATATCTAGGAAATAAAACATTGCAATGAAAGCTGGCAAAAGTGCATGAATGAAACCGAACAAAGACTCTCAGAACTGGAAGACAGAATTGCCACTAGTGGTCATGAAATGAAAGATCTCTTAAAACTAACAAATAATGAGGAAATAACAATTCAAAAGCTACAAGATGATACAGAAAGAAACATGCCATCAGTTATAACCAAATCACACAACAAAAGAGAACAAAAATTAACCCAACAAAAAAATGAAAATGATACATGACTTCAAAACAAGACAAGAGGGAATCATAATGACTACCATCTCAGAAGGAGCTTCCCACCTAGATGAACATGGTGTACCACTATCCTCTGAACAGATAATGAGACCATCAGCCCCATACCTGCAAAGTCAGTGAAACACTAAAACATCACAGGCATCAAATTGCATTTCACCTACATAGCTATCATCACAGCCTGTGTTTCTCCAGATCACCTAGTTGATTATGGCGGGAGGATTGGTTCTCATTTTTTGCAATCCATACATCAGAAAGGACTGAAGTCTGGCATTCCCGCTGATGACTGCAGGCCACACATGGTGATGGCCCACAAAGGAGGGCTAGCTTTTTTGGTCTTTGTTCTCACCCTCCACAGTCTGCAAATGATGCAGACTTGTAGGAAAAGGCTTGAGTCTGGTCCCCTCCCACACACACTATAGTGGTGGCCCATGCGTGGTGCTGGTTTGCAGGGGGGGTACTTGCTTCTTAATGAGTCCTTATTTTCTCACCCTGCGGTCTGAAAATGGCACTGACTCATGAGGAAAGACATATGTCTGGCCATTCTCCTGCTGATGACAGCACACTCATGGCACTGGTTCACAGGGGCCATCAAGAAGATTATACACCATGGTCAAGTGGAATTCATCCCAAGAATGCAGGTTCCAAGGCATTGTGGTGTGGCTAATGGACAATCATTCACTGGGGCCACAAATAGTAAGAGCAAAAGGGAAAAAGAAGGAAAACACACTTTCTTTCCTCCATTATATTATA
The DNA here is from genome assembly GCF_034190915.1 of Cavia porcellus. Classification (NCBI taxonomy): domain Eukaryota; kingdom Metazoa; phylum Chordata; class Mammalia; order Rodentia; family Caviidae; genus Cavia; species Cavia porcellus. Next base: position 87,845,181 of record NW_026947486.1, on the reverse strand, counting down.
CACCAGCTGCATCCCTCGGCTGGTACAGCACTCATATCACCAATCCCAATGCTAGAAAATGAACCAATCAAAAATGCTAGATTCAGCCACCTCCACGACAGCCTGAGGTTTGGGGGCCATCTAGACTAAAAGAAAAAAAAAACATGATAAGCCAAATATATATTCCACAATTTAAGTATTAATTAAGTATTCATTCATCTTTTGAGGGACTTGGTCTTGTTTCCAAATATCTGTTACTATGAGTAAAATTGTTGTGGATATTTGAGTATAAATGGAAACTCCTAGAAGTTTCATTGTTGTGTAATATAGGAAGTGTATGATAAATTCATAGGAAATGATCAAGTTGATTTCTATATTGAGTCTTCCATGGAGTATTCTCACAGGTGGTATATGAGAATTCCAAGTTGCTTCATATTCTCATGTTCCTCAGTATGATTAGTCTTTCTAATTGTAGCTATTATAATAAGTGAAGCACATATTAGTACTTTACTAAATTTTTAGGGTTTTTTTTTATTATTTTGAGGGTAGTAAAATACAACAGAACAAGACAGAACAAAACCAATTGAGACACTGTAGTGAATTTGGTACAGAACTTCACAGCGGGTTATTGGATAACAGTAATAGGTATCAGATTATATCTCATTATCTTGACAATAGTAGTTTTTCTTTCAATCACTTATAGCAAAATAAAATGAAGTACAAAACATTATAGAACTTATCAAAACAGAATATTGAATAGAACAGTACCATTAATCAGAATAAAGCAAAACAGTAGTAAAAATATTTGCGTTCAAAAAGATGGTAGAAGGAAATCCCCCTTTATTTGATGTATTGCATATTGTTGACCTCCTAAGTAGTGCTCAGATCTCTGGTTCCCATTTGCTAGATGGGGTCAGGGGAAGTGGGATGTGTGATTCTAAGCCCATACACCTGTAGACTCACTATTGCTTAACAGGGAGGCAAGCTGGTTGCTTGGTTTCCCAGCATCCTAAGTTCCAACATGGTGCAGATCTCAGGAGTTCCTGTTGGTTCTCCCTTTGGGGTGGCTGCAGCCTACTTCACTAGATTTTTAAAATTTTTATTTCTTATTTGATTAGTAATGATCAGCATCCATATATATATATATATATATATATATATATATATATATGATTACTAATGATTTGCACACCTTCAGTTTTGAAATTATATTCAGTTTTTTGCCAGTTATATTGCAATGTTTTTTTTCTTATAATCTTTATTAGATTGTTTTACTCCTCTCTATTGGCTTATAAGGGTTTTTTTACATGTTCTGAATATAAGTTAGATATGTTCTTCAGATAGTTTTCTACTACTCTATATTTTGATTATTCAAAGGGTCATTCTAAAGCTAGTTTTTTTAAAGTTTTGATAAATATTAAAATTTTAAGAATGTTTAAAACTTTGTTCATTAACATTTTTATATTTACTATTTTTGTGTCTTTTAAAGAAACTTTTGCTACTCGACATTTTGATTAAATATCACAGTGTTTGATGATACAGTTTAGGAAAATAGTATGATATTTTGTGATATAATATTTCTCCAGAAATGTTATAGTTTTATATTTAATATGTAGGATCTTTTTTACAGCTTTGTGTTACATTTTTGTGTTTGTGGTAAGATGAAGCTGATTTTTTCCCATGATAATTTGGTTTTTCCAGTATCACTTGTTAAAGATATTATTTTTCTATGTTAGATTTTTTATTCCTACTGTAATGAATTAGTAAAAACAACACACCTTCAAATAGCAAACATGTATTATTTTATTATTCTATAGTTTATAAAAAGACAAAAAAATGGCACTGAGGATTTAGCTCAGCGGTATAAGCGCCTGTCTTGCAAGTGTGTGGTCATGAGTTCGATCCCTGGTACTGATAAAAAACAAAAAGACAAAAAAAATGATCTGATTCCACTGGACTAAATCAAAGGGCTCTCTTGTCTCTGTTACTATCTAGAGCCTCTAAAATAACATCTGTGTCCTTGTTCATTCAGATTATTGCCAGAATGTAGTTCCTTTTAATGGTAGGGCTGAGATCTTTCTTTCCTCATTGCCATCAGCTGAGGACTGTTACCAGTTTTAGGGGCAATGTGTACTCCCAAATCTCTGTCCTTCAATTTTAATGCCATGAATGTTTGATTAAGGAATATTTATACTTTCTGTATCTATTGCCTGAGCTTTTGTCTTTTCTACCAGATTGAATCTTCTGATATTTTCAACTTTTTGGAATCCAACTATTTATAATATGCTTATATGTGCTACATAGGCAGCTATTTGTCTATTTAATATCCGTACCTTAATTCCATTTTCTAATTCACTTTACTAAGAAGTAGAACATAAAAAGTCCTAACACCAATGATCAAATTATCATGAGGGCCAGGTTCAAACCAATCTTACTTTTCTTTCAAATTCTCCTGGCATCTTTTATGGAAATTTTTATTCAGATATATATGTTTCTTTTCCTTGACTGTGTTCTATTCCACAAATTTGTATATCTAATATTTAGTATAGAGTTGTCTTGACTTGCAGATTTGTAGTAATTCCCAGTATTCAGTACTTACAATATTAAATATTTTGCCATTTCTAAAACTGTTTTGTCAGCATTATAGCCATTATATTTCCAAATACATTTTAGTATCTGTTTATAAAAATTTGAAGCATATTTGTATTGTTTTTCAAATCATCAGGGTTGTATACATTTCCAATTATTTAGAACATCCTCACATTTTCTCCACTTAAAAAAATATTGTCAAAATTTTTCACTCATATTAATTTATTTTAGTGTTTCATAGCATAGGATACCATGGCAATACATTTTAAAAATTTAAAATGTTTCTTGTTTATGTCTGTATATATTTGATATTTGTACAGTGGTGTTCTGAACTCATGTATAAATCCTACTAGTTCTTTTATAGACTCTTTAAGATATTCAAAATGTGTAATGTTATGTGTTGAATGACCCCCAAAAAACTCAGGCATAACTTCAATTGTCAGTATGAATCTATTGAAATGTGTGCCATTTTAGAGATTCTTAGGTCATGAGGACTCTTATGAATAGATTAATACTTACTTGCTGTATTTCTGACTCTCTCCCTCTCTCTCCTCTTTTTCTCCATTTGCATATATACTATGTGCTGCTGTCCATCATGTTGTAGCATAATAAGAAACCCTAACTAGTATCCACCAACCAGATACTGAATTTCTCTGGTTCCAAATATGTTGTAAATAAATTTCTATATATTATAAATTACCTATTCTCAAGTATTCAATCATAGTAGACAAAAAAGTATGAGACATGATCATGTTATTATGAAATAACTTTATATTTTCCTCTCCAATTTGCATGTTTTCATTCAGTTTCTTGCCTTATTTCAATGGATAGAAGATACAGAATTTAATTATTTTCATTTTATTAAAACTAGTATTTAGTTTTTATAAATACTGTATAAGCATACTTTCTATAGTGTTTGTCATATAAAATATACTTCTTTCTTTTTTATAATAATAATTTTGGCTTCTGTCTTGTACTGAGTAACCAGTTTGAAAATAATGTTACACAGTATAATAACTACTGTTACCCTCTTATTATTTGCTTATGAAAATTAAATTCATTTGTTCATAGAGCACTTATTAAAAATAGAATTTCTAGGGCTCTGATGAATAGAAGTGATGAAATCTAGCATTTTGGCTAACTTTATAAAATTAGTTGCAATTGTTCATATTATATGCAAACATAAAAATGGTACATAGTTATATGTTTTCATGATTTGGTACATTGAATGTTACATAAGGTTTAAATTTGATTAAAAATAGTTGGCATTATTAGTTTCCAATTTTAGGGAAAAGAATTCAGGCCTGCAATAATACAATGGTAACTAAAAGATATTTGTAGATATCATTTTTTTTTTGTCGTTTTTGAGATGGGGTCTCGCTATGTAGTTCAGGCTGGCCTTGAGCTCACTTTGTAGCCCAGGTTGGTCTCGAACTCGCAACAATCCTCCCACCTCAGCCTCCTGAGTGCTGGGATTATAGGTGTGAGCCACCACGCCCGGCTTAGATATAATTTCTTAGGCTCAAGATTCAAGTGACTCTGCTAGATGAATGCTGAAGTTTGTCAAACGTTCTGGTTTTATATATTGAAATTGTTGCATAGAATTTTTGTTTCTTTCATGAATTTCATTGGTTGATTTTAAAATGCTGTAACAAGAATAGATTTATTCCACTCAAACAAAATAAATTATCATTTGTATTCTCTGCTGGATTTGATTTTTCAATGTTTCATGTAGTTGCTGGTACAAGATTTTAGAGCATAATGCGTACATTGATTATGGGCAGATGGTCCATATACAGAGCACATGTTCTTTTTTTTTCTTAATCCCTTTCCCTGCCACTTTCTTTCCTCTCCTGTCCCTCCATCTTTTGATCTGTTTTCCTATTGCAAAAGTTGTATCAACCTGTTTTGTATTACCTATTTACTTTGCTTATTAATTTGTTTATTAACAAATTAACTTTTGACTTCTCATAAGAAAAAAATGCATTGTTTATATGTATCTGATTTATTTCATTTAAAAATTCTCTCAAGGTGCATTAATTTTCCTTTGAGTGATTCAGAGGTATCTTTATGGAGTACTCCAAATTTATATAAATATTTATATAAATAACTTTTCCTTTCCTTTTTAATTATATTTGCATTATATGAAACAAATAATATGGTACTTAATATTGTGTGTCTGACTTATTTCACTTAAAATGATGTTTACAAAGTGAATATATTTTCCCACAAGTGGTTCAGATTCATCTTTCTTTATAGCAGAGTAGTATTTCACTGTGCATGAATATCACATTTTATTAATTAATCGATATGCATACAGGCTGTTTCCAAAGTTTGCTTATTATTAATTGTGCTGCTACATATATTCATGTGCATATATTGCTGTAATATACTGTGTTTATTTTTTTAGGAAGATGCTTACAATGGACTACCTGGATGGAATGCAATTTCTCCTTTTAATTTTTGAAGAATCTCCACCGTGATTTCCATTATGGTTGTAATAGTTTTCATTTTCATTATCAATGTAGGGGCTTTGTTAAACTCTGCAGCTACACTGACATTTGTTATTACTGATTTCTTGATGTTTGTTATTCTTTCTGGAATAACTTGAAATCTCATAATTTTAATTTGCATTTTCTAATGGTCAGTGACATATTATTTCATAAATTTATTGGCCATTTGTATTTTATTTTCTGAAAATTATTTATTAACCTCTCTGCCCATTCATTGTCTGTATCTTTTACTTTAGGGGTCTAACATTTTCTTTATATACTCTAGATAGTAGGTGTCTAAAATGTAGCTGGCTATCATTTTTTAATCCTATATATTGTTTTCTTATTCTACTATTTGTATACTTTGTCATGAAAAAGCTGTTTAATGTAGTGTAATCCTATTTGTTCATCCTTGGTGTGATTTCTTGTGATTTGTTGGTGTGATTTCTGAACATACTGTCTTCAAGGGCTTAACTACCATAACTCCCACAGAAATGTCATGTTTTAAGGGCAAAAACAAAGGAGAGAGAGTGTGTGTGTGGAGATAGAGATAGAGATAGAGAGAGAGAGAGAGAGACAGAGAACACATGACAAAAATATACTTTACCAAGTGAAAATCTAAGTGCTCCAGATCTTTAGCCGGGTCCCACATTGTAGCAACATATTCATATACTAAATTCATCTATAGATGAATATAGTGTCCTGATGATCTGATCAGCTTACAAGCACATGGAATTTTTTATATCCGAGTCATAATAATACATGTTAGTATTACATAAATGTGAGGTTTGTTTTGGGAAGTGAGTATACGCGTTTAACCTATGTTAATTATATTGTATTAAACTGTCTTTTTCTCTCCTTGTTTCACTGATCCATTTCCTCATTTCCAGAAATGTATCTACTGGTTTACATTTAATGAGCTAATTCATCAATTTTCAGATTTATCATATAAGATAAAACATACTACTGAACTTTCAAATTCTGTCTAATGCTACATATAACATATATAATATATATTGTCTATATATCTTCACAATTTATTTGTGCATATTTCCAAACCCTGAAACCCAGTGATATCAGTTTTGCTTTAAAAATAATGTAAACTCTTTAAATGTATGAAAATGTAAACATTGTTTATTTCTCTTAAAATGTTTACCATACCCATTATTCTTCATTGTCAGGTAAGGTTCAAAATTTTATGTCAAAAAATTTCCTTGTCTTGAAATAAGTTCAAACACTACTTTCTTGTAATGTACATTTGGTGGCAATCTGTATGAAAAGGTTGATCTTATTTTTGAAGGACTCTTTCTGCATATGTGTATCTCCGTTGACAATATATTCATTCAATAATTTAGATATTTTCTCATTGTCTATTTCACTGCATTATTTCAAACAAGAAGTCTGCCTTCATTCTTACTTTTGTTTCCCTTTAATCAAGTATTGTTTTTTGGAGACATGTTTAATATTTTCTCTGTTCCAATAATGTTTTTGTAATTTGACACCTATAAGCCTTCATGTTTTATTTTTGCATATTTTATTTATTTGTTCTCTGTTCGTGACTTTGCAAACTTACTGCCATCAGTGACTGGGATTTTTTTGTTGGTTTGTTTATACTATTAGGCTTATGAGTATCATTTAACTATACATAATGATCACATTCATCATAGGGAATTCAAACTTCTACCCTATATGTCTTTATTTAATTTTTTTCTTGTTCCTCTTCTTCCTCTACCCACATAGGCCCCTTCCCCTCATCGTTTACAAAGCTTTGTTTCCATTTTATACTTTATTGCTCATGTTTTTCTTTTCCATTCCTTTTTACCTCTTCATCTCCCTAGTATGCCTTTTCTTTTTTATTAAATTTTATTTAATAAAAATAAGCAAAACAGAAAAAAAGGGTAGAACTAATACAAAATTTCAAAAATATAAACAGTAAGAAATCACTAGCTGATAGATTACATGTTGTCTTCTTAGAAATATTTGTTCAAGCTACAAAATTAAAGCACACATAGTGGACATTCAAACATTGAGACTACAAACAGTTCTGATCAATGATCCAACAAAAACTTAGTAATATAGTTATCTATCATACACACTTAAACATACACACAGTTATATACTTTAGAACACTTCCTTTTCATCTCTTTTTTACAATAACAATTACACACTTTGGATTTTATTACTCCTACAGTTCTTATTACTTTTTTTTTATTTTGAAGAGAATAAAATCAAATGTGACAAAACAAAATAGAATCAGTCAAAACAAAAGGATGGACATGGTACATGATTCAAAACCAAAATACATGGTGATCAACAATAGTTACCATAGTGCCTCTTGCTATGGTCAAAAGAATTACCCATATCATCATTTATAATAAAATTGAGCAAAACAGTACAGAACAAAACCAATAAAAATGAAACAATGGACACATTACAGGACTTCAAAAGGAGATAATAGTCAAACAGGAATGTGTATGATAGTGAATCTTATTGTCTTCAAAGTAGTTGCCTATACCCTCAGACTTGATACTATCAAACAAAACAGAATAGAGTAAAATCAGTCAAAACAAGACAGAGAAAGCAATGCTGGGCTTCAGATCAAGTTAATAGGAAATAAAAATGGTTACCATAATATACCCTGCTATCTTTGGAATAGCTGTCCACGCCATCAAATCTGATACAAGATGACAAACTGGAACAGAATAAAACCAAACTAAACAGAACAATGCAAACGATATAGGTTTTGAATCATGATAAAAAATTAACAGTGGCCATTGCATTCTATTTTTATACATTTCTTCCCCTTTCACCTTCGCACAGTGCATTGCACAATTTGCATCCCACTAATGCCTTTAGCTTTTAGATTAGGGAGGCAGTCCACTGTTCACCTAAGTGGGTATGAACCTTTTTATATGTGAACATAATCTCAAGTTGTATCCATTTACCTAAAAGAGACTCAATGTTTTCTTTCTTTATAGCTGAGTAGTTTTTCATTCTATAAAAGTTTTATGGCTTTCACGCCAATCTACAGCTGATGGGAGAGCTACCCCTACTTTTATCTGGTTCTCTATCACACAGAGCATTGCTTTCTTATCTTTGACTTTCAGTGTGTAAAACCTCTTTCAGGTTAATTATATTTCTTATATAAAGCATATTGATAGACCCTATCTCCTGATCCACTCTGCCTGTGTTTCTTTTTATTGGTGAATCAAGGCCATCCACGTTAGCGAGTATGGCCAACCTTCTCTGCCTCATCTCTGCCATATTATTTCTCCATCATTGGTTGTTTACTTTTTGCTACATTCCACTGTCTGCTCCATTCATTGAGCCCCCTCTTCCACAGTTTCTGAAACAATGGTCGTTTTTTCCTCTTTCTCTGGAATGTCCTTTAGTATTTTTGTAGGGTTTGTTTGGCAGTCATGAACTCTCCCCCCCCCATTTCATCTTTGTCATGGAAGTATCTTGTTTCTCCATTAATTTTGAGAGATAGTTTTGCAGGATACATCCATCTAATGGGAGGTTTTTTTCTTTCAGAATTGGAATAATTCACTCCAAGCTATTCTTGATTTGATGGTTTGTTTCAAGAATTCTTCTGTGATTCTGATGGGTTTTCCTTTATAAGTGATTATTTTCTCTGACAGTTTTTAATATTCTGTTCTTGTATTGAATTTCTGGCTTCTTGACTATTATATATCTGGGTGTAGATCTATTTTGTTTATAGCTGGCTCGAGTTCTGTATAGCTCATATACCTGAATATCATTTCCCTTTTCTATGCTTGGAAAGTTCTCTTTATTTCTGTAAATAGTTTTTGTATTTCATTTGTGTTTACCCCTGCTCCGTCCCTCACACTTTTTATTCTTAAGTTATAGATCCTCTTGTCATCTTCTAGCCTTTGTATTGTTACTTCTTGGTTCCTTGTTATGTTTGAGATATCTTTTCTTTCATGATTGCAAGCTGCAAACCTGTCTTCAAGGTTTGATAGGCTATCTTTAGTTTCTTTCAAGCAGTTTTTCCAGATTTCAGTGAAGTTTTAAATTTCCTGGTAATCTCTTTGCATCTGTTTCATGTGTTCTGATTTTTTTATGTTCTTCATTCAAGGTTTCCCTCCTTTTTTATGCTCCTCTTTTATTCTTTCATCAGTGTTTTCTTCAGAAGTGCTTAGCAATTCTTTTATTATGTTTATCATATCTTCTTTTACCTGTAATAGTACATTTGTTATAAATTCTTTTATAGCTTCATGGAGTTGTTTCTTTATTTCAGTTGCTGTTGCTTCAAAAACTGCAGGTGTGCAACTCCTGATCATTTCTGTGTTTATATCTCCTGGACCAGTATTGCTTGGGTTGGAAGCCAGAGACTGCCTTTTGCTTCTTTTTCTTGTCATGTTTCTGAGTTCTTCTGGACAAGTGAGTAGTTCGCCAGTACTTCCTGTATTGGTTACAGTTACTTTGAAGTGTGTTGGCTAGGGATTTCTGCTATTTTCTGCTTTCACCAGTCTGCGGGTGGCTGCTGGAGTGTAAGCAGGGGCAGGGCAGCCTGACCCCTCTCTCCTGAGCTGGTAAAACAAAGGGAGTCTTCACCACATTAATGTGCACCGAGTGGGTGAGGTTGGTTAGGGATAGCTTTAGGGAAGACTTGGCTATGGCTATTGTACTGTGCAGAGAGGAGGGATTCAGTTCGAACAATTGTCACCAATCTGCTCCAAGCTAGGAGTGACTGAATGAAGCTGGTAACATTCTGTCTCCAGGATTATGCATCCCAACTCCAAAATGAAATCCTGCCAATCACCCACCTCCATGGGAGAAATGAGTTCCACACACTCACTGCCCACTCATGCAGTTCTCTGGTCTGACGCTCCCCTCCATTACCACATTTCCCTGACAAGGTCTTTGGGCTTGCTGGGCACCAGCTTCATTGTGCCCATGTATCTCCAGGTTCCAACAGTGTTTCTAGCATGGTGGTTCCAGCTTCAGTGAAAGTGTCACCAACTACTGCCACCTTCTGTTTAAGGTTTTATTTATTTATTTATTTATTTATTTATTTATTTTTGTATTCTCTCAGTGAACTTCAATTCTCACTTTAGTTTCTTCCTGGGTTGAGGGGATACACTTTTTTTCCTTCTTATTCTCCAAAGTGTTATATTCCAACATCTGGACTGTTTCTCTCAGAGAGGCTATTTACTCTGCAGTTTACTGTTACAACATTTTCCCTGACTCCCCAGTATGCTTTTTCATTTGAATAATTTCTTTCTGTTTCTCAGTATCCATTATATATTTGGTTTCTTATATATACTTTTGTTTTATCACATCAAAAATCCAATATTATATTTACACATTTGTCTGATTTATTTCCCTTAATAGTATGGTTTCAAGACCCACCCATTTGGAAATAATTATTTCAAGTTTATCCCTTTTCATGACTGAGTAGTACTTCATTGTATAAAAATGAATACATCTTTTTTTTTTTTCGGTCACCTTCTTTTTTTTTTTTTTTTTTTTTTTTTTTTTTTATTTAAGAGGAAAAAGAGAAAAACACAAAACAAACCAAAGCAGTGTAAGGGTACACGTAATACAGAACTACAAAAAAACAAAACAAAACAAACAAACAAACAAAAAAAACATAAAATTAAGAAATCACCTGTTAGTAGATTACATATTATCATCTTGAAAATAGTTCCTCAAATCACAGTATCAAAGAATACAAGGTGGACATTCAAACAGGGAGACTGCAAACAGCTGCGTTCAATGATGCAAAAACATTGATATAGTCAGCTATTTAACACCCCTAAACAAACTTGCTGTTATATCTGTTAGAGCTCTTTTTCTTTTTTTTTTCCCCTCTCTTTTTTACAACAAAATTTACACATTTTGGATTTTATTACTCCTTAGTGCTTATTACTTTTTTTTTGGGGGGGGGGAAGAATACAGTCAAATATGGCAAAACAAAGCTGTCAGTCAATACCAAGGATAGACGTAGCACATGGTGTAGAACAGAGTACAAGTTTATCAACAATGGTTATCAACGTTGTCCCTTGTTTCCTTAAAAAGAATTGTCTATCTCATTAGATATTATAAAGTTGGACAAAACAGTAGAGAACAAGACCAATAAAACTTAGGCATTGTAAACATTACAGGACTTCCAAAGAAGACAATAGTCAAACCAGAATGGGTATCTTAGTGAATCTTATTGTCTTCAAAGTAGTTGCCTATGTCTTCAAACTTGATACTATCATATAGAATGGAACAGAGTCTAATCAGTCAAAACAAGATCGTGGGAGTACTACAGGACTTCAAAACAAGTTAACAGGAAATCGAAAAGAGTTACTATTTATATATCCTATTTTTTTGAATTTTTTCTTTAGTTAAGACAAACATAAGAAATGACTAAATAATTTTTTAAAACAATAAGGGGGAGATTGAGATAAAACAGGACATAACAATATAACAATAGAGGTCACAGCATGACTGTTTCAACAACCTAGTACTTCACCACCATATAACCTGACTTAATAGTAGTTACCATAGTGTCTTTTTCCTTGAAATATTTGGATAAAACTTCATATACTCTAGCTTCAAATATTTTCATATCAAGAAGCCCAGAATAAAGCCTTTCTAATTAATGAGTGAAAACTTTATAAGGCTCCTAGGCCACCTAATGGGGAATCATGATTACCACATATTTTTATATATTTGAATCATTACTTACATTAGGGAAACTATTCGGTATTCACACATGCGAGATTGATTTATTTGACTTATGAGTATGGTCTCAAGCTGCGCCCATTTATTGATAAATATCTCAATGTGATCCTTCTTTATAGCTGAATAATACTCCATTGTATAGAAATACCACAACTTTTTTATCCATTCCTCAGTTGATGGACACTTGGGTTGTTTCCAAGATCTGGCGATTACAAATTGTGCTGCTATAAACATAGGTGCACATATATCACTGTGGTATGATGCTTTCAGTTCTTCTGGGAATATGCCTAGAAGTGGAATAGCTGGAATAAATGGGATTTCCAGTCCCAACTTTTTGAGAAATCTCCAGACAGATCTCCACAAAGGCTGTACCAGTCTACACTCCCACCAGCAGTGCAGGAGAGTTCCTTTTTCCCCACAGCCTCTCCAGCATTTGTTGTCGGTTTTCTTGATCCTGGCCTTTCTTTCAGGAGTGAGATGGTATCTCAGTGTGGTTTTAATTTGCATTTCTCTAATGACCAATGATGATGAGCATTTTTTCATGTATTTATTTGCCATTTGCATTTCTTCATCTGAGAATTGCGTATTCATCTCAGATGCCCATTTTTGGATTGGATCTTTGAATTTTGGAGGTCTGAGTTTCTTTAATTCTTTATATGTTTTAGACAAGAAGCCCTTGTCTGAGAGAGAGTTCACTAAAATCTTTTCCCAGTTTGTGGGTTTTCTTTTCACTATGCTGGAGATTTCTTTTGACATGCAGAAACTTTTTAATAAGAAGTGGTCCCAGTTATTGATTCTGGGAAGTATTTCCCGTGCGGTTTGAGTCCTGTTCATGAATTCTTTACCTACTCTTATGTCTCCAAGGTTTCTACCTAATTTGTCTTCCAATAGATTTAGTGTTTCTGTTTTAATATTCAGATCTTTGACCCATTTAGATTTTAATTTAGTACATGGTGATAGACATGGGTCTAGCTTTAGTTTTCGGCAAATGGAGAGCCAGTTTTTCCAGCACCATTTATTAGAGAGACTGTCGTTCTTCCAGTGAACCTGCTTGGCTCCTTTATCAAAGATAAGGTGGTTGAGTGTGTTCGTAGTTGTGGTTGTATCTTCTAATCTATTCCACTGATCTTTGGCTCTGTTTTGATTCCAATACTATGTTGATTTTACTACTGTTGCTTTGTAGTATAACTTCAAGTCAGGGATTGTGATGCCTCCTGCTTTGTCTTTGCTGCTTAGAATTGCCTTTGCGATTCTAGGTCTCTTCTGGTTCCAGATGAAATTTAGGAGTGATTTCTCTAGATCTATAAGGTATGTTGATGGTATTTCTATTGGGATTGCATTGAATCTGTATAACAGTTTTGGGAGAATGGCCATTTTCACAATGTTTGTTCTTCCTATCCATGAGCAAGGGATGTCTTTCCATTTTCTGAGATCACTTTTATTTCCTTTTTCAGTGTATTATAATTTTCACTGTATAAGTCTTTCACTTCTTTTGTAAGACTAATTCCTAAATATTTCATTTTTTGCTTGCTAATGTGAATAGTCCAGTTTCTCTTATTTCCCTCTCTGTAATTTTGTTGTTCGTGTATAGGAATGCTATTGATTTCTGAGTATTGATTTTGTATCCAGCCACATTACTGAATTTATTTATTGTATCTAAGAGTATTTCAATGGAGTTTAGGGGGTCTTCTATGTAGAGTATCATGTCATCTGCAAACAATGATAATTTAACTTCTTCTTTTCCTATCTTTACCCCTTTTGTTTCTCTTTCTTGCCTAATTGCTCTGGCTAGTACTTCCAGTACTATATTAAATAGGAGTGGTGATAAAGGACATCCTTGTCTTGTGCCCGATTTTAAAGTAAAGCCTTTCAATTTTTGGCCATTTAGTATGATGCTGGCTGTTGGTTTGTCATAAATGGCCTTTATTATATTGAGGTAAAGACCATTTATTCCAATTTTCTGTAAAGTTCTTATCATGAATAAGTGTTGGACCTTATCGAAGGCTTTTTCTGCATCTATAGAAATGACCATGTGATTCTTATTTTTGGCTTTATTGATATGGTGGATTACATTTATTGATTTGCGTATGTTGAACCATCCTTGCATTCCTGGGATGAATCCCACTTGGTCATGGTGTATAATCTTCTTGATGATTTGCTGGATCTTATTTGCCAATATTTTATTGAGGATTTTTGCATCTGTGTTCATTAGGGAGATCGGTCTATAGTTCTCTTTTATAGTTGGGTCTTTCTCAGGTTTTGGTACTAGAGTAATATTTGCTTCCAGGAATGACTTAGGAAGGATTGCTTCCCTTTCAATTTCATTGAATAGTTTGAGGAGTGTCGGCATTAGGTCTTCTTTATATTTCTTGTAGAATTCTGCAGTGAATCCATCTGGGCCTGGGCTCTTCTTGGTGGGTAAGGCCTTAATTACATTTTCAAGTTCATTAGCAGAGATTGGGTTATTCAACAGTTTTATATCCTCTTGATCTAGCTTTGGTACTTCATATGCTTCTAAGAATCTGTCTATTTCTTCTGTGTTATCAAACTTTTGAGAGTAGAGGTTTTCGAAATAGGTGTTGATGATCCTCTGTATTTCTATTGGGTCTGTAGTGATTTCTCCTTTTTCATTTCTTATTGCATGAGTTTGAGCTTTTTCTTCCCTTTTATTAATAAGGTTGGCTAGGGGCTTATCAATTTTATTTATTCTTTCAAAGAACCAACTCTTTGATTCGTTGATTCTTTGGATTGTTTTCTTAGTCTCTATTGCATTGATTTCTGCTCTGATTTTTATAATTTCCTCTCTTCTTTTGGCTTTGGGCTTGACTTGCTCTTCTTTTTCTAGCTGTTTGAGGTGTAGCATCAAGTTATTTATTTGTACTCGTTCTGTTTTCCTGATGTGGGAACTCAGTGCAATAAATTTTCCTCTCAGAACAGCTTTCATTGCATCCCACAGATTCCGGTAAGTTGTATCTGCATTTTCATTTTCTTTTAGGTATAGTTTAATTTCTTCTTTAATTTCTTCTGTGACCCACTGATTACTCAAGAGTGTGTTATTTAGTTTCCATGTGTTTGCGGAATTTTTGCAGTATCTTTTGTCATTAATTTCTAATTTCAGAGCGCTATGATCCGATAATATGCAAGGGATGATTTCAACTCTTTTGCATTTGCTTAAATATGTTCTGTGAGCTAATATATGGTCTATTTTAGAAAATGATCCATGTACTGCTGAGAAGAATGTGTATTCTGATGTTGTTGGGTGGAACATTCTGTATATGCCTATCAAACCCATCTGTTCACAGGTGTGATTCAGTTCTGTTATTTCTTTGCTCATTTTCTGTCTGGTTGATCTGTCCCTTGGTGTCAGTGGTGTATTAAGGTCTCCTGTTACAATTGTGTTACTGATAATTTGAGTTTTCATTTCTGTTAATAATTGTTTTATATAACTGGAGTTTGGTGCGTATATATTTAAGATAGTTATCTCTTCCTCTTGGAGTTTTCCCCTTACGAGTATGTAGTGACCTTCTTTGTCCTTTATGGTAATTGTTGGTTTAAAGTTCACGTTGTCTGCAAACAGAATGGCTACTCCTGCCTTTTTTTTTTTTGGATTCCTGCTGCATGAAGAATTGTTTTCCATCCTTTGACTTTCAGTCTGTGAGTATCCTTCTGGGTTAGATGGGTTTCCTGTAAACAGCATATGGTTGGATTTTATTTCTTGATCCATTCTGCTAGTCTGTTTCTTTTGATTGGTGCCTTGAGACCATTTACATTAATGGTTATTACTGTTAAATGCTGGTTAATTGTAGGAATGTTCTCTCTCTGCTGTTGCATCTTTATCTTTCTGTTTTGTTTAATTATTTGCTTTGCTTAGTGGTTTTTTCCTTTGTGTATCTAAACTGTCTTTCAATATTTTTTGCAGGGTTGGTTTGGTGTTCATGAAGTTCTTCAGCTGTTCTTTGACATGGAAGTATCGTATTGCACCATCTATTTTGAATGATAGTTTTGCAGAATATATCAGTCTTGGTTGGAAATCATTTTGCTTTAGGATCTGGAATACTTCACTCCATGCTCTTCTTGACTTTATCATTTGTGCTGAGAAGTCTGCTGTGATTCTGATAGGTTTTCCTTTATAAGTGATCTGTCTTTTCTCTCTGACAGCTTTTAATAATCTATTCTTGTGTTGGATTTCTGGGATGGTGATTATTATATGTCTGGGTGTAGTTTTATTTTGGTTATGACTGTTTGGAGTTCTATATGCTTCACTGATCCTGATGTCAGTTTCTGATCTCATGCTTGGGAAATTTTCAGCTATTACTTCTCTAAATATCCTCCTGACATCCTTCATGTTGTCTCCCTCTCTTTCATTAATCCCTATCATTCTTATGTTATTCTTCTTTGCATCGTCTTGCAGTTGTTGAATTGTTGTTTCCTGATTCCTTGTTATTTTCAAAAGATCTTTCCTTTCCTGTTCACTAGCTTCAATCCTGTCTTCAAGGTCTGAAATTCTATCTTCACTTTCATTAAGGCGGTTTTTACAACTTTCAGTGGAGTATTTTATTTCCTGTATATCTCTGTGCATCTGCATTATGTATTCTGTTTGTTTCTTATATTGCTCGTCTAGGGATTCTATCTTTTTGTTTAGTTCCTCCAATTTTTTATCTGTGTTTTCTTTAGATATATTTAGAATCTCTTTCATTTCTTTTATCATTTATTCTTTTACCTGGGAGATTATTTCGAGTTTGAATTTCTTTAAAGCTTCCTGGAGTTGCTTGTCAATTTCAGTGGCTATTGTGTCCGATATATGAGGTGGATGGGATATATTTTCTTCTATATACATCACTCCTAGGGTTTCTTGAGATGGGCTGGAGGTTTGAGGTTGTAATTTGGTCTTTCGTTTTGTCATTTTCCTATATTTCTGTGTTTCAAGTGTTATTTGAAAGCTTCCTCAGGATCTGTTGAAAATCCCCTTCTATGTTTGGAGCTACTGAGACTCTGGCACCGCGCTACCCCAAGCCATTGGGCCTACAGAACCAGTGGCCCTCCTCTGCCTGCTCAGAACTCCGCAGTTCCAGATAAGCTGGGCCTCAGGGACACTGTGCGCCCACCTGCCCTTTGGAAGCTCCACAGTTCTTCAATCGCAGCCGGGTTAGGGTACTCACCACAGGCCGCAGTGCTTCAGGAACCTGTGGACCCTCCCTGGTTGCAGAGATATCCACAGTCCTCCAGACAAAGGAAGGGCCTTCTGCAGGCACTCCGGCTCCGCCCAGCAGCTAAACAGGCTGGGCTAGGCTGGTAGTGTGGGCCAGCCCACCTATCGGGAGCTCAGCAGGTCTCCAAGTGAAGCCGGAATGGGGAGGCTGATGTGGAAGCCTCAAACCCACCTCTCCCCTTCACTGCACCTGGAAGCCTGGGGGAACTCCAGCAGTCTGGGCGGAGATATCCAGAGTCCTCCAGACACGCAGAGAGGCCGGTGAGGGCACCCAAGATCTGCCCAGCTCCTCCTCTGCAGACCTATGGCCAGGCGCGGCAGCTAAACAGCAATACATCTTTTTATCCATTCATTAATTGATTGGAATTTGGATTGTTTCCAAGATTTTCTTATTATGAACTATGTTGCTATAAAATATTCAGGAATTTTAAATTTTATTAGTACATGTTTGTAACACAAAATTATTCCATTTACCATGAAGAATTGCACATAATAAATCTCAATTCTTTTTTTTTTCTCCTCCAGTGTCATGTAAAAGAAAAACTTTTGCTAGCATCAGGTTTTTTCAATGAATGTCATAACACTATTGCAGAAAGAGCATCAAGCTAAAAATATATAAACTCGTAAGACAATTAAACTAAATTAAGGTGTGCTTTTAAATTCATTGGCCATGTTATATTAAAGTAAATGTTTTTCTCTTATTTTTTCTGTGTCTGTCTTTTATTTTTCACTCTATTTATATATTGAAGCATGTACTCAAACAAGTCAAAGAAACAGAGATGTCATGTGATATTTATGCCTGTTTGAGATTCATTTCACTTAACATTATGATCTCAAGGTGAAACAATTTTTCTATAAATGACTTGAGTTTATCATTTTACTGTCATAGTAGTGCTCTGTAATAAATAAATACCATATGTCCTTAGCAATTTGTCTGTTGCTAGACTAATAGGCTGCATTACGTTTGCTGTCTGGATGTCGTTCCAAAACCTCATGAAGCAATTGGTTGCTGGCTTTTTGAAGGTAGTTGAATCTAGAGCTTATGACTGATTCATGGTCTAATGCTGGGATTAAGTGTTTGAGTGCCACATCTACCCTAGGTCATGTATCCTGCATAAAATATAAGGGACAGAAAAAGACTTGTTCTGCCTTCTCTATTGTTGCTTCGGTTATCTTCCACCACCATGAACTGTTACTCATTTGCCATGTGCCATCCTGCCTTAGGTAGCTGTTTATAGACTGAAACTTCTACAAAGTGTGAGCTAAATAAACCTATTCCCCTATAACTTTGTGTGTCTAGTATTTTGTCCCAGCAATGAGAAAAGTAACTAAGACAGGGTGCACCCAAGATTTAGTTCTCATAAGTTGTGCTGCTATGGGCCTACATAGGAACCGTGTGGCATTGTAACTGATGTATGTAACATTTTCAGAAAGATACCTAGAAGGGGGATATCTGAACCTAATGGAAATACCTACTTTAGTTTTTTGAGGCGTCTTCATTATGATTTTCATAGTGATGGGTCCAGTTACTCTGTCACCAAAAACGAAAAAAAAAATCTTTATTCCCTGTAGCCTCTTCAGCATTTCTTGTTGATTAATTTTTTGATTACAGTCATTTTTTTCTGGAGTCAGATGGAATCTCATTGTTTTATTTTGCATTTCTGAAATAGCCAGTAATGTTGAACATTCTTCATGTATTTATTGGCTGTTTGTATTTTTTCATCTGAGAAATGTATGTTCAGTTCAAAAACATTTTTTTTAATTTGGTCTTTAAATTTACATGTCAAAATTTTGAGTTTTTTAAAATAATTTTCTAGATTTTCTGATTTTTTGTCTGAGGAAGACCTCACAATATTTTTTTAAATTTGGTAGTTTTTATCTTAACTTTGTTGTTTATCTTTGATGTGCAGAACTTTTTATTTTGATGTAATCATCTAGGTTGACATGAAATTATTTCTGTGTGACTCAAGTTCTGTTTAGAAAAATTTTGCCTACATGTATATCTTCATGAATTTTATTGCTGGGTGTGGTAATGTATTCCTGCATTCCCCACACTCTGGAGGCTGAGACAGGAGGATCTTGTGAGTTTCAGGTGAGCATGTGCTACATACTGAATTTAACCCCAGCCTGGACTACATACCCAGACTTTGTCTTAATACTGATCCCCTCCAAAAAAGCAAAACATATTTTTTTTCCTATTTTGTCATCCAACAGAGTAAATTTTTCTCTTTTAATATTTAAATCTTGACCTAGTTTTGCTTCAGTTTAATGCATGATGAAAGATATCTGTCGAGGTTCAATCCTTGATGTGCACCTAGTCAATATTTTCCCAGTACCATTTATTACAGTGATTATCTTTTTTTCAGTGAAAAAAATATTTGGCCACTTTGTAAGATATAAGATGTCTGAGTGCACCTGTATTTATTTCTGCATCCTCTACTGTGTTCCACTGATTCACGTGTCTTTTTGTTGTTTTTCTTTTTCTTTTTTTTTGGTTTTGTTTTGTTTTGCCAAAAGAATGTTTTTTTTTTTTTTTTTTTTTTTTTTTTCTCACTGCAGCTTTGTAATATAGCATGAAATCTGGGATAGTGATACTCTCAGTGGTGCCTTCTTTACCTAAAACTGTTTTTGTTATTCCAGTATTTTTCTCATTTTATATGAAACATAAGATTTCTTTCTTTATATCAGGGAAGAAAGACATTTTTATTGGGATTTAATTAAATTTGTACAATGGTTTTGAAAACATGGTCATTTTGAGAATATTCATTCTGCATAACAAAAGACAGGGTATATGTTTCCGTATTGCAGTTTTAATCATGTAGATCTTGTGTTCAATTTGGATCCTGTTATGCTATTTGATGTGGTTATTAGTCCAGGAATCCTTTGGTGGGGATTCTGGGGCCTTCTATGTAGATTATCATGTCATCTGCAACTAAGGATAATTTAACTTCTTTTCTTATCCATATATTTTTATTCTTCTCTTGGCTCATTCCTCTGACTAATTTTTTGAGAACTATATTGAACAGGAGTAGTGGTTGCAGACATCCTAATCTTGATTACAATTTTAGCAGGAAATATTCAACTTTTCTCCATTTGATATGACATTGGTCAATGTTTTATCATGGATAATTTTATCAGATTAATATTTAAACTTTATATATTTTTTCAATGATTTTACCATGAATAAATATTTGATAGTATCAAGTGGTCTTTCTGCAACTATTGAGATGATCATATGTATTTTGTCTTTATTCTGCTTATAAGTTCTCTACATTTAATGATTTGCATATGTTGAACTCTCTCTGCATTCCTGCAATGAATCCTAATTCATAGTGATTGTAGTATTTTTGAAGATTTTTTGCAGTTTGTTTGCCAGTGCCTTCTTTAAGAGTTTTCTACCTATGTTGTTTAAAGAGATGGGCATGTGTTTCTAGTTTTGCATTGGATCGTTTTATGGTGGTGGAATGAGGTAACGCTAGGTTCAATGAATGATTTGAGAGCACTATTTATCTTTCAGTTTCTTCAAAGAGCTGGAGGAGAATTGGAATTACATGTTTTCTAAAGTTCTTGTAGAAATCGTCAGTGAATCTTGGGGTCTTGAAATTTTCTTAGTAGTATTTGATATTACTTCTATTTTATTCATTGATATTTGGTTATTCAGATTTTCGCATCTTCCAGACTCAGCTTTGAAAGTTCATATGTATGCATAAATCTACGTAATTGTAAATTTTCCATGTTATTGTAGGACTCATTTTTGAAGTAGTTGACAATGATTTGAATTTCAAGAAAATCTATTCTTATTTCACTGGCTTTGTTTCTAATTGCAAAGATTTTGGTCTTTTCTTTCCTTACTTTGCTAAGATTGACTAAAAATTTGTTAAATTTTTATATTCTTTCAAAAACCAGCTCTTTGATCCATTAATTCTTTGTATTGTTTTTCTCATCTCATTTTCATTTATTTTTCTCCTGATCATTTAATTTTCTTTCTTAACTATGGGTTTCAATTGTTCTTGTTTTTTAGGACCTTGAGTTGCATCATGTTGTTAGTTATTTGAGCTGACTCGGCTTGGTTTTTTTTTTTTTTTTTTTTTTTTTTTTTTTTTTTTTTGTACTGGGGATCGAACTCATGACCATACTTGCAAGGCAGGCCCTTATGCCATGGAGCCAAAATTCACGGGCCTTTGATCGGCATTTCTGATATGGTCATTCAGTGCTATAAACTTCCTAATTAAGCAATCCTTTACTGTGTCCTTTGAGTTCTGGTTAGACATACTATCCTTATCATTTTATTTTAGGAACTGTTTAATTTTTGTGTAAGTTTATATGTGATCTATTAATTATTGGATGAGGTATCATTTAATTTTTATGCCTTTGCATGTTTTCTGATTTTATTGATTTCTAGTTTCATGTAGTATATGTGATAATATGGTTGGAATAATTTTAATTCCTTTGCATTTACATAAACATGTTTCAAGGACTACATGATGTTCTATTTTGGAAAAAGTCCCATGTGCTGCTGATGAAAAGCATGTGTATTCTGTTGTTTCAGGACAGACATAAATGTCTGTAGACATTTATTAGATACATTTGAAAATCTAGCTTAATTTTTATAATCTTTTGTTAATGTTTTATGTAGCTGATAGATGTGTTTGTGACAATGGGGTTGAGATTCCTCATTAAAATTCTATGGATTTTTATCTGATTTTTCAGTCCATTTTTTTTTTTTTTGTTAACTTGCAAGGGCCACTATTTCATGCATATATGATTTTAACTGTAATCGCTTCTTTTTCAACTATTCCCTTAACCAATATGCAATGGCCTTCTCTGTCTCTTCTGATCAATTTTGGTTTAAAATCTGCTTTGTTGGAAATTAGATTTGCTACTCCAATTCTTCTAACATGGACTATTGATTTCTATCTTTCGATTTTAATCTATGAATTTTTAGATTTTTAATCTGTGAATTTATTTTTGAATTAAATATTTCTGTTACTTATCATTATATTTTTATGCCGATTTGTGTTTTTGGACACAGGAATTGACACCATTTATTTTGAAAGTTATTATTGAGCTATATTGACTTATTCTTGTAATTGCATTTTTTTCCAGTTCTTCAACAACTTAGTTTTTCCTTTCCCTTAACTGTCCCTCCTGTCAAGTATATTTATTCTTTTTGACTTGTTGGCATTTTTACATTCATTGTCACCTTCTAGTATATGTTTAACAAAATTTTTTAATCCTTTTATGGTGATCAAAAATTTCTTATTTTTTCATCATGTTGAATGAAACATAAGTCAAGTTTAGAAGTTGTCATCTTTTAATGCTTGAAAAAAAATAATTTTGCTCCTAGCCTCCCTGGACTTTATGGTCTTTTACTGAGAAGTTTTCTGTAATTCTAATTATTTACTTTTATATATAATAAATTGTCTTTCTCTAACAATTTGTAAGATTTTTTTTACTATGATGAACTTTGTTGTTTTGAGTGTAGTATTGTGTAGAGAGATTCTCTTTTGATCATGGTCATTTGTATTTCTATATCCTTCATTTATTTCTATGTTGATTTCTTTCACACTTTTTTGGGTTATTTTCTACCAGTATTTCTATAAACAATTTGTTTCTGCCATCATGAAGTCTTCTATTTTTTCACTTTTCTTTCAGTTACTTTTAGAGGATTCTTCCTTGTATCTCCTAGCCATTGTTACGCTAATTTTTATATTCCCTTTTGCTTCTAAAGTATCTTTGAGTAGTTGGTCTTTGAAATCATCATTGTCTTTTAACTTTGAAGTTTTGTTACCCATTGGTCACTTCTGCTGCTCATACTGTCAATATAATTTCTAATCTGCTATGCATTTGATTAAAAACATTTTATGGATTTAACTATTGCAAAATGGATCATTCATATTATTGTACAGCTTTAATTTTGCATCTAGCTTTTTACTAGTATGTTCTAAAGCTCATGGTTCAATTTTGTTACTACTTCTATCTTCTGTTTGTTTATATTATCTGTGATCCTACTGAGTACACTTTTTTCTGTTTTTTTTTAACTCTGTGTTTTATCCTTTCAAGTAATTTAAATGCGTGGTCTTTGTTATTCTTTCCTTCAATGCTTCATGGATTGGTTATAGGAGAGTTGAGAGTTGTGGGAAGCATTTTGTGGCCTTATATTCTGTTTTTATCTTTTTTGTTTATAAACACATAGAATAAAGGCTTTGTTGCAAATATAAAAATCTTTTACAGGAGTTTCTCTTTTGTGATGTACTTTGGGCATGGTGAAATATAAAGGATTGCCTCAATCCAAAATTCTGACTACCTTAAGCACCTTATTTTGAGAGGTGAGAATTCAGTGTACTGTCACTGAGTTCTCTGGCAAAGTTCTCTAATATTGTAAATGCCACAGAGGGAATATGAGTGTCAATTTATAGAGAAATCCTAATAATAGAAACAATTATGAGATCTTGGTAATATCAGCCTAATCAACTACAGTACCATTGTCCAAGACAAATTGGGTACTAATATACCTTAAGAACTCATAACGTACTATTCTAATCCTAGAGAAGAAATTCACAAACTACCCAGGTAGTGACTTACACCTAATATATAATAAATGCAACAGTTTTATCATTATAATAGTAAACAATAATTCAATAGTTATTTTATAGAGCTAACTATCTAAAGATTAATAAAGTTTATAACTATGCTATCAAAGGTACAGTGGTTGGGAAGAGGGGTAAGAAAGAAGCAAAAATGAAGCTTTAGATTATTTGATATGAGGTGGGAGAAGTGATACAAAGGATTAGGATTAGAAAGATATTTATAGGATCAGATAAAGATAAGAAAAAAACTGACAAGAAATATAACATAAACTAAAATATTGGAGAAAACCAAAATTATACAAAGAGTAAAAGTATTTTGTATCTTGTACAACTGCTTCTGAGATAACAATGTGTAATTTATCAACTAGTGATTTCTTGTTATTTTTTCAAGTAGTCCTTTCTTATTGGTATTTTCTGAAATTCTGTAATAGCTCTGCTATTTTTGATTTTCTTTGTTAATCTAAATTTTAAAAGGACCAAAAAATGTAAAAGAGAACAAATTAATGTGGGCTAATTTAAAAAACAGAGGGAAAAAATGAATGAAGAAAAAAAGACAATTGTAATGTTATGATTTGTGTTCCTTTGGCCCCATCACAAGCCTAATGCAATCATGGACAGGACCAAATCTAGTGATTCTGATTGACCCACTGTGTAGTGCTGGGATTGGTGTGTGAGGACTAGTTACCTAGGGGTGGAGCCAGCATAAAATGTAACAGCAGGAAGAAGTTGTGTCTCTCCCTTGCCCAGTTTGAGCTCTCTGTTGCTGCTCCAACATGCCACCCTGCCGGTTGGAGCCAACTGGATATGGACTGAAACCTCCAACCTGTAAGAAATAAACCTTTTGTTTCTTAACTTTCAACATCAGTTATTTTGTCTTTGAAAAAAGACAGAAAAGTAACTAAGACAAATAGCAAACCAGGATGACAAAGGAAATTTCCCTAAACCACAATAAAATGGTAGAGAAGAAAGTAGGAAGAGAAATCAAAACAAGAAAAACAAATCATAATACATACAAAAAAGAAAAAAAAAGAATAAAATGTTTATCTGTGATTTTGAATGTGATATTATCTCTTGAAATCTTCAATTTTGAGGCAATGTCCAAGTCAAGCTGTATCCCTACTCATGCTGTTAGATAAAGAAAGCAGTCAGATCTCAGATTCCTATTGGGTTCAGGCACCAGAAGCCAGTGAGATTAGCGTAAATGCACCAATTCCATGTCCTTCAAATCCAAAGTGCCTCAGACTGAGCTTAACCTCTCTGGCTTTTGTGATATGGTCCGTGTTTTTTAGCTCAAACTACTCTGTGAGTCTCTTCCTAACTTTATTGTGGCTTCTTGAACAAGGCTGTCTTCTACCCAGCCATACCTCTTTCTCACCCAATTGCTTTGAGAACATAACCTTGGAAATCCTACAGTAGAGTCATACTACAATTGATCTAAGTGCCAGGTTTAAACAATCAACCCTTCCCTGCAATGACATCTAAACTAGGAGAGAGATGGAAAATGCTTGGATTGGACTTACTCACCAACTATGCCCTATTGAAAGACTCACGTAAGAGTAGAATCCCATGGTCTCCCGGAAAGTTCATAGTACTTGATGCTGTGTTCCACTACAATGTTTCTCCCAAAATCTCTGTGTAGTCTCCAGCTATCACTTTGTCTCTGTAGATTTGGTCTTCTTTTCCCAGAAGCCACAATCCAGAAGCTAGGGAGAAAGTGGAGACTGCCCTTTCCAATGTTATCTTCTGTCTCTTCAAAGTTTCTGTAGGTTTTCATTTTTCTGTCATCTCCCTGATTCTCAGAGATCCACTTTTCTCTTTCTTTTTCCCAGTGTTGTCATTTTCCACTGCCAGGATTCTGAATCTTAGAATAGGTTCAGTTGATTTTGCTTAAATCTTGACCATTTTTCCAGAAGTCTAGTCTTTAAATCTTGAACATATTTAATAACCTTTCAAAATTTTATTTTTGCCAATAAGACAATCTTCTTCATATATTCTTTTAAATATCATGTATTCTGTTGAATATTTTATTTATATTCTAGACTTTTTAGATACAATTATCTTCTATTGCATGGTGGAAATTTTACTGTTATGTTGCACAAGTTCTGTATTTTATTACCATATTTATGAAATGTCAAACAGTATTTCAGAGACATATTAGTTACAAATTAAAATTTTCTCTTTTTCCTTTGGTTTTGTATTTTTTTAGTGTAGTATTTTTAGAATCTTTAAATTACTGTGAATTTTTCCACTACTGAAAAGGTGTGACAGTTCTGAAGTGTAAAAGGTTGTGTCAGCATTTGACAGAAAATAGAATCAATCTTGGTCCTGCATGAAATCAAGGAATTGATCAGTTTGTTACTCACTGGAGTCCTTTGCCCCATCTTGTGGTATATTAAGTTACACATGTGCCAGTTCTTTTATTCAGCACCAGAGTTAGAGAAACACGTGATTTTGTATAGATCTTCCTCTGTATAAATATGTATTCTTCTTCATTTCAATACTTGTTAAGGGTATATTTCTACATTTTTCAATGAGTCAAAATTGCTATCTGCTTAGCATTTCTTCTGCCTACCTAAGAATGATTTTAATATTCACGTCACTGCTTTCTCAGATATCTCTATATCATTTTTCTTTTCTCTTCCCCATAACAGGCTGTATTGTAAACTTTTCTCATTTTTGGGATGAAATGCTTGACATATATAACTTAAAGGTTAAGATAAGTTATTTGGAATATAGTTTCAGAGGTTTCAGTCCAAAATCACATGAATCCAACACAAAAACTTCATGCTTATGTATGACTTTCCTTTGATGGCTTTGATGTAATTATGAAAGACTACTTACTTCAAAGTACATAGGAAGCAGAGAAGAGCAAAATACCAATAAGAGATATAACTTCCAAATGCATTCTTCATTTATTCCAGCTCTGCCTCATCACCTATGATGACATTCAGCTTTGAACATCAGTCGTTAATCTCTATGACCCAATCCCTTCCATGGGAGAATCTGAATCCAGTCAGCCTGGTAATTAAGATTAACTAGCACAAATCTACCTCTTGTTAACTTGCCACCTAATCACATCTCTTTAAACCATATTTTGTCTTTAAGCGAGCACAATTTCACATTCATGTTTCCTCTTAACCTGATGTAACTATCGAGCATACAATCTGGAATGCAATTATCCCATCTCCTAAATCTCAAAAACTATGAATTGCTTGAAAGTCAAATATTAAAATTTCCTCTGTGACTCAAATCCAGATATTAACTGTGAATCCCAATAAAAAACAAAATTCAACTTAAAATCACAAAATGCAATGTTATAGATTAAATATTATTTTCTAAATGGGTAGGATGAGAGGATAATGTTATGGTTTATACCTACATGTCCCTGTAAAGCCTTATGCACTCATAGGTGGGGTTTTGGCAGGTGACTGGATCATGGGTGTGTGATACTGGAGGAGTTTGATACTGGATTCATCCACTGATAGGCAAAAAGTCACACTGCTGTATATAATATTGGGAATGAAGTCTAGTGGAAAGAGGTGGGTCACTGAGCAAGACGTGAAAGTGTATTACATATGTATGACTTTCCTTTGATGGCTTGCTTCTTTCTGCCTACTATAACATGAATTATTTCTCCTCTGCCCTGCTGCCATGTTTGGAACCAGGTGACTATGTTCTGAAACTCTGCAAATTGTAAACTTAAAAGAAATCTCTCTTTTTAAGTGCAGGTATTGAGTATTTTGTCTCAGCAATGAAAATGTAAGTAAAACAGATAATCATTGGATCATAGAAAAAATGAAACTCATCAGTCTAAACATTAACTATGGCATCCAGAACACATGATGATAAGATGTGAATTCTAGAGGGCTTGAGTTGCCCCACATATGGCCTTGCATGTTGCTGCCGTACAGCTTCTTTTAGGCAGATTTCACTGCCTTCCTGAAGCTCTGCCCAGGAGTCATTCCACATTTTTGATCTCTCCATTTCAAAGGATCTCCTTTACACCTTCAGTTTCACTCCCATATCTTCACAGATCCTATTCTCATGGCCACATTGCCTTTCCTCTGAGACATTCTTTTGAAAATGACTGGAAGTCCTATGGCTCCACAAATTGTTTATTCTGCATACTTGAAAAATGAGCATACTGTAGACAACACCAAGGTCTTCTGGCAATTCAAGCAGTAACCAATTTTCCTTGGACTACTGCAATGGCCTCTGAAAGCCTACATGGTTAATCACGATGGAATGAATCCTAAAGATCCGATTCTCTAGGTGATCCTTTTTGGACAAACATCCCAGAGGACCTCTTCTCAAGTTACATCCATAAGCTTGCTATAGATTCTTTTTTAAAATCCTTGTAATTTCTTTTATTTTGTGCAAAAAATAAATTAAAATTTCAGACAAAATGATAGGAGAATAACAGTAGTTATTACATTACATGTTGTTATCTTCAAATTAGTTACTATGAATTCTTCATTGACCTTCAAGTCATCTTTCTTATTTTTCACAGTATTTGGTTTCCTTTTAAATGGTGATAATCTCTTCAGTAAACCACAATTCCTTTGGCCCCAGCTTTCAAGTAGTTCATTTAGGAACAAAATTAAATTTTTCACATTTTTCTGCTGTCGATTTTATTCTAATTCTCCTTCTATATCTGGCTAAAGCAACCATGAGAATCCATGGAAGAGATTAAATATTGAGCAGTCTTGAAATATTCTCTACCAGTTAGTCATATTTATTTTTTTCATATATTTTAGGACATAGGTGAACTCTGCATCATTTCCTTTCCAGAAAATAAGAGATATGGCTCCTAGTTCAATTTTCAGCAGCAATCTTATTTCCTTGTAAGAGCTCCTGAGCCTGGCCTTTATGTCCTGTATTTCTAGTCATATTCTGATTATTTGATCTTTGATCAGACTCATGCAACAGACCCTCCTGACAACATTCTTTTGCTTCTCTAAACTGCTTCTACAAACCATTCCAAATTGTTCCTACAAAGGTGTGTTTCCTGTGGCCTTCCTCCTCCATCAAGGTACTACCTTTGCTAGCACATTCAGTTATGATTGCGTTATAGCACCCCACAATACAATCATGTCTCCAGAAGTTTCTTAATTTAGTTGAATGGACAACTAAGTTTAACTGGCACACTAACTTAGTAGAGAAAAGGCCATGCTTTGGCAAACTGTAGTGTGGTGCAGTTGCCTCATGGAAGCATGGAAGCTGTCTAGTATATATGATGGAATATCCTTTCCAGGTCTATAGAGATACAAGTAGTATATTGAAAGATTAAACTTTGATATATTTAAATATACATAGTCAACCATGAAATTATCAATGCCATCAAAACTGTGAGAAATATGTTAACCTACACAATTTCCCCCACTTTGCATCACTTTGAACTTACTTTCTTCCTGTCCTGCCTTCCTGAAATCATTGATCTGCTTTTGGTGTTTATAGATTGCCTTTTCTAGAATTTTAAATAAATGGAAACTTGCCAGATGTATTCTTTTTTGTTTATTGCTTTGACTTAGGTTAATTATCTTATAACTCATGGAGATAATTTAGCTTTTATTTCTGAGTAGCATTCTATTGTCTTGAATTAACACAGCTTGTCTAGGTACCCTTATTAATAAACATTTACAATTTCTTCCAGTTTTTGATTATTGCTAATAAATTCATTGTGAGAATTCTCATGCAAGTCACTGTGAACGTGACTTTTTAGTAATCTTGGATATATAGTTAGTAGCAGAATGGTTAAGTCAAATGTTTGGCTCTTTATGAACTTTTAAAGGAAGTATAAAATACTTTCCAAAACATTTAAGACATTTTATATCCCCACCACCCAATATTTGTATAAACATACTATTAGTGATTTTATTAATTATGGTCTAGAACTTCACTTTAGCCCCCTTTATGAACAATTCTAAGCTTAGTATTCTTTCCACAAGGGCGCAGCGGGAGACTAACCCATCTGATCTGTGTCTCTAGAAAAGACATTCTGGACTCTGTTTTACAATAAGTACTTAAGGAGCACTGTCTTGACTCCACTCTTTGTTACTGAATGTGGGTAGTTATCCTATCCATTCAAAAAAATTACTGGGAGACTTCTCCACTTGAGTCCCTATGACAGGCCTCAAAGCACATTCTGAATGACCCAATCTCATATCCATCCTTTTTTCTGCAGTTACAGGAGGTATTCCAGATGCACAGATCTTTTAGGGCATGAGGATTAGGCTTACCAGCCTCCAACCCATTGCAGATGCTAATAGAAACCTGATGTAGCTTCAGCCACTCTATTTGCAGTCTGAGATTAGTCCTACCAACACAATGAACTTCTGGCAAATTTGCCTTTATGAGCAGGGCAAAGTGCCTTCCTTAGAAGACACTTAAGGGTTTTGGGTCCAGCTCCAGACTATACTGACTGTAATCAGGGAGTTATTCTACTAGTGCTAGAGATTTCTGAGTAGCTTATCTTTCTGTGACACCATTATAGGCTGGCCAGGATTCTATAGGAATCCTGATGCTTGTATTCAAACCCTCTCAGTTAAAGCTTGGGAACAATACTACCTATATAAGGGGCTTTTAGGAAATATATTAACCTTTGTTAACTGGGCAAGTACACTGGCATCTGTCCCAAAGCAGATTCTAAACAGAGGCTATATTAGTTCCATCTCATCTTTGTCATTGCCCTACTTATCTAAACTGTGCAGAGAACTTCTGTGAGATGCAGTCAGACTTACTGACCTCAATTCCACTGCAGTTTAAAAAAGCCCTCAATCTCAGCATCAGGTCTTAGTGCCTGGGACTTTTGAACTCTCCTGTATACATGCAGAACTTCTGGAGTCGCATTCATTGGTGTAATCAAAATAGAATTACTAACAGTGATCTCACAACATAAACAGAGTTAGCCTTAAAGTTCTGTATCAGCCCTTCCCAGATGTGGTCCATGAAACGTTCTAATGAAGCAGAATCTTACCAGATCTGCCTATTTGAATCCCTGTTACATGCTTGCCAGTGTCTGTGTCAGTGCAGCCTCAAATGGCCCTCCGTTAGGTCCTGGTCCATCTTGTTTGTGGAATGAGAGCAGGGACCTTGAGAAAGGCACATTCATTACGGCTTCTGCAAGTTAATACCTGGAAATGGGTCACAATAGCTCTAAAAACTGCTTTACAAATTGACTCCAGTTCTCCTCAACTGCAATCTGAGTACAGGATTAGGACCCAACTGGCATTGTATCCACCATTCATCACAAGGACAGTTTTGAAAATCTTTGGATTTTTGAATTTGAAGTAATACAGTGTCTGTGTTTCTTCACATCTAAGACACAAATAGTACTGTTTGGAAAGGCTAGCAACCTGTATAGTTGTCCAGGAGGAAACAAACTTGTAAACACACCTGGTAAAAACCATGAAGCAAAGTTTATCAGAGTTTCAGCCACCAAGACCATGAAAGTGAAGTCAATCTAATGTATTCAGAAATCAGATGGTATGTATACTAATTAGAACCCTGAGAAGAAGCCTAACTAGCCTTTACCTGTACTGTGGATCCAAAGTGAGCTTCATGGCTTAGATGCAACCTTATTCAGTGCAACCCCAGAGGAAAACTCTTCAGCCCAAATATCTCAAAATAAAGACTTTCACATTTTGAAAACAGTGTAAGACTGAAAGATTTTATATTTTTCAATGCAAGGCTAAATGTATAAGAGAATGAGGCAAATATAGCATCACCAAAAGGAACTCAACACTCCAATAAACAATCTCAAAAAATGAGGATTTATGAATTGGCTAAAGAATTAAGTTTAATTATAAAACAATCATCAAGATGAGAGGAAATAAGAGTAGATTACTAAATTAAATGAGGACATGAATAAAATTAAAATCTTACAAAGGAAATAGAAATCATAAAAATTAAACAAAAATCCTAGCCCTGATTTGTGCAAACACTGAAATGAAAATATCAGTAGTTTTCATAGCAGTCTCAATAATTCAAATGAAAGAATTAGCACACTTGAAGACAGGTCATGTGAAATTACTCAAAGGAACAAAATTCATTAGGCTTAAAAATACATGAATGTCAGGGAACTCAAAAGAGGAGGCAGTCAAAGTGGTAGAAAGTTTATAAGATACACTGCAAAAATCTTGCTAAATCTTGGCAAAAAAATTACAAATCATCACCATCATATGAAAAAATGTTTGATATTATCAGCCTAAGGGAAATGCAAATCAAAACTACATTTCACCCATTGAAAATGGCTATTAAATGTTTTTATAATAATAACAAATGCAGATGAGAATGTAGAGAAAATGCAACTCTTGCATATTGTTAGTTGGAATGTAAATTAGTAGAAGTATCATAAAAATGATATAGATGTTCTTCAAGAAATGGATAGCAGATCTATTATGTGATACCAATATTCTACTCCTATTTATGTATCCAAAAGAAATTAAACTAGCCTAACAAAAAGACACCTGTGTGTCCACGTTTACTCTGAAACCATTCACAGGAGATAACATTTCAATCATTCAAGGTGCCCATTCATATGCACAATAAATGCAGTATATGCACAATAAATATCATTAGCCATAAAGAAAAAAAACTCATCATTTGAAGCAATAAAGTTAGAACTGGAGGACATTTATAAAGTGAAATATGACAGATGAGAAAAACATAAGAAATATATTGCCTTTCTTACATGTGGATCTAAAAAAACAGCAATGATCTGAAAGTAAAACAGTGATTACTGAAGGTTGAGATAGATGACTGAGAAAGATGAGAGAAAGGTGGTGGCCTTTGATCAGTGCCCAATTTATGAAAATGTGAAAATTTCACACTGCATTAAAATGTTAAAATAATAAATACTTTCAAATTTTTTGAACAATACAGACACATATATTCAGGAAATTCAATGGATCCAAAACAAATTAAAGTATTCTAAAATACATTGCTACAAAATTATAAAAGTCAAAGACAAAGAGAAAATTTTGAAATGAAGAAATCAAAAGAAACTTTTCTACAGAGACTGGATCTTCCATAGGCTATCAGTGGTATTGCAACCCAGGATGAAATAGAATGACACACTGAACATGCCAAAGAAAATGTTTTGAAAATTATAGTATATACACAAAAGTTATTCAAATCAAGAGATATAAATATTTAATGACAAACAGAATCTGAAGGAGAATCAGAATCAATTTAAGAGTGGAGTTGAAAATTTCTAAGGCTGAAAACAAGCAAATAAAATGATTTAAAAACTGAATGTTGAGAAGACACTTTAGATTCATTTTACATGGCCAGTACTATCTTGATAACAGTCAGAAAATATAACAAGAAAGAAAAATCACAAGGTAATATTACTGTCAAACATAGATGCAACTGTCCTCAACAAGGTATTAGAAAACTGAAAGTCCCACCATATAAAAGGGATCATTCTTCATGGCCAAATTGTATTTCCCCCAGAATATAAGAATAGCTCAATATTCCAAAATTAGTAAGAGTGATTCACCAAATAAATAATATCACTAAGATGAGTGGTAGAAAAATAAATGACTGAATGTGTAAATAAATATGTAAATTAAAAAAATGAAAACAAAACTGTCAGGCATGCTCAACAAATACTGTAACATTTACATTTCAAAATACTTTATTATAGTAAAAGACTCATTGTAATTGCTCCCTCTCACTTTGAATACCCTTGTTCCATCATTCTTGCCAACTTCTGATGCTCTTTCCAGTGTCTTTTAATGCATTATCCTGGGTGCCTTCTTGTCTTGTACTGATTAAAAACTTTACTTTTTATGGTTACTTTGACATTAGGGAAGAACCAGAAGTTTCAGAGTACCAAATCTCATCAGTGCAGCATATGATGACACACTGTAACATCTGCATGGGACTGCTTTTCCATTGCATGGCACTCAGCTTCATTCACTGTGTTTGGCTCACACTTCATAAAGACATGAAAGATTTCCTTAACTGCCACAGAAAGTGGCAACAATGATGTGATCAGTGCTTTCAAAGTGTGGAATAGTATTTATTTTGAGAGGGAACAATGGCAATGTGTCTTTACTATAATAAATATTTGAACTTAAATGTTTCCTACCTATTTTCATCACCCTTTGTATATGATCATCTCAAAAACTCAGAAAAAAATTAACAAATTACTACATAGCTTGATTGAAAAAATGCCTCTCACACAAAGAGATCATATATAACGAGCGCTGCCCTTGTCGCCGCCGCCGCCGTCATCGTTCCGTGCCTCGCGGGGCAGAGGTGGCGGTGGAGCGGGGGTCCAGTGGCGCCTCGGCGCCTCCTGCTTCTGGCCTTCCCGCTGCCGCTGCTGCTCGCGCCTCAGACACCGGGCCGCTGTGGTCCGCAGGAACACCCACCAAGGATGTGATTTGTGGCATCTTCCTGTGTTAATTTGAGGAAGTTGGATAAAGCACCAAATGCAGCAGAGCACTCCAGCCTGGAGTCAAGGACTACTCCAGCATTCAGGAAGTCCTGCAGCCCATCTCCGCAGACCTCCCACTCCTCAGCCTCCTGGTCACCCGGACCACCAGGTTGGGGTTTGGCCAATGTGAGGGGCACCATCAGATCAGAGGAAGGGATGGATGAATTTAAGACCCACTGACTTGCTGTACGTGGATCTTTTTTTGGATGGAAAATAAGGAAAACTGACTGATCTGAAGACCCCAGATAAAAGAAGCCAGACTGGGAGACTCCAAGTAGCAGCCAAGTCTGCACTGCTGCACCAGAGCGGACATACAAAGCGCGGGCGTTTCAAATTTAAACGGTGCACAGATATCTGACCGGTCAGCACTGTACTGGGAGCGCACGCTGTGCACCTCCCCG
This sequence comes from Cavia porcellus, assembly GCF_034190915.1. Lineage (NCBI taxonomy): Eukaryota > Metazoa > Chordata > Mammalia > Rodentia > Caviidae > Cavia > Cavia porcellus. The sequence goes on along the minus strand of NW_026947486.1, from coordinate 87,810,775 downwards.
CGCTGTCCTGGGAGTGCGGGAAAAGTGGGCAGCTTGGTGTGCGGCGGTCCCGGAACGAGGACTTGCACGGGACTCTGGTGAGTACAGAGAACCCCGCGGCTGCTGGGTTTGGCCAGAGAACAGCTGGCCCGCCACCACGGGGAAATCAATAACACAGAGTCTGGTGCAGACATATTAGCCTGGCGGCAGAAACCGCAGCTTGGTGACATCACCAGGTCCCCTTGTAGGGAGGGCTGGTGGAAGACATCTTGAGTCCTGGCAGAGCCTGATTACTTGCTGGCTTCAGCTCCACACAGAGAACTTAGTGGGAGCCATCTTAGTTTTGGGCAGAGCTGCTTTTCTGGTGCTCCTGTCACAGAGAGGTTTGGAAGAGAACGGCTGGGACTTGGGCAGAATACTGTGCCATTACTCAGCTGCTTCTGATTCAAAGAGAACTGGCAGGAGCTACTGGGGCTAAACCAAGCCTCTGCTTGGGGCCCAATAAGCGGATACAAAATAGTCACAACTCAGTGACAACCAGAAAGTACAGCCTAATTTAGGAACTAACTGGCACAGAGGCTAGAGACTAGACTGTACCGCCCCTGCATCCCAGCCTACCCCAGATAACAGCAAATTGGGGAGGACAGCAAAAACTCAAGCCAGCACGCTTCTGAGAGGCCCTAAGCAATTCGGAGAGGGCCAGAGAACTCCAGGACAGTCTGAAAGAAACCAGAAACATGACAAGAGATAAAAATTAAAAAAAAAAAATCTCCAGCTGTTCAACAGGAGAAAATAAACCCAAGAGAACTAAACACTGAAGAGAACAAACACAGTAACCATCCTCTACTCGACACAGCATCAGCCGATATTAAAAAGTACTTACATGATCTCATAGAGGAATTTAAAGATGTACTCCTGATCCAAGTGAGGCAAGATATAAAGAGATTAATTAAAGAAATGACAAGCCCCACCCAAGAGAACACAGATGGAAGAACTGAGGAATTCAGAAAAGAAAGAGAAGCATCTGAAGAAGAATTTAAGCATAACTTAGAATACATGAAACAGATCCAAAGAGAATATCAGGAAACTAAAAACTCCATTGAATATTGGCAAAATGCCTTGACAGAAACTAAAGACAACCTTCTGAAACTTGAAGAGAGATTTAGGGCTTATGAACGTGAAAGAAAAAGCCTCTTAAAAATAACAAGGAACCAGAAAGAAGCAATTCTAAAACTGGAAGATGATAAAAAGATACATAACCTAAGAATAAAGAATGTGAGTGAGGAAGCAGGAACATCCAAAAATGAAATACAAAAAATATTCACAGATATATTAAAGCAAAATTTCCCACGTATAGCAAAAAGAAATGATATCCAGATAAAAGAAGCATACAGAACGCCAGCTACCTACAACCAAAACAGATCTATGCCTAGGCATATAATAATTGAGATCCCAGAAATCCACCAAAAAAACAGAATATTAAAAGCAGCCAGAGAAAAGATGCAGGTTACCTATAATGGGAAATCTATCAAAATAACAGCAGACTTATCAACACAAACTCTTAAGTCAAGAAGGGAGTGGGGAGAAATATTCCAAGTCCTGAAGGAAAAAAATATGCAACCGAAGTTCATATATCCGTCAAAACTCTCTCTAAAAATTAATGAAGAAATAAGATACTTTCAAGACAAGGAGGAACTGTGGGAGTTCGTGGCCACCAATCCAACCCTACAGAGAGCGCTGAAGGACATTACAGAGAAAGAGAGAAAGAGAAATCAGGATTACAGCTACAGTGCCAGAGAGGCCTCAGTGAACGGGCAGACAATGGAATGAGGGAATAAGGTGGACAAAATATAGCAGAAAAGTGGAGTAGCAGACATGAGGCAGAGACGGTAAGTTAGTCTTTGGTAGAGACAGCTCTGAAACTATATGTAAAAAAAAAAAAAAGCAGAGGTCATTGCTAATGGTGTATAACGATTTAAAAGACACAGTAGTCCTAGTGCCATATTTAGATTGAATTAAATTTGTTCTGGTCTGTCCACTCATGTCAGATTTGAGGACACAGACCTCTAGAACCAAAAATAGCAGATTATATCATGGTAACTATCCTTACTTTCCTATTGACTTAGGCTGAAATCCTGTATTACATATATTGTCTTACTATGACTGATCTTAATTGTATCTGAATCATAAGACTATTGGTTGGCCTTGACTGATCCTATTTGAAATCGGTATGCGTGTTAGAATCAACCCTAAAAGTAGAGGAAACTACTCTGAGCATGACAAGATGTAAAGGATATCCATACTGGTATGAATCAGTAACAGCTCTCAAATACTACAATGCAGTCAAAGATAAGTTTTTATAAAAATAGGTGTAAGTAGGTTTAACTATAATAAGCCAGTGTTGTGGACAAATCTATTGAAAATAACAAGAGAAAACATAGTAACTACGGAAGATCATTTATATTATAGTTTTATAAGTCTTATCCATTGCATGTTTTTCTAGGAAATTGTTTCGCTGTCTTGTTATGACTTGGTTTTCCCTATAATACAGAGAGGATAGGAACAAATACTCTGAGGAAGAGACCGGAAAAACCCGAGGCTTATTTTGTAGCATTATAATATAAATTCTAGCAATCTATTGCTTGCTGATTAGAATGACATTGGACTGGTTTCTTCAGCTCAACTTCAGCATATGCAGAGATGGGGACGGCTATCTCAAAGAGAATGAGAGATGCGATGGTAGTTGCTATTGTCTTCCCTAATTTGGAACTTGAGGACCTAAAAAGACTCCATCATCCTGTAATGATTTGATTAGTTCTATAATATGCAATAAGTATATAAAGTGGGTGAAGTTAGGGACAACTATTTGTAAGAAGCTAGAGACAGTTAGATAAGGTAGATCTCCAGTGGACTTGCTTTGAAATCTGTATTTCTTTAAATTGTTTTTTATTTTTTATTTTTTTTTAAATGTTCTGTTCTGTTTTGATATGGTTAACCTTACCCTCTTAGAGATGTAAAACAAATAGGTGGGACTGATAATCATATTACGGAGCTTTTGTTCGGCCATAGAGCAGAATGGTTTGTAGGGTCACTTTTTTGAATGTCATTCTAAATACTTTAATTCTATAACCTGAACAGCCATTTCGAAGATGACAATTTGTAACTTATCAACTGGCAATTTCTTACCTTTTGTTTGTCTGTAATTTAGTATTATTTCTACCCTTTTTTTTTTATCTCCATGTATTTTTTTTTCTTTTTTCGTTTCCTTTTCTTTAAATAAAAAAAAAGAAGCCAGAAAAGCCTATAGATATATCACCCCAAACTATTTAAATCAGAATTTCAGAGATAATAACTCCAATGTTCACTGTAGTATTACGCACACAAGTCAAGAAACCAAAGTAATCTTAAATGTACATCAGATAAAGAAAAAATTATAAATAATTGGTGAAATACTATTCAGTTATAGAGATGGTAAAAACATATCATTTTCAACAACATGGTTGAACATGAAGGATATTAAGCTACGCAGAAAAAAATCAAAGGAATAAAGACAAGTACCACATGATCTCACTTTAACCTGGGATGGAAGTTAAAGACCCTGAAAGTAAAGAAGAGAAAGTTCATTAAAGGAGGATCAGGAAGAGCATATATGGGAAATGGAGTGATGATTTAAAAGTTTAAAATTTTCACTTACTCTGAAAGAATGATTATTCATGACTTACTATACATAAAGCTTACTATAATAAATGATATTAGACTGTATATTTCAAAATCGCCAAAATGATATGTGCTAAATCTAAATATTTTCACCAAAATACTAATTATATAAGGTGATATATTTAATTATCCAGATTCAGTCAACATATATATTTCAAATACAAAATATTACATTTTGTTCTATAAAAACAAAATTATTATTTTGCCATTAAAATAAATTTAAAAACTAAAAATTAATAAATGGAACTACAGTAAATATTCTTCAAGATATAATAGATAAACATTCATCAAGATATAATGGATGAGTTGTGACATATTTCATAAAATTGAATACTTCGCAGCAATAAACCATGCGAACAACTGATATTTGAAGTACAGTGTATTAACCTAAAAAGCAGTATGGTAAACAAGACTGGTTGTACATGAAGGAGAACATATTTTATAAAAACCAATTGCTTGGTACTCCACATCAAATAAAACCAATGATTCTACTAGAAGGAGTATTGACTGGTAAAATTTTGCCTAGGAAAGGACCTCACTGAGTGTGATGAACACATAATATTTATCTAGGTAGTGGCCATAAGAATATATACACATAGGTAGAAAATCCTTAAAATATATGCATTTTATTTAACAGGACTTGTGCTTTAATTAAAAAATGGAAAACTACAAAGCAGTGAAGAGGTATATACCTTGTAAAAGATGACTTCTGTAAAATGCAGTCCGTGTTGTACATGAATGAATTACATAAGTATAATACTCATTTGCTTGAATGCAATATGTGTGGTTTTGGATTTTATTATTGCTTCTCATCTAAAAATACATTTAAATCATTTATATCTTTTGATGTAGGATTCGTAATGCCTAAAGAAACATGTTTGCATCTCTCTTCAAATAAATTATTGGCTTGACAGATCGCAAGTTGCTTATTTAAGAATTTCTCAATCAGTGGATGATAGTTTAATTTATATCCTTTAAATTTTAAATCCTATAGCCTCATTCAAGACCTTTTGTAGATGCACACATGACCACAGTCTATATTTTTGGAACTTCTTTTGCAAATATTGACATAATACAGCCAATGCTGTTTTTTCAGTATTTTAATGTATATTATTAAATTCTTAGTGCAGACACTATAATAACCTTTGACTTACTTAAAATAAGGTATCTTCTGTCTCGTTTCCCTTTATAAAGAAACTTTCAAAATTAGAGAAGGATTTAGACAACTATGTAACTACAGAGGAAGGTAAGATGTAAAGCAAGCTATACAATACTACAATATATAACAAGGCTTTTCAACATGCGTGTTTTTGCTCACATAAATTTAATGGGGCTTAATTAAATGAACACTTACATGTCAAAGTACTTAATAACTGCTAACAGTTACATAACCTCTAATTTACAGACAGCATTGAAGACTTTTTCATTTGATAGTCTATGTATTTGACCAAGTGTTTTTAATGAAATGTTGTTTATAAAGGTTTGCTGTGCTCCATATTCTAATTATAATATAGAACATTTAAGGATATGGCAATATGGACTCAATTCTGAATATAAAAATACATCATTATTTTTGACTTTGTGGCAACTGAGTAGTTAAACATAAGTAGATAGGCAAGATAGTTAGAGTTTATAATTTATGCCACAAAGACCTTACATTATTATCACTTTTAAGAACAATCATTATAAAGTCTACATAGCATTTCACCACCCCCTTTTTGTAACATTTAACTAATTTTATAACATGTTGTATAAACACAAGGTTAATATTAGAAAAATATGAACAAAAACACATAAACATATATCATTCTGCTTTATAAAGGTAACCGTTGTTAATATTTTATCATGACTTTAACACTTTGATGATGAAATATATTTCTGTGTGTATAGGTAGTTAAATATTTTATAAGTTACATAAAGTTTAAATTGGCTTTTAAATCATTATATTGTGTTTATGTTATTCATATTACTTCTCTAGACATATTAGAAAGTATTTTCATTTTTACTATATGTTTTTATCTTTTAAAGTAATTATCAAATAAAAATAGTGTAATTTTTAAAACAAATGATTGATTTCACAAATATATTTATATTACCGTTGCTAAAATTTTTAATAAGACTTCAAAATTATCTTAGAAATCTATACGACATACTGTATAATTTACAAATAAAAATTAGAAAGCTACTCAGTGACTAAAGAACCTAATCATATAGCTGGAGATACATTTTAAATAGTTATTGTGGTAGTTAACTTTGGTGTCCAGTTATATATGAAATACCTAGCTGATTGGTATAGTGCTGGGTAAGTGAGAAGACTTGTGGTCCTTGAGTATGGATGCCCCAAGCAAATGGCTCGTAGCCTGAATAGAATAAAGGGGAAAGAAGAAACAAGTGTCCCTTAGGCATTTTTTGGAGGAATTATGGTCATTTCCATTCCCTTTGATGAACTTGCAGGAGACTTTACAGTGAGCTTAAGGTCTTCTACTTTTGACTGGAATCTTCAGATCTCCATTGTGCAGATGATTCCTTTATATTCTTCCACATCTGACTCTGCAGGCATCCTATCTTATAAAGCCGTGTGTGTGTGTGTGTGTGTGTGTGTGTGTGTGTGTGTGTGTATATATATATATATATATATATATAATGCATGATCCATACATATATATGAGTATATATATATATATATATATATATATATATATATATATACTGTTCCTCTAGTGAACAGTAACTGATATAACCTTTGGTATCGAGTGGTTCTTAAGAAACAGAAATGTGAGAATGAATTTCTGCTTCTCAATGTTGGCATTCTTAAGGCAGCTTTGGTTTCTCTTTCTGATAATGGGAGGAGTACTGTAGTTCATATTGTTAGTTGTTCAAGTAATAAACATTGTAGGTCAGTTTGATTATCCTAACTCACCATTTGTGAGGTGTAAGAACTTTAGTGATGCTGTGTAGTATTACTTTTTAATATTTTTGAAGGTGTGAGTAATATAATGATGCTGACTCTTTGCCCTTACCATTTCTGGACAGACTCATAAAGGAAAATCATGAGCTTCAAATACATTAAGGTTTAAATATTGATTTGTAAAAGAAAATAACAAGCTCAAAGATTTAAATTCTCAGCTCCAGTCACATGTAAAACAATCTAAAAGTTTGTAATTGTGTTATGAAAGAAAATATTTTCTCCTTCACATCAGGGCTGAAATTGATGAAAGTCAAAAATAAGGCTTCATAATTTTACATGTCTGATGCAACATAAGATTAATGCTCAGCTTCAAATGGTATCTGAAGTCAATGTGAGAGTACTAATCAGAAAAGAATGTGAGCCTGCAAATCGGGATGGAGGGTGTTTGGGAGCATCTTGCTGAGATTGTAAGTACTGAGCTCCAAAATTTTTCCTGAGGAATGATTTCTCCACTCATATGGCAGAAACATCCCCAACCCCACTCCCTGTGCTACTGACCTGTCCACCTATGTCCAAGGAAGTTAATCCTATCTTGTCTTATGTAGTTACTAAGCATGATAATGCTGACACTCCATAGGAGTGTCACTACTTCACTACTCACTTTTGCCTCTTGACCTATAAATAGGCTCAAATACCAGAAGGCACCTAAATCTGAGGACACGGTGTGACCCCTGAGAAGATTCTCTATATTCCCAAAGAATTTCTTGAATTTTTACTCTTACAAGAGGAGGTTTGTTTAACAAATAAAGAATGAATTTTAACAGTGTTGGATAATGGTGGGAAAAACGTACACCTGGGTCATGCTATTGTTCAATATAGACCCAATAAGTAAATATTCTGAATTTAATGCATTAGTTCATGGAGTTTAAAGAGGGGGGACATTAATTATTTATTTGGTTGGTTGACAGAAATAAAGATGAAAAGATGATGTGACTGAGCCAGAGATGCCTGATATTCCTTGGTTTATTTTTAAAGAGGGGATTCAAAGGCTCAGGTAAGTGAGAATGCTAGAGTCATGTAAAATCTATTCCTCCTCATTGAGATGATTCAGAAGTTTCACTTTTCATGACTACCTTAAGATAAAGATTTGTAAGGGAAGCACCAGCATCCCTAAAGAGCACTGTGATTGCTCTTCTCTGTGTACAAAACTTATTGTGAAAAATATAATTACTCAGTTGGAAAACTTAAGGAAGTGGGCTTAATTTAATCCTAGAGTTTCAGATGTCAAGTGACAATACACAGTCTTCAAACACAGGCTTCACTTAAAAATCCATAATGAACAGCAAAGTCAGAGCAATGATAAAGATAGGCTGACATGTGGAGACCAATGGCATGAGTTGATTAGATATGGTGTTCCAAAAAGTAAGACAGAGAGGAAGTGTACTACATCTTTTTTAGATTTGTATACAATCAAAAATTTTAAGAGCAAATGAACAAAATCAGAGAATCATGACCTAACAACCAATTCCCAGATTTGATATACTTAATAAATCCTAAACCCCTAGAATGAAATGTTGGTTTGATCGACTTGAGGAAGTAACTCCTAAAAATTTATGTTGTTAATCTTTCTCACATCTTTCCCCGAAGGAACCAATGGCCTCTTACATGAGAAACTCCACTCGAGAAAGGGAACTTATTTGAAATTTAGAGATCTACTGGATATTGGTTCTGAAATAACACTGATTCTGGGGATCAGAAATATCTTTGTGGCCCTCAAGTAAAGGTAAAGACCTACGAATGTCAGGTAACCAACAGAGGTTTAGCAAAGGATATAATTAACCAGACGGTCTCTGAATCCATTTCATGTTATTTCCCCAGTTCCAGAATGCATAATTGGGATAGATAGATATACTTGGTTCCTGGCAGAATCCTCACGGTGGTTCCCTAAACTGTAGTGTGAGAGCTATTATGTTTGCAAAAGCCAAATGCAAGTCATTATAGTTATCTTTGTCTGGAAAATAGTAAATCAAAACCATTATTGCCTCCCTGGAGGAACTGTGAAGATTAGTGTCCCTATTAAGTACCTGAAAGATACAGGGGTAGTGCATCCCACCACATCCTCAGTTAATACTCCTCTTTAGCCTGTGAATAAGACAGATAGGTGTTGGAGAATGATAGCAGGTTACTTTAAAAACATTTAAGTAATTACTTCAGTTGACACCATTATACCAGATACGGTTTTCTTGCTTGAGTAGAATAATATGTCTCTTGGTACTTGGTAAGCAGCTATTGATTTGACAAATACCATGTCTCCATACCTATCCATAATGCCCACAAGAAACACTTTAGTCAGCCAGTAAGGCCAACAATACACCTTCTGCCTCATACCTCTGGATTACATTAACTCTCCATCCCTGTTACAGTTTGCTTCATAGAGACCTAGAAAGCTTTTCTCTTCCATAAGTTATGACACTGTGACATTGAATTCTTATTAATATTCAGTTTGTGCTAAGTAAACAAGAGGTACCAACCACTCTTGACTTGTTATTAAAGCGCTTGTGTGCCAGAAGATGGGAAATAAATGCTACTAAGTTTCAAAATATCTTCACCTGAGAGAAATTTCTAGGAATCCAGTGCTAAGGGGCAAGCAGATATCCCTTCTAAGATGAAGGATACATTGTTGCATACAAGCAAAAGAAAGGCACAACACTTAGTTGGCATATTTGAATTTTGGAGGCAGAGCATCGCTTACTTAGATAACTTAATCCAACCTATATACTGAGTGATTAAAAAAGCTACTATTTTGAGCATAACACAGAACAAGAGAAAGGTCTAAAATAGGTGCATATAAGGATGTTCTTTATAGTTTCACACTGGCTGAAATAGGTGAATTGCAGTGAAAATCTTTGGAATTCTGGGGTTAAGTTTCTGCCATCATCTGCAGATACTACTCTCCCTTTGAAAAGTAGCTCCTGCTCTGATAATTGGGCCTTAGTGAAAATTGAATGCTTGACCACTGGACACCAGTTTTCCATACACCTGGCCTGCCCATGTGAACTGAATATTTTTTGATCCATCATATCATAAAGTAATGCATGTAAAACAACAGTCTATCACTAAGTAAATGTAGCATAAATGTGACTGAACCTGAGCAGGTTCAGAAGGCACAAGTAAGTTACGTGAAAAACATGCAAAAGTGTACATGGTTCCTAGCCCTGCTATACATTCAAGTGTCACCTTGAAGAATGCTATAGACTCATGTTATCAGAGGTTAAAAAAGACCGAGGCCTCATTAACAGATGGTTCTACACATTATGCAGGCACCAACTAAAAGTGGACAGTTGCAACACTACAAACGCTTTCCAGGACATCCCTGAAAGACAGTAGTGGAAAGAAATATTCACAGTAGTCAGAACGTCTGACATTTCAATTGCTCGTACATTTTGCCTGGAAGAAAAAGATGAGCAGATATTCTACTATGTTCTGATTCATAGTCTATAGCCAGTGGTCTAGCCAAATTGTCTGGGATTTGAAAGGAACATAACTGTAAAATTGGTCACTACGCTATCTGGGGAAGAGGTAGGTGTATCAATCTCTCCATATTGTCATAGAATATAAAAATATTTATGTACCTTGAAAATACTCATCAAAAGGTGATCTCAGAATAGAGAACTTCAATAATCAAGCGAATATTTTATTACATATTCTGTAACTAACAGTCAACATTTCCTTTTAGCCACCCCTGACATTACCCAGTGGGCTCACGCAAAAAGTGGACATGTTGACATGAATGAAGGCTCAGCGATGTGAGTTTCCACCCTTCAAGGATGATCTGCCTATAGCCTCTGTTGAATGTCAAATGCATCAAAATCAGAGACCACCACTGAATCCCTATGGCAACATTCTCACAGGGTAATGAATGTAGAATCTAGTGGCAGGTTGGTTGTACTGGGCCACTTCCATCATGGTGCAGAGACTGTCTGTTGTTACTAGCATAGACACTTATTCTGTGTATTAATTTGCTTTCTCTGCTCATAATACTTCCACCAAAATTAGTACATATGGACCTACAGAATATTTTATCCCCCACCACTACTAATACTATATTCAACATGACGTTGTTTCTGACCAAGGAACACATTTCATGGCCAAATAAGTGAGGCAATGGACTCATTCTCATGGAATGTACTATTCCTATCATGTTTTCACCATCAAGAAACATCTAGATTGATAGAATGTGAAAATTAGTTTTGAAGAGGACATTGAACACAAGCTAGGTGGCAATATCTTGCACAAGCTAGGTGGCAGTATCTTGCAGGGGTGGGGAGAGGTTTTTCAAAAACGGTGATAATGCTTTGAATCAACAATCACTATATGATACTACACCTATATCAGTCAAGATACATAGGTCTAGGAATCAAGAGGGTGAAAGTGGGAACTGTATAACTCATCATTACCCCTAGTGACCCATTAACAGAGTTTCTGCTTCCTGCTCTTACAAACATGTTCGGCTGGATTCGAAATCATAGTTTCACAGAAGAGTTTTGCACTAGGAAACACAACAATGATTCCACTGAATTGGCAGCTAGGATTTTCCCCTGATAATTTTGAGCTCTTCTTGTTTCTGAGTAAACAAATTGAAAATTGAGTGATGGTGTTGGGAGGAGTGATTGATCCACAGTCTCAAGGAAGATATTGGACTATTAGTACACACTGCAGGGAAGAAAGAATGTAGTTCGAGTGCAGGAGATCATTTAGGGTTTCTTGTAGTATTATCATATCCTGTTATTAAGGTCAATGGGAAACTAAAACACCAAATCCAGGCAGGAAGCCAACGGTCCAAAACTTTCAGAAATGAAGATATGAGTCACCCTAACAGCAAAAGAACCAACATATTCTGAGGTTTAATTGAAGGTCAAGAAAATACAGAGTGACATGTGGATAAGCATGAGCTATGATCACATGATCAACTATAGAAATAAAAATTTTACCTGCAATTTTTCTATCCTATTTTGTTAATATGCTTCTGCAAATATACACATGTGTTAAGCAGGAATACTTATTTTCTCTCTTTGTATATAATGTTGATAGACTTCATATTTGATCTTAAATATTAAAAAACACAGTGTTTCTGTTATGAAAAATTATAAGTAAGAATCATCAAAAAAAAGCTTTTCTTTATATGCTGGGGAGAAAATTAGTGCACTTCCATTTGTAGACAGGATGCTTGTAACATGTAAGGCATAATTATGAATTTGATCTTTCCTCTGGAGAAGACTGTTAGAGGAAATGTGTTTGTCAAATTCACAAGAGGTTAATTGTGAGTTAATTGTAGTGTCATCTTGAATAAAAATACCTAGAAGTTTGATTTAGCACAGTTCTGGGTGTCTGATTGCCTTACTGAAGATGGAATACTTACCCTGGGATTGGGTGGCCTCAATTAGTAGTCCCATAGCTTGGATGGAATAAAAAGGGAAAAAACAAGGAAATTTCACTTCTTCTTCTTTGGAAGAGTTGTAGTCATTGTCATTGCCTTTGGAGACCCATCTATAGGCTTTCACTGCAGAGTCTTCAGGCCTCCAAAGCAGACCCTTTAGGTTTCCAGAATAAATGTTTTGATTTCTTTATGTAGATTCAGTCAGGACTCTGCAGTGAGCTCCAGGCCTTTACTTTTTGACTGATCCTTAAGATCTCCAGTGCACAGATAGCGTTTTTATATTCTTCCACATAACTCTTCATGCATCTATTATAAACCTACAGTGAAAATTTTTATATATCATAATCATATATATAATATTAAATATGTTCCTGAAATGAACTCTGACACATTCATATTTGCATAAATCTGATTGCAATCTTGATTATCTATTGGCTACTCATAAAAGAAACTTAAAGATCCTTATTAGTATTGAACTTGAATACAACACTCTCTGGGTATTTTAGTGTATTCTCTAATACTTAAATATAAATTCTAACAATAAATATAATATTCAATAATTTATATATATTTAGTAGGTTGATATAAGATATTGTAAAGAAAGTATGAAAAATCTTTTCACCAAAAATATACACATTAATAAGAGATTCAGAACATTTCAAGGTACCGTCCATCCTTGAGAACCTAGGAAATAGTACATTGAAATGGAGGTGGCATTTGTGTTTAGATTGAGTGTCTTATACAGCAATAAGTAACCTAATCACATATATTTAAGGAGATACTTCCTGAATGTTGAGAATGACATGACATATATAAACCCTTAGAGCCTCATTTATAGAGTCACATTTATATTTATATTGGATCTGATCATGAAAAGAGACATGTTGGATGAAAATAGGTATGATTACACAAAGTAGTTCTCAGAAAATGTTGATAAGGATATACTTTAACTGAAAACTAACTGATCTTGTATTTGGGAGCAAATTATTAAGAACACTCATGAGTAAATTTTCCCTATAATAATAGTCAACTTCAATTTTGTCTTTAATGTGAATTTCAATATGAGTTTACAAATTTCATGAGGACAAGACTCATGAGCATATTTTCACCCTGTATTTCCAGCACTAAGTATAGTTACTGACATTTATTTAGCAAGTACTCAACAAATGCAGGCACTTTGGCTATATCCCAGGCCCATAAAATGTTTTTACACATATTTTGCTTTAATAGTTTTTGTGGTAGTAGATGTTTTATTCATCTTTAGTCTTTTTATTTAGTGAATGTTGGTATAACAGAATGACAGTTGGTTCATCATGGCTTCATTGAATTTCTTTTCATGATATTTCAAAATAAATGTCATTTTAAAAATAAACTAGCACTTCAAAATAATTTTCAGGTATTTTTTCTCATTTTAAAAAGCAAGTCTGTCAGTGTCTTTTCATTTCAAGATTTCTGCTCTATTTTATACAGCTGTCAATGATCTTTCATTCTATGTTGTGGTTCTTCTCTCTTATCTAGTTGAAAAGTAGAAATGCAAATTTTAAATTGAACTAAAGATATGATTGCCTACGACTCAGACATCTGTCAATATAGAAGTTTTATGGTGTAGATGGGATGTCATGGATTTTTTTGTCTAATTTTTATTGAAAGGAAAATACTCAATGTAAAGATAAATGGAAGCTCATTTTTATTCTAAGCATTCTTTCCCCAGAGTTGAAGTTACACTCCAGAAGTTAGTTACTTGAGAATATGGGTAACAGTTTTATCTGTAAACCTCCCTAAATCAATCAAGAAAAAGCTGAATGACTTCTGGTTTATTTTAAATTATCATAATGTGTCAATGTACAAAGCTTCAGGGAATTTCTGTAGCAAAGCTGTGAGACAGGTTTTATACTCATTTCTCAGAGAAATAAAATGAAACTCAGAAAGATTGAAATTGCTGCTCACAGTTTAAGAACTAGTAGAAGTGAGCCAAGATTCAGTGACTTCTCTTTTAATTCAAAGCCTATGCCTCTTATTCTCACCCTGTGATGTTACGCAGCAATGTTCACAGAGTATTCAGAAACCAGATATTTTTTTTTTTATTTTAAAAAAGGTAAAACAAAACATAACAAACTTAGACCTCAAAATACATCCCTGCTTCAAATCTACTCTCATGTTTACTAAAAAATTACAGATTATATATATATATATTCCTTAGGAAAGTAAAATATGTGCCAACTTATTCTACAGTGAACAACTCCTCCACTACTATTTTGGGAAAATTCTTGCTGCACTGAAGAATTGGAATGCTTCACAGTACCAGATCTTCTTGCTCCAGCTCTAGCTAGATTTAATGTCAGTTTGAGTCATTTTTCTATATTCTGGAAGAATGTAACGCAGTAGGGAATATTTGGAGATGCTAGACACACACAATGTGGCATCCAGACCATGGGGAGTGATAGGTCAGTGCCTGGCAGATGGCATATTGAGTTGGAGAGGCTACTGGCAGATGCACTTGATGATTTGGGCAAAGCAAAAGCAATTTTGGCTAACTAATGCAAAGCACAAGGAAGGCACTGAAGGAGTCTACTTCTTTCTGATAATCATGCCAAGTTGGATTTAACAGATGATGTAGTGAGCATGTGGCATATGTAAAAGAATAAAGTGCTATTTCTTTCTAAGTATGCTGTAGAAAAGGCTGCAAGTGTGGGTAAAGTATTTCTGATATGTGGGAGCACTAAGCCCTATGTTTTTATGGATATATGTGTAATATTTCCAGAAATACTATTAAGTTTTCAAGGTAAATCATGAATTTGAAAGTTGATTATTTTATTGTAAGCACACACTTTAAACCTTACTTTATCCTTTACAAGTTAAGCAAATTAACTCCAAGCATATGTTTTATAGCCCATATTAGAAAACCATGATATTCATGCAATAAAAATAATTTTAGTGTTTCTTCTAAACTGTTTTCTCTGAGATTTCTTGAAAGGAAGCATTGTTTTGCATTTATTGATCAATGTAGCTATATTCTGTGTATGATGTTTTATCAGTCTAGGATGGTGAAACTACTAAATAATTACTAATAAAACATTTACCTGTTTTCATTAATAGCAAGTAGGAATTTGCATGAATTTTGCCTAGCATATATGTAAATTATGCATTTAAATTTTCTGAGTTTCATAGAGTCATAATTGATAAAATTATATATATTAAGAATATATAATATACTGATTAAATATGTTTACTATAAAGTGATTGCTACAATCAGGCTAATTAAAATATTCACTACCACAAAAATTAATCATTATGCACAGAGTTGAGGTGTAAGTTACACCCCAATGTACTTTCAATGAAAATTTTAAGTAAATAATGCAGTGTTATTAATTGCTGTGATGTACATTAGAATCTCAAAATTTATTCGTCTTATAATTGGAAATGTGTATCCAATGATCAAAATCTCTTCTCTTATATGGTTCCCAGTTCTGGGAAATTTCCAGTCTACTCTTTATTTGGAGTTTAACCTTTCAAAATTTCCCCTATAATGGAACTTACAAACTACCTGTCATACTGTGTCTCATCTATTTCATTCAGGATAGTATTCTCTTCATTTATCAATATTCATCCATCCACAGATACTTCTCTTTGTAATACATTTAGAACACATCCATTCAAAATGTATGCTACATTGAATAATTGCTGCAATATTTGTGGTTTCAAACATGTATTAGCTTTAACCCCTAACAAAGTTTCTCCCAACTTTCAATAAAAACCTTATAAATTTCAGAAAATCAGAATAAACAGGACAAATGATTTTAAAAAACAAAACAAAGAGAAACTAAGGCCAGTATGTATGTCAAAGAAATCAATAAAAGTGTACCTCATCAAAGAAAGATCATTGCTGGGAAAAAGTGAACTTAATCAATTCTATGGACTCAGTGCTCAAAATCTCAGGATTTGTGTTAACCAGAACTTCAAAAAACTGTATTTTTACTGTGAATCTGCTACATTTTGTGGCAAATGGATTATTCTTACCCCATCCATTTTCTTATTTTTTTTGTCATAGAAAAAATTTACACACTATAATGTAGGTTATGAAAAATCTAGTGTGACTCAAATCCTTTCATCATCTATACTATTGTTACGCCAAAAAAGTAACTTTACTCTCTTCCTTGGCAATTCCCACTCTCAGCATAGGTTAAATTTGCTTATTCTAGAATTTAAATAAATACATCACATATTTTACACACACACACACACACACACACACACACACACACACATATATATATATATATATATATATATATATATATATATATATTTGTATGTGTTTATGTCTTATTATGCTCAACACATATCTATGAGCTCATTTGTATTTCTGCATGGATCAGTAACTTATTCTTTCCACTCTTTCAACATTTATATTTTTAAAGTATACTGCATATTTGAAGGATGTAGTGTTTACATTCCTTGAGAGAGCTGGTATGCATACAGAACCTATCTTAATTCTTTTTCCCATCTCTCCCCCCTCACCTCCCTCCTTCCTACTCCCTTGGTCTCTTCATTCCCTTCCCATTTGAAAAAATTCTATCTCCCTATTCTCCACTGTCTAAACTTTTTACTTCCTACTCCACTTTCTCCCTGTTCCTTTGAATTGTCCTTTTCCCATTTGAAAAAGCTCTACTTTCATCATTTTAACCTCAGTTGATCCTTTTGTAATAGCCTTTCCTTCCTCTTCCTCATTTCCAACTGTTTCCTCCTTTATTTTGAAAAAGATTTATCTATCTATCTATCAATCGATCTATCTATCTATCCATCCATCCATCTACCTATCTATGTAACTGTCACGGTTTTTGTTTGTGTCCCCCAGGCCTCATGAGATGGAATTGTGCATTTGTTATTTATTCAGTGTCTAGTGCTTGGATTGATGCTGCCAGTGCTCCACCCACAAAGGGGTGGAGCCAGGATGTGATGTAATGGCAGGAAGAAGATGTGTCTTGCTCTCTGCTGGTTCCCATTTGCTGTTGGCAGCCCCCATGAACTGCGGCCCAGCCATGCCCACCTGCCTTGGAGCCAACTGAGTGTGGACTGAAACCTCCAAAAACTGTAAGGCTTTCCCAAATTTAAGCATCAGGTATTTTGTCTCAGCAATGAGTAAAAATTAACTAAAATACCCTGTAATGTAATTAGTTAACTGTTTTGGGAAGATACCTAGAAGTGAATAATTGAGTCAAACAATATCAATTTTATATTTTGAGGAATCTCACACTCATTTTTAATGTAGTTGAACTATTTTACATTTCTACTAACAATATACTGAAGTTCCTTTTTTCTCAAATTCTCACCAATATCTGTTGTTATTTGATTCCTTGATGATAGCCTTTCTTTCTCAATTACGATGGCATCAAAATGTCGCATTGCATTGAGTTCATTTCATCTAAGTATTGACCATTTGTACTTTTTTGAGAAGTGTCTATGCGCTTCAGGAGTGCATTTTTGACTACATATTTTAGTTTAGGATATATATATTTTTTGTTATTCATATAAGCTAGATACCAGTACTCTGTCTGCAAAATAGCTAACACAATTTTTCTCATTCATTAGGTTTTCTCATTATGTTGGTTGTTTCCATTGCTGTGTCTAAGAGTTTTAATTTGACATAGCCTCATCAGTTGACCCTTCAAAAAATTCTTGTGTCCCTTGGGTTCTTTCCAGAAAGATCTTGTGTATGTCTACAAATTCAAGAATTGTACATATTTTATGTACCAACATAATGAGGGTTTATGTTTTCTATATAGATCTTTGTTCTTTTTTTGATTTTGTTTAGTACATGGTGAGACTGTAGGTCTAGACTCAATCCTCTCTATATAGATATCCAAACTCCACACCACCATTTATTAAAAGGTCTTCTTTCCTCCAATTCCCATTCCACTTTTGTATGCACATTGAGAGACAGAAATAAAAGGGTATAACAGTAGTGCATTTTATGTTGGGATCATGTAAAACCCATAAATTAATGGCTGTATTGTAGCCTGGAAAATATTCCTTTTTATTGTTCATTATGAAGTATGGTTGAATATAGAAAAGATTCATTACTGAAGTGAAACAAAACTATCTTAATTCCTTACATGCAGTACTAGTCATTCTTCTGTTATTTTAACAAAGTACCTGAGAAATCAAATTAAAAGCAGGAAATGTTAATTTAAGCTCGAAGTTTAGAACTCTGAGTGCATAATTGTTGCAAAGAGAGGCAGAGTTCAGCATTTCAATGTCACCTTAAGGGAAACTTCACCAATAACCTAATTTCATCCCACTACATCACATTTCTTAAAGATTCTGTTACCTCCCAACTGTGCCACAGGCTGAAAGCCATATCATTAACACATGGACCTTTTGAGGACACATCCATATCTTAGCATGTACATTTTAGTCCTCAGAAATTTATGACCATTAAGTCTAACACCAAGAATCATTGATATCTTAATTGTTCAAGAATTGCTCTCTAGTTCATGTCCAATGTCTCCTCTGACACTCAAGGGAAACTTTTAAGAGTGAACTCCTATTAGAATAAAAACCAAGTTATATATTTCCAAGATCCAATGCAAAGGAAAAATACTACAATTCTAAAAGAAGGAATAAGGAAATAGAAAAGAGTAACCTAAAAAAAAAAAAGCAAGACTAGAAGCAATCAGGTCAAACTTAAAATCCCAAATCTCCATTTCCAGCATCTGGGATATTTTGATTTAGGATATAAAATCCAAGGGGCTTGGTAAATATAGACAAAGACTTTATAAACAAAACTCCTGTTGAAAAGGAAATGTTAGAAAGAATCAACAAAAAGGATCACATTAAAGTAGAAAACTTCATGCTAGAGAAAATCACCAACAAAGAGAATAGATAACCTACAAAATTTGAAAAACATTTTGCCAGCTACTACTTAGACAGAAGATTAATATCTACAGTACTTAAAGAACTCAAAAAACTAGAGACCCCAATTTTAAAAACTTACACAAAAATTCACATGCTGGGGTTTTAGCTCAGTGGAAAAATCACCTTCATAGCAAGTACAAGGTTGTGAGTTCCATCCCTGGTACCAAAAAGAATTTACATCTGAAATGAATAGACACTTCTCAGATGAAAAAGTATAAAAAAGCAATAAATATGTGAAATATGCTCAGCATCCTTTGCCATTCAAGAAATGGATATTAAAACAACAGTGAGATTTTTTCCAACTCTGGAAAGAACATTTATCAACAAGAAATTAGTGAATAACAAAAGTCTGTGAGGCTGTGGAGACAAAGGAATTCTTCTCCATTGTCAGTGAGAGTGTGAATTTGTACAACCACTGTGGAAATAAGTTTAGAGATTCATCAAAAATCTAAAACTACAGGTTGTATTTGATCCGGTTATTGCTCTTACAGGTATCTTTCCTAAAGAGTTAAAGTCATCTTACCACATTAATATATGTCTACCCATTTTTATAACACCACCACTTAGGATAGTCAAATCTTGAACACAGCCGATATGAATATCAACAAGATCTAAAGAGTTCTTGTGGGAAAAATGCGTGGCAGGTCTTTTATATGTAGCCATATTTGGGTCAGTTTGTGAAGGCAATATAAATAAACCTTCAGGTCTAGAAAGGATTGGAAAATATACTGCTCATTTAGACATTTTGAATAAGCTATTTTAGCATTTATTTCACTCAGCTGAAGAATAGGTTGTAAGTTGAATGTAAAAGTTTTGTTTCATGAGCAGAATTTTCTATTCAGCTTGATGCAATATTGAAGAAAAATGGTGAGATTATGTTTTCGATTCGATTTTGGGATCTAGAGGTGAAGTCTGAATTTGTGTCACTGTGCTTCCGTGATACTCTTTCATTTATTCTCTTTATCTAATACAAGGAAATTTGTTTCATAGCATGTATTTTACCTTACATTTCCGATGGGATCTCTTGTCAGATTCAGTGAAAACTTACAGCAATTATTGTTGATATTCTCTTTCAGCACTTGTTTAAAAATAAAAAAAAAAAAAACTCTTTACAAAATCATTGCATCAGAATATTATTTATTTCTTTAATGGTTTATATTACTCTGCATTGGTCACTCAAAAAATTGTTTCCATCAAAATAAAACTTTAATATATGACAGAGTGTTTTACCTGTACTAAAGTTTTAAAATTCATATTATTATTATTATTATTATTATTATTATCCCTATTTTGAAGAAGATTAATTTCAGCTACTAAAAGTTTAAGTAACTTGATCAAGAGAACACAATCAGTGGTAGAGCTGAGATTTGCATTATACATTCTAACATCTGAGTTTGTCTTTTGACCACTATACTTCTCAAAAGAATTTTCTCTCTTTTTCATCCTTATAAGACAAAGTTGTGCCAGAATTATTTGTTAATGTCTAGGGCTAAAATCTCAATAGATACTATTTTATGAATTAGTGTTTTAATGTATTAAACATATTCTTACTCTTTTGCTTTTAATAAGAATTCCCTCAGGTATAGGTATCATTTCTTTGCTTGACTAGAGTAAAATAGACTATAATTATACAAGGCATGACTCCATTTGCATGTTCCAATAAAATTCATGCATTTTCCACATCTCCAACTACTCCAGTTTGAATGTGACTTACATAAGGAATGGCTGATGTAATTCATAGCTGATTTTCAACTTTCTTTGCACTACCATTAAGAAATGAGAATGTATAAATGTGAAGGTAGTTGTCTCTGCCATTCGTTTGTCTTTCCAAATTTGCTACCTCAAGCTTTTAATGATGTATTTGACAGCAAGATATCACGAATGGGGTCTTTCCCATGCTAATGTTTTCTTTAAAAATGTTAAACCCAAAAATATTACCACTTTGCAATCAATGAATACTTAATGATTAAATTATAGTAGATAAAAGTAAAGATGAATGCTCAAGTACATAAATTCCAGCATTCACCAGCATATGTTTTTGTTTTTGTTTTTGTTTTTGTTTTTTGTACCGGGAATCAAACTCAGAACCTTGCACTTACCAGGCAGGCACTGTGCAACTATATATATATATATATATATATATATATATATATATATATATTTAAAGCAGTTAAAAGTAAGAGTAGCTTTTACTCTGATTATAAATATCTATATCAATCTGTAAACATTTGACAATTGAAAAGTTTGTTACATGACTTTATGTATCTATATTTAATGTACTACAAAATTACTAACTCATGTTTGAACTTAGTTTTCAGGATAAATTGCTAAAATAATAATAGATGTGATTTTTGATGATTTTTCCCAATCAATATATATAATTCTGATTAAATATTGCTTTTTTGTAATGCATAACTTTTGGCTCATACTTACTCTTCTGATGTATTTAAAATTTCACAGTTCATATTTCATTAGCCCTATTCCTACATATTTATATCCAACTACATAAGTACTTACCTAATCTTTACCATGGAAAGAAGAACCCTGTACATTTTTGTGGGTTCTTAGGTTAATATAATTCCCTAAATTGCAGAAACCATCCACATTTTTCATCAGTGAGTAAGAAACCTTAACACATAGTGAATAAATAATAAAAAATATTTCCTTAAAATTGATAAGTTAGTAATCAGGTGTGGTGGTGCATATCTATAACTCCAGCACTCTGGAAGGCTAAAGCAGAGAGAATCCCAAATATTTGCACAGGTTAGGCAATTTAAATACTTAGTATGAACCTGTCTCTAAAAATCATTAAAAAAGCACTAAAGATGTAAATCAGTGAAAAATCCCTGATTTTAAAAAAAAAAGATAAGTAGGGGAATGAATGAATGAGAATTTAATCATACTCACCAATGTATAGAAAAATACGAAGGCACAGGAAGAAATCATGTTTTTAAAAAGATTGTCAGGCTGGGCACGGTGTTGCACACCTACAAGTCCAGCATTTGGGAGGCTGGAGGGCGAGAGTCATCAAAGAGTGAGGGCATAGTTAGTAGTAGAGTGAGTACAAGGGACGCCTGAACTACATAGTGAGATCTTGCCCGGAAAGGAAGGAAGGAAAGAAGGAAGGAAGGAAGGAAGGAAGGAAGGAAAGAAGGAAGGAAGGAAGGAAGGAAGGAAGGAAGGAAGGAAGGAAGGAAGGGAAAGAAAGAAAGAAAGAAAGAAAGAAAGAAAGAAAGAAAGAAAGAAAGAAAGAAAGAAAGAAAGAAAGAGAAAAGAAGGGAGAACTGTAGGGATAAAACTTTTAAAAACTGGCATAGATAAAATTCAAGGAAGCCCAGAATTTAAGTGGAAGAGTAAATGATAGGAACCAACATAGGATATTCAAAGAGATAGAAGGAGGAAAAGAAGAAAATAGAGTTATAAAATAGGGTGAAATGAATTTTAAATTGTTTGCACTTATTGAAAATGCCAAATGTTATGGAAATGGCAAGGAGTTTTAAGACTAAAGTTAAATATGATTTTTAAATCATTTTCCATAAGTAAATTTTTATGGTGTGGCAATGTTCATGATATAAAAGAAGTAATAACTTGAATTGAAGGTATAGTAAGTCAAAGCATGGTAAGTTTCAAAGCTTGTTCATATTATAATGTCCAAAATCAAGATGAAACTTAGAGTAAGCTTTTATATTTAATAATGGGCACTTAGTTCTCTTGCTGTTTGAAGAAACTGTTGGAGTTGGAAGCAAATTAATGTTTACTAATGAAAATACAATTTCAATCAGAACTTAAAAGCTTTAAAGCATATAAAATTAATAAATGCAGGGACTTTAATTAAAATAAAAAATGAAATGTTCTTTTACTATTTATCTCAATCATAGTCCTTATTTTTGCAGTGTATATGAATTCAGATTTCTACTTTTAAACTGATTAAAATGGAGCTTCCTCACTCAATTCCAAGAAACCACCCAATTTACAGAGAATTTGCATATTAAAATTTATTGTTCATGACAACAGGATTCATTCTCAGAATGCAGTCTACCAATCCATGTGATTAGGTTTCCTATTATAAGTTCTGAAAAGGTTAATGAACACCTCCATAAAACAGAACAAGTTGTATAATTGAGTTTAATAAGTAGATATGGTGATGAATTCTCCATTAATGTAACGATGTTCCACAATGTGTTAAAAAAAACAATGTAGTGAAAGTGCTAAAGAGAAATACCATCTCATACATTCATGATATGCAACTATGAGGTAGTAATACATTGTGTATTTCTATTTGTTTATTAAATGCCAAATATCCATAAGAAACACGTACTTGTTTTAAATTGGAAATAAAATATCTGTGGCACTGAAATCTTCCCATTTTAATTTCTGCTTCTTCTTGAGGGAGAGAGAGAGAGAGAGAGAGAGAGAGAGAGAGAGACAGAGAGACAGAGAGACAGAGAGAGAGACAGAGAGAGAGAATACGAAAACAAAAACTTATGTTAAGACAAAGAATCAATGGTAATATAAACATGCATGCTCTTCTTTCCCTAACTTTTGTTTCTTCTTTGCTTTCCTTGAAAATGACATGCAAATATCAGTTCCAATTTTATTTTCCCCAAGAAAAGAATAATGAATATCACTCCACAAAACCATCCCTTGATTCCTAATCCTTACTTCATTCTATATTCATAAAAATGGATTAGCTATTACTCTTATATGTTTATCTACAACATAGTTCTTAAGAGCATATACTAGGAAAAAACTGCTTCCTAAAATCAAATCACGTTTCTAACTACCAGTTGCTGATGTGGGAAAGTTAGTGAAAGTGTGCTGAACAGTGTACTTCCTACATTACACCCTTCCTGCTACGCAAGGTGGTTTTCAGATTGCATTGGCTTCACTTCCAAATGTCATCCTCTATATCTCTGCCCAGACGTAAAAATGGTATATATTCTTAAACATATTATGCATTTTAATACCCATGTCTTTGTTTGTGTTCCTCTCTTTCCAAGTAATACTTTATACAAAAGAAAAGTTACTACAGTTTATGGTAAAATGCAACCACTTCTTTTGAAGTCATTGTTAAATGGAGTCAAACTTTACTTCTTTTATTCTTTAAGAGTTATAAAATCTGCTTTGATTTTTATTGATTAGGTTATGGGGGAAGGAATTGTGGAGAAGATAGTCTTTAGGGCTCTTTATGTTATGAGGTAGTCTAAATTTTTAAAAATTTAACTTCAAAAAGATTTTCTAATTTAAAGAGTGATGAAATAGAATTTTTCTATTATTTCAAAGTAAACTGAACCCATATATTAATAAACTTAATCACTGAAAATGTTTCAAGTATTACTAGGAATTCCCCTGGTACTATTTTGTATTAGTACATGTTTGCAGAACATAATGCTTACACTCCTTGCATGTAGCTGGTAAATGCAAATAACACATTTTAAATCCGTTTTTCAACTTTTCCTCTTTCCTCCTTCCTATTCTTTACATTTTTTTAAACTTTATTTGAAGGTAGTAAAATACAACATAACAAGACATAACAAAGCCAATCGAAACAATGTAGTGAAATTGGTTCAGAACTTCACAGCAAGATACCCAGATAACAGTAATAGATACCATAGTATATCTCATTATCTTCACGATAGTTGTCCATTCAATCTGGCATAGCAAAATCAAACCAAAAACAGAACATTATAAAACCAATCAAAAGAGAATATTGAATAGAGCAAAACAATTAATCGAACAAAGCAAAACAGTGAAAGCAATATTTGTCTTCAAACAGAAGATAGAAGGAAATCCCCTATATTTGCTATATTGCATACGGTCATCCTCCCAAGAGATGCTCAGACCTTTAGCCCCAGTTGCTACAGGGGATGGTGCAGAGGGGGGACGAGATGTTTGATTCTTAGCGCATGCACTGATAGGCTCACAGGAGTCACTGTTTTCTTACTAACTTGCGCAGGGGGTGTTTATCAGGAAGTGAAGTGAATTGCTTTATGGTTCAGCTGCTGAAGTTCCACCAAGGCTGGATCTTGGAACACGCTGACTGGTTCTCTTCGTGGCTTGTGCCAGGGCTGCTTACCAGGAAGGGAGGCAAACTGTTTTCTTGCTCAGGGAAACTAAGTTCCACCATGGCTGGATCTTGGAAGATGCTGACTCTTTGCTCCATGTCTTGATCACCTTCCCATAAGAGAAAAGATCTTTCTCCATACCTCTTGTCATCCATCATTCATTTTGTCCCTTATTCATAATTTTGGACTTTCATATGCAAACATCTGATATTTAGGTTTGTGTATCTGATTTATTTTTGTTAATACAATGATCTCAAAATGCATCCATTTGTCTACAAATGATTAAATTTTATCTTTCAATAAGCATAATAGTACTCCATTGTGTGTGAATACTACATTTTCTTTAACCATTTTTCTGTTAATGGAAAGACAGGCAATCTTCATTATTAGTTATAATGAATCATGCTGTTATAAACATGGGTACACGTGCATCACTGTGATATAATTTCTTTTAAATTTACAGGAATTTGTCAAGAAGGGGAAGAGCTGATTTAAATGAGATTTTTTTTTCAGTTTTTTGAGTAATCTCCATAATGATTTCCACAGCGGTTGCATCAATCCACACGTCTATCAACCATGAAGACAGGTATTTCTCCCAATATCCTGGCCAGTGTGTGTTATTGATAGGCTTCTTTATGACACCCATTCTTCCTGGAGGGATTCAGAATTTCAGTGTTGTGTTAGTTCTCATTTTTAATGGCAACAGTGTTGAAGTTTTTTCATGTTTTTATTAGTCAATTGTATTTCCTCATCTCAGAAGTATTTATTCATTTTAGATGACTATTTTTATTGGGTATTTAAATTTGGAGATCTAGTATTTTAACTTCTTTATGTATTCTACACATTAGGCCTTTGAGGAGTAGCTGACAATATTTCCTAGTCTAGTAGTTATCTCTTCACTGTGGAGATTTCTTTTGTTGGCTTGCTGTGTAGAAATTTGTTAAATTGTGATTCAATTTGTTGATTTGGTGTCCTTTCATGTACAACTGGGGTTTTGTTCAGAAATTCTTTGATTATGCCTACAACTTTAACAGTTTTACATATTTTGTTTCCCAGTAGATTGTGTTTCTTATTTAATATTTCAGCTTTTTGATCCATTTTTTAGTTTAGTTTACTGTATGGTGGGAAATATGTTTCTGATTCAAAGTTTGGCATATTAATAGCCAATTTTCTCTGCACAATTTGTTACAGAGGCTGTGTTTCTACCAGGACAAGGATTTTACAGCATTGAAAATCACAACATGACTGAATTTGAATGGTGTTGTTTCTGTATCTTTTACTCTTTTCCACTGACCACAAGCCTGATTTTTGTTTTTTTGTTCATTTGTTCATTTACCAGTACCATGCTGCATTTGCTATTGTAGCTTTGTATATAACTTGAAGACCAGGGTCATGAGGCCTGCTTCCATGCCCATGTTGGTGAGAATCGCTTTACCTGTTCTAGATCCGTTTTGGTTCCACAAAAAATTTAGGTTTGCTTTCTGCATTTTTGTAAGGAATGTTATTTTTTATTTTGATTGCTATTGCACTGAATTTATAAAATCATATTGAAATTATGAACATTTTGTATATATATTGCTTTTGCTTATCCAGGTACAAAGTATGGCTTTGTGTTCTGTTATCCTCTTTTATCTCCTTGTTCAGACTACTATAGTTTTCATTATAGATGTATTTCACTACCTTTGTTAGGATAATTATGATATGATTCATTTTTTTGATGAAATCGTGAAAGACACTATTTCCATAACTTCTCTCTCAGTTGTTTGTTATTGGTGTAAAAGAGCATTACTGATTTTTTCAGGCTAAATTTGTACCTTGCTAAGATACTAAATATACATAAATCTAGGAAGAATTTGGTGGAGTATTGGGGGAGTTCCATGTAGATAAACATGTCATCTGAAAATAATGATAAATTAACTTCTTCCTTTCGTATATATATCCCTTTAATTTTTTTCTCTTTTATGAAATTTCTCTAGCTAAGTTTTCCACACTTGTGATAATGGACATCCTTGCTTATTCCTGATTATAGAGAGAATGTTATCACCATCTCTGCATTTAGTATAATGTTAGTCAGTATTTTGTCATAGATGTGTTTTATCAACTTGAGGAAAAGATCTTCTATTCCTGTTTTCCTTAGGGTTTTCTTTTTAATCATGAATGGATGTTGGATTCTGTCAAATAGATTTTTCTGTGTCTGGTGAGATAATCGTGTGAATATTTTGCCCTTGATTCTGTTTATGTGATGTATTACATTTATTGATTTACATATGTTTAACTATCCCTGCATCTCTGAAATAAATTCTATTTGATCATGATGTATAATCTTCTTGATGACTTTTGCATTCTGTTTGCCAATATATTTTGAGGATTTTTGCCTCATTGTTCATTAAAGAATTTAACATGTAGTTCTTTTTTGGCTGGGTCCTTTTCTGGTTTTGCAATCAGGAAATGGCTTTGGGAATATTGCTATCTTTTTAATTCCATTAAACAATTTAAAGAGCACTGATGCTATATTTCATGTTTTGTAAATGTGCTCAGAATTTTAGACAATTCTGTTTATATTCAGACTTTGAACAGACTTTCAGAACGGCCAAAGAGTAATATCAATTTGTTTGTTAACTGTCCTTTAACAACACATCAGTCACCATATGTTTTGAATTAATATTGCATAGAGAATATGTTAACTACAACTAGCTTTACAAATGAAAGAAAAAATCTAATTTAACCACTTTCCTGTATCTCTTAAGCAAGGATTGTAAAGACCGCACAACCTAAAATAATTGCATTTATGTACCTTCTACTTCAGAAATGCTTAAAACAACTTTATAACATATAATAGAGATGTACCAAAATTGAGAAAAAGTTGTGGTAGAGAATGAATGCCAGGACAATGCAGCTGTATAAAGACAGAGAAAAGAAATGGAAACAGAAAAAAAGAAGAATTAGAAAAAAGCTAATGTCACATTTCTTGGCTGGATAAACAATTCATAATTCTATAAAATAATCTACTGTCACAGATTTTAGAGATATTGAAGATTTTCTTTTTGGTCACTATAGAAATTAAAACATTCTTTGAAGAAATTCCTTGAAGAAATATCAGTGATATTTCATTTCAGGAAATCCTTTATGCCTTTATGATTTTGAAGATTTTTGGAAATTTTAAATTTCAAGACAGTTATTTCAAAATGTTTTATTTCATAATGTATCTAAGAGTAATACATTTTCATATAATATATGAAAAAATAATTCATATATTAAATATATTCATATATTAAGAGAATATTATATTTTATATTATAGTTTTGTAAAAACAAAGAAATACACACACTTTTGCACTATTTAAGTCTACCACCAAAAAGTACATTTATATTTTCTTGATATATATATATATATATATATATATATATATATATATAATATGCTGCTGAGTACACAAAAAATTTGGATTTAACTCAAAGATTTTTATGCATGGAACCCTCTTCCTGCTTGAACGAATTGCAATTAGGCAAAAGTCAAAATATATTTTATCACTGAGGACTTTAGTATTCTTCTTTTTCCATGGGTTAACAATTACTTCATACACTCATGGTTATACGTGTTTCTCAAAATTTCACAATTTTGTCCTGAATTATGCTGAAGCATTATAGTCATCAAATGAAACTTTGATCAATATAGATGTATTTTTAAACATGATTATGCCTTTTTATTTACTGGGAACTCCATTTCACGTAAGTTTAGCCTCAAATCCAGGCAGATATATCAATGCGTATCTTGAAAAATATCCATTAATAAATGACTGACATCTCATAGGCCAGAGTTATGGTTAGGACAGGAAATGCAATATTACCTTGTGTTAATAAGTGAAATTTGATATTTGTTCAAAGCATTAATGACTCCCAAGCATAATTCCAAGTGATATTCTCCTAGAAAATTGCAAAATAATCATAACTCTCTGTGAAGCAGAAAATAGATGTGGAGAGCAATGTTTGAATGAAGAAATAGCATTTAAATTTTTTTTTTATTTAAAGAAAAAAATCAAAACAGTATAAGGGTACAAGCAATACAGAATTTTAAAAAAATGGTAAGAAATCACTAGTTAATAGATTACATACTGTCATCTTAAATATAGTTGTTCAAGTTACAGGATTAAAGCATAAAAATTGGACATTCAAACAGTGAGACTGCAAATAGTTGTGTTCAATGATCCAACAAAAACTCAATAATATGGTCATCTATCTTAACACACCTAAACACACTTGCATTTGTGTCCTTTTTTTTCCTCTCTTTTTTTACAACAAAATTTACACATTTTGGGTTTTATTACTCCCATAGTTCTTATTACTTTTTTGGAAGAAAATAAAAACAAATATTACAAAACAAAGCCGTCAGTCAAAACAAAGGATAGACATAGCACATGATATAAAAACAGAATACAAGGTAATGTACAATAGTTACCGTAATGCCTCTTACCACCTTAAAAAGAATTGCCTATATCATTAGGTATAAAAAATTGAACAAAACAGTACAGAACAAAACCATAAAGCCCCAAAATTGGGAACATTACAGGACTTCAAAAGAAGATAATAGTCAAACCAGAATAGGCATCATAGTGAATCATATTGCCTTCAAAGTAGTTGTCTATACTGTAAAACTTAATATTATCAAACAGAAAGGAACAAAGTAAAATCAGTCAAAACAAGATAGTGGAAGTAATACAGGGCTTCAAATCAAATTAATAGAAATTTTTTAAAAAATTACTATAATATATCCCGCTAATTATTTTGATTTTTCCCTTAATTAAAAAATAGTAAAAAATAATAAAATTTTTTATGAATAAGGGGAGATTGAGATAAAAGAGGACATAACAACATAACAATACAGGTCAAAGCATGACTTTTTCAGCAACCTAGTGCTTCACCACAAGATAACCAAACTTAATAGTAGTTACCATAGTGTCTCTTTCTTTGAAATATTTGAATATAACTTCGTACAATATACATTAAACATAGCAAGAGGGTGTGGAACCATTCAAGTGAATGAAAGTATTACAGGTATTTACAACCAGCTAACATAAAACGAACAACGGTTTCTATATTATCTTTTTATCTATAAAAATTTTTGTTTATACTATCACATATAATAAAATACAGTAAGATACAATATGATAAAACCAATGGAGACAGAAGACCAACAGTTTGGTGAGACTTCAAAACAAGATGGTATTAAATCAGCACTAGTTATTTTGATGTCTTGTTTTCTTCAAAAGAGCTGTTCATTTCATCACAGGCAATAATATCAAACAGCCCAGAATAAAGCCATTCCAATTAATGAGTGAAAACTTTATAAGGCTTCAAAGCTCCATAATGGGGAATCATGATTACCACATACTTTTATATATTTGAATCATTTCTTACAATAGGGAAACTATTGGGTATTCATACAGGTGAGTTGGATTTATTTCACTTATGAGTATGGTCTCAAGCTGCATCCATTTATTTATAAACGTCTCCATGTGATAATTCTTTATAGCTGAGTAGTACATCATTGTGTAAAAATACCACAACTTTTTATCCACTCTTCATTTGATGGGCACTTAGATTGTTTCCAAGATTTAGCTATTACAAATTGTGCTGCTATAAACATGGGTGCACATATATCATTGTTGTATGATGCTTTCAGTTCTTCTGGGAATATGCTTAGAAGTGGAATAGCTCAGTCAAATGGGACTTCAACCCCCACTTTTTTAGGAGACTCCAGACTGACCTCCACAGTGGTTACACCAGTCTACACTCCCACCAACAGTGCAGACAAGTTCGTTTTTCCCCACAGCCTCTCCAGAATTTGTTGTTGTTAGTTTTCTTGGTCCTGGCCATTCTTTCAGGAGTGAGATGGAATCTCAGTGTGGTTTTAATTTGCATTTCTCTAATGACTAGTGATGATGAACATTTTTTCATGTATTTATTTGCCATTTGTATTTCTTCATCTGAGAAGTGTATATTCATCCCAGATGCCCATTTTTGAATTGGATATTTTAATTTTGGGGGTCAGATTTTTTAAAATTCTTTATATGTTTTAGACAGAAGTCCTTTGAGGGGGAGTTCACTAAGATTTTTTTTCCTTTCTGTGGGTTTCCTTTTCACTATGCTAGAGATTTCTTTTGACATGCAAAACTTTTTCATAAGAGGTGGTCCCAGTTATTGATTCTGGAAATTATTTCCCATGTGTTTTGGAATTCTCTACCTACCTCTATGAATTCAAGGTTTCTACCCAACTTGTCTTCCAATAGATTTAGTGTTTCTGTTTTAATATTCAGATATTTGATCCATTTAGATTTTAAGTTAGTGCATGGTGACAGGCATGGGTCTAGTTTTAGTTTTCGGCAAATAGAGAGCCAGTTTTTCCAACACCATTTGTTAAAGAGACTGTTGTTCTTCCAGTGAACCTGTTTGGCTCCTTTATGAAAGATAAGGTGGTTAAGTGTGTTTGTAGTTGTGGTTGTATCTTCTAATCTATTCCATTGATCTTCGACTCTGTTTTGAATCCAGTACCATGTTTATTTTACTACGGTTACTTTGTACTATAACTTCAAGTCAGGGATTGTGAAGCCTCCTGCCTTGCTTTTGTTGCTTAGAACTGTCTTTGCTATTCTAGGTCTCTTCTCACTCCAGATGAATTTTAGGAGTGATTTCTCTAGATCTATGAGGTATGTTGATGGTATTTTCATTGGGATCGTATTGAATTTCTATAAGAGTTTTAAGAGAATGGTCATTTTCACAATATTTATTCTTCCTATCCATGAGCAAGGGATTTCTTTCCATTTTCTGAGATCATCTTCAATTTCTTTTTTTAGTGTACTACAATTTTCCCTGCATAGGTCTTTCACTACTTTTGTAAGAGTAATTCCTAAATATTTCATTTTTTGGTTGTTACTGTGAAGGGTGTGGCTTCTCTTATTTCTCTCTGGGATTTTGTTGTTAGTGTATAGGAATGCTATTGATTTTTTAGTATTGATTTTGTATCCAACTACATTACTGAATTTATTTATTATATCTAAGAACCTTTCAATGGAGTTTAGGGGGTCTTCTATGCAGAGTATCATGTCACCTGCAAACAATGATAATTTAACTTCTTCTTTTCCTATCTTTACCCCTTTTATTTCTCTCTCTTGTCTAATTACTCTGGCTAGTATTTCCAGTACTACATTAAATAGGAGAGGTGAAAAGGGATATCCTTGTCTTGTGCCTGATTTTAAAGTAAAGGCCTTCCATTTTTGGCCATTTAGTATGATACTGGCTGTTGGTTTGTTGTAGATGGCCTTTATTGTATTGAGGTAAAGACCATCTATTCCAATTTCTGAAAAGTTCTTATCATGAATGAATGTTGGACCTTATCGAGAGCTTTTTCTGCATCTCTAGAAATGATCATGTGATTCTTACTTTTGGCTTTATTGATATGGTGGATTACATTTATTGATTTACGTATGTTGAACCCTCTCTGCATGTCTGGGATGAATCCCACTTGGTCATGGTGTGTAATATTCTTGATGATTTGCTGCATCCTATTTGGCAATATTTTATTAAGGATTTTTGCATCTGTGTTCCTTAGGGAGAGTGGACTGTAGTTCTCTTTTTTAGTTGGGTCTTTCTCAGGTTTTGGTACTAGAGTAATATTTGCTTCCAGGAATAAACTTAGAAAGGATTGCATTCCTTTCAATTTCATTGAAGTGTTTGAGGAGTGTCAGCATTAAGTCTTCTTTGTATTTCTTGTAGAATTGTGTAGTGAATCTGGGCCTGGGCTTTTCTTTGTAGGTAAGGACTTAATTACATTTTTAGTTTCACTAATAGAAATTGGGTTATTCAGCAGTTTTACATCCTCTTGATCTAGTTTTGGTACTTCATGTTTTTCTAGGAATCTGTCTATTTCTTCTGTGTTTTCAAAATAGATGTTGATAATCTTCTGTATTTCTATAGAGTCTGTAGTGTTTTCACTTTTTTCATTTCTTATTGCATGAATTTGAGATTTTTCTTCCTTTTTTTTAAAATGAGGTTGGCTAGGGGGTTATCAATTTTATTTATTCTTTCCAAGAACCAACTCTTTGATTCATTGATTCTTTGGATTGTTTTCTTAGTCTCTATTGCATTGATTTCTGCTCTGGTTTTTAAAATTTCCTCTCTTCTTTTGGCTTTGGGCTTGACTTTCTATTTTTTTTCTAGATTTTGAGGTGTAATATCAGGCTATTTGTTCTGTTTTCCTGATGTGGGAACTCAGGGCAATAAATTTTCCTCTGAGGACAGCTTTCATTGCATCCCACAGATTCTGGTAAGTTGTATTATCATTTTCTTGTAGGTATTGTTTAATTTCTTCTTTAATTTCCTCTGTGTCCCACTGATTGCTCAAGAGTGCGTAATTCAGTTTCCATGTGTTTGTGGAATTTTTGCTATATCTTTTATCATTAATTTCTAATTTCAAAGAGCTATGATCTGATAACATGCATGGGATAATTTCAGCTCTTTTGCATTTATTTAAATATGTTCTATGAGCGAATATATGGTCTATTTTAGAGAATGACCCATGTATTGCTGAGAAGAATGTGTATTCTTATGTTGTTGGATGGAACACTGTAAATGTCTACCAAGTCTATTTGTTCACGTGTGTGATTCAGTTCTGTTATTTCTTTGCTTGATTTTCTGTCTCATTGATCTGTCCCTTGGTGGCAATGGTGTGTTGAGTTCTCCTGTTAAAATTGTGTTACTGATAATTTAATTTTTCATTTCTATTAATACTTTTTTTTATGTAACTGGGTGCCCTGGAATTCGGTGCATATATATTTAAGATTGTTATATTTTCCTTTTGAAGTATTCCCCTAACAAGTATGTAGTGACCCTCTTTGTCTCTTCTGATAATTATTGGTTTAAAGTTCACAGTGTCTCAAACAGAATGGTTACTCCTGCTTTTTTAGGGAGTTCCTGTTGCATGAAGTATTTTTGCATCCTTTATCTTTCAGTCTGTGAGTATCCTTCTGTGATAGATGGGTTTCTTGTACACAGCATATGGTTGGATTTTGTTTCTTTTTTTAAATTTTATTTAAGAGGAAAAAGAGAAAAACACAAAACAAAACAAAGCGGTGTAAGGGTACACATAATACAGAACTACAAAAAAAAACAAAACAAAACAAAACCATAACAGTAAGAAATCACCTGTTAATAGATTACATATTATCATCTT
Source organism: Cavia porcellus (assembly GCF_034190915.1). Lineage (NCBI taxonomy): Eukaryota > Metazoa > Chordata > Mammalia > Rodentia > Caviidae > Cavia > Cavia porcellus. The sequence continues at coordinate 87,776,529 of NW_026947486.1, read as the reverse complement.
GGAAATAGTTGCTCAAATCACAGTATCAAAGAATACAAAGTGGACATTCAAACAGAGAGACTGCAAACAGCTGTGTTCAATGATCCAAAAACATTAATATAGTCAGCTATTTAACACCCCTAAGCACACTTGCTGTTATATCCATTAGAGCTCTTTTTCCCCCTCTCTTTTTTACAACAAAATGTATACATTTTGGATTTTATTACTCCTTATTTCTTATTACTTTTTTGGGGGAGAGAGAATAAAGTCAAATATGGCAAAACAAAGCTGTCAGTCAAAACCAAGGATAGACATAGCACATGATGTAGAACAGAGTACAAGGTTATCAACAATGGTTATCAACGTTGTCTCTTGTTTCCTTAAAAAAGAATTGTCTATCTCATTAGATATTATAAAGTTGGACAAAACAGTAGAGAGCAAGATCAATAAAACTTAGGCATTGTAAACATTACAGGACTTCCAAAGGACACAATAGTCAAACCAGAATGGGCACCTTAGTGAATCTTATTGTCTTCAAAGTAGTTGCCTATACCCTCAAACTTGATACTATCATATGTGGTAATCAGGATTTTGTTTCTTGATCCACTCTGCTAATTTTTTCTATTAATTGGTGCATTGAGACCATTTACTTCAATAGTTATAACTGTTATATGTTGGTTTATTGTTGGTTGTATGTTGACATGTTATCTTTCTGCTGTTGCATCGTTATCTTTTTGTTCTGTTTAATTATCTGCTTTGCTTAGTGTTTTTTTTTTTTTTCCTTTGTGTATCTAAACTGTCTTTCAATATTTTTTGCACGGTTGCCTTGGTGATCATGAAGTTCTTCAGCTGTTCTTTGGCATGGAAGTATCTTATTTCACCATCGATTTTGAAGGACAGTTTTGCAGGGTACATCAGTCTAGGTTGGAAATCATTTTCCTTTCAGTATCTGGAATACTTCACTCCATGCTCTTCTTGAATCTATTTTGTGCTGTGAAGTCTGCTGTGATCTGATAGGTTTTCCTTTATAAGTGATCTGTCTTTTCTCCCTGACAGTTTTTAATAATCTATTCCTGTGTTGGATTTCTGGGATAGTGATTATTATATGTCTGGGTGAAGTTTTATTTTGGTTATGACTCTTTGGAGTTCTATATGCTTCCCTGAACCCGATGTCAGTTTGTGATCTCATGTTGGGAAATTTTCAGCTATTACTTCTCTAAATATCCTCTTGACATCCTTTATGTCATCCCCTCCTTTTTCATTAATCCCTATCTATCTTATTTTGTTTTTCTTTGAGTCATCTTGCAGTTGTTAAATTTTTATTTTGTGATTCTTTGTTACTTGTAAAAGATCTTTCCTTTCCTGTTCACTAGCTGCAATCTTGTCTTCAAGGTCTGAAATTCTATCTTCACTTTCATTGAGGTGGCTTTTACAGCTTTCAATGGAGTTTTTGATTTCCTGTATATATCTGTGCATCTGCTTTATGTATTCTGTTTGTTTCTTATATTGCTCATCTAGGAATTCTATCTTTTTGTTTAGTTCCTCCAATTTTTTAACTGTTTTCTTTAGATATATTCAGCATCTCTTTCATTTCTTTTATCATTTATTCTTTTACCTGGGAGATTATTTCTAGTTTGAAGTTCTTTAAAGCTTCCCAGAGTTGCTTGTTTATTTCAGTTGCTATTATGTCCAATATCTGAGGTGTATGGCATATATTTTCTTCTATATACATCTTACTAAGGTTTCTTGGGATGGGCTGGAGGTTTGAGATTGGAATTTGGTCTTTTGTTTTGTCATTTTCCTATATTTCTGTGTTTCAAGTGTTTCAAGTGTTATTCAAAAAGTTCCTCAGGATCTGTTGGAAATCCACTTCTATGCCCTCAGCTCCTGGGACTCTGGCACCCAGTTCCCCCAGGCTGCTGGGCCTCTTGAACCAATGATGCTCACCTGCTTGCTTAGAGCTCCACATTCCCAAACAAGCTGGGCTCCAGGGAAAGTGCGCCCCTGCCCCGCTTACTTAAAACTCCACAGTTCTCCAAGAACAGCCAGAACAGGGAGGTGGATGCAGGTGCCCCAGATCTGCCTAGCTGTTTCAGTGCACCCGGAAGGCTGTAGGGTCCCAAACAAGCTGGGCTTAGGGGAAAGTGCATTGGGCACTTACCCCAGGATGCTGGGCCTCTGGAACCAGTGGCACTCACCTGCTCACTTAGAACTCCACATTCCTCCAAGCACTCAGGGAAGTGGATGCAGGTGTCCCAGACCCACCTAGCTGTTCCAGTGCACCCAGAAATTGCAAGGGTCCCAAACAAGCTGGGCTCCAGAGAAAGTGGGTGCCAGCCTGCTTGCTTAGAATTCCACAGTTCTCCAAGCACAGTTGGAACGGGGAGATGGATGCAGGCACCTCAGACCCGCCTAGCTGTTGCAATCTAAATAAAAATTTTAATACAGCTACATGTTGTATATGAGATACTCTATTTGAGATATATAGGCATTTCTGAAAATGTTGCAGAATGTATATGTTTAACTTCAAAATACTGAAATTAAGTAAATTGCGTAAGAAATTCTGTTTCAAAGTAACAAAAATCCTTATCTGTAACTGGATCTTACAAATGTAAAAAATATTTCTATAGACAAGTTCTTCCTTTTGAAGAGATAACTGCCAGGACTTCCTTTCTGTCTCTGTTCTTGAGATTATGTTATACAATTCCCTGTTTCCATCCTTTATTTACAAAATATTTCTTTTTCCGGTTCTTCCAAGCCTAATCCAATTAATCATATCCCTGCCTTGCCTTACCGTATAACTCGTTCTTCAGACTTCAGGAGGCACACGAGACAGTTGGGTTTGAAATCAAATTCTTCCTTGTCTTGTTCTTTAAATATCCAGATGTTGTAACAAAATACGAGAATGTTTTTATATGGTTTGTTGTTTTTCTTTTTACTATCAGGATCTAGAAGGCCAATATTTTAACCTGCCTTAGATTACTAACTGCAAGCAGTTTGAATTCTCTAAACTACATGTGGTTTAAATCAACAGTGATTTTTGGTTTATAATGAGAGGAAACTACTCAGGTGTGAAAACGTATGAGCATGATGAGAGAAAAAAACACAATTCTAAAGCACATTTTTACAAGTCAAACTGGCATAATGAAAAATATATTTTAAATGTTAAATTAGTCTGATAGGCTGTTATACAACAAAAGTAGGCAGGTGAAAAGGCAAAAAAAAAAGAAACTGAAAGACTAAGGCATATCAGACTTCTAGTCTCATTAGATATTTATAAAATCAATTAGAAAAGTGTTTCTATTAATAAGATGTAACACATTACAATAAATATGCAAACTTAAAGGCTTTCTATGTTCATTACCTCACTCAATTTTCAGTTTTTTGAGAAACAAAATTTTATGCCTCATTTACAAATTTGAATCTCAAAATTTGGAGAAATTGAACAATTTGCCAAAGCTACACAAGGATCTTCAAAGCTCAAGTGAAATTAAAGTTGTCTGAGTGAAAAACTATTACATTTTTTCTACTTTGACTATAGTTTAGTGCAATGACTTATCCTTTATACTTCTATTTATTGAGATAAATTTTGCCTTTTTGTGTATTTAACACCTGTTGTTATCAAGCCTTTATTCCTATATGCTATCTAATTTATGAAGCATAATTGATCTTTACTGAATGATAGGCTGAAACCAAGAATTACAGTTAAGTAATAGTCAGACTTTGTAATCCGAAACTCATGAAGTTTTATAACATCCAGTCTTCATATGAACTGCATTAGTACTAATATTAAATATTTTAATTGTACATATCTTAAAATAAAGAGCACACAACACATATTCTCTATTGTATGTCTATAAAACTTCTAAATTTATGCCAGAAAGTACTGCTGAATGCTACTTTGGTATCAGTAAAATTATGTAGTTGTGGAGACTGAGGCAGCAGGATCACAAGTTTGACTTTCACTTGATAAATAAGCTACACTCTACTTCAAAACTTTCTTTAAAATGTGTATTTGATAAATACTCTTTTAAGGTAAATATGTTTGCAGGTGATATGCAAACTGCAAAGGCGCATCATACTATCTTCTAAAATGATATGTTGAGCTTATCATTTAAGTACATTATGATAGTTTTGTAGAAAAAGAAAAATTGATTTTAACTAGTTTCCCCAACCAAAAAAAATATTTTGATGATTTCATCAAACAAGAATAAGCATAACAGAAATATCTAGCAAAAATAATGGAAATTATTATTTCTATCATTTTGCAATGGAGAAAATTCCTCACTTCTATTGCAAACTTCATTAGGCAAGTTAGCGATAACACTGGAGTAATGAAATCTAATTTTCAGAAACTCCTAGGAATTATGCATCTGGTTATATATGGTATCATTTGATTGTAGTCAACTTGACAAGTCATACACTGACTATTGTCACTAACTCAATTTTCCTTTGACAGTTATAAGGGAGTAACCACACCTATCTACAAAATCAAGTGAAAATATGTTTCTCCTTAGAAAGCTGATTGGAATGTTCTAAGAACTGTTATCTGATGAGGGTACAAGTTTTCAAAATCATTTTTCGAGATCAATTTTAATCTAGGTACATCTAAATAATCTAGATAAAATTTTAATCTACATGCATAGATTATCTATGTATCTAGTGGGCATTTTTTGTAAGTTCTAGTTGTATGGATAAAACTGATCATTCCTAAAGCACATAATATATTAATAACATTGTATTTATTAGTTGAATGTGCAAAAAAACTCTAAAACAATCTCGATGCTAATGTTTGAGAAATTGCAATTCGTTCTGGAATTTATCAATACCATCCTATGAAGTCCATGTGGTCTGCACTGTTAATCTCTGTCTTGTGAAACTATATATTCTTGAATTACTTTTGTAATCATTTGATAAGACTACCAAAAATATTATAGGAAATGTATTCAATGACATCAACTATACCTTTAATTTATAACTTTTAGCATAGTTTGAAAATTAGAATAAGCATGAAATTGAAGGATAAAAGCATATGAGAACCTCCTCTTCTCACTTACCAAGTCAAATGTGGTGACTTGTCACAAGGAACAGTAAAGCCAAATAAAAGAAATATAGTATTTAAATTTAATTCTATTTATTAAATTGGATCTAATGGTACAAGTGAAACTGCTTCAAAATAGAAGCAATTTGTAATATTTTACATGGATGTTTACCAACATGTTTAGAGAATATCATCTTTTCTATTAATGCTACTAATAATTAAAAAACTGGAGTGTCCCACATGCAAACAACGTACTCAAAAGCTAGTTTATAAGTTACCATAAGGTTTAGATATCGTTAGATAGATTTCAACTGAAAATGTGGAAGTTTATCCATAAGAGTATTTACGTTTAAGTATACGTGGAACTCTCGTAGATTTTAGCCTTTTAATTAATCTGGGTTAAAATTACAGAAAATATTATGAAATCTTTATTTTGAAGTATCCTATAGTATATCATCAAGCATTCCATACATAGCATTTTTTGAGGTACTGGAGATTTAACCCAGATTTCTGCACTGAGCTATACCCCCAGCCCTTTTATTTATAATGTGTATATTTGTTTGCTTATATTTATTTTGAGACAGAATCTTTAAATTGCCCAGAAAGGATTTGAACTTGAAATCCTTGTGCCTCAGTCTTTCTAGTACTGAGTTTATATGTGTGCACCATCATCCCACCCTCCAGCTAAATATAAATTTCAATATTTTTGATGTCAGGATTTGAACTCAGGATCTTGTGCTTGCCAGGCAGGCGCTTGTACTGTTGAAAAATATCCTCAGCCCAGCTAAATATAATTTTAAATAGTTTAATTACCTAAACCTCTTAGCAGTATTTCAGAAAAAGGCTGAAAATACAGAAATGTAAGTTCAGTATAATGTATGACCCTAACTGAGTATGCCAAGGATCATAAAATATAGAGGTGTCAGATCAATGATCTAGAAAACAACTTCAGGTTAGATATTCAAGTATGCTTAGAAAGAGGAGATCTGGAATAGAATTTTTTGATTAGATATGAAGGCTTGGTCATGAATGATTTTCCACTTCAGTCGCAGTGAAGTATGTCTCATATACAGGGCAGCCAGAAAGGACACGTTCAATTTATACTAGAATAATATATTTTACCCAGAAGATTATATGGAAGATGGTGTGCAGTTTCTGATCAGATCTTTTATTGAAGCTCTATATTTCTACAAGGATAATTATGTTTAACTTTTTGGCAATTTTAAAAGTGATTCTGCTACTAGGTTTTAAAATGATTTTTATTGTTCAGTCTGCTTGGCTGATAATTCATTATACTGATAAAAATATGATTTTATAATTTTCTTTTGGAGAATAAGTGACTTTTTATTATTTGCTCATGGTCATGTAAGTCAGCATTAATAATTTGAAGCTTATATAGGGCACAATTTAAACATTCAGGACAATAGAGTGAAGCATCTAAACCATGTGACCAAACACTATAACTTTACAACAGGAAAAATAATGAAAGTGACCATTGATGGGTAAATATTATAACCTTGTAAACTGTATAAAGTAAATAACAAATGAGAATATTATGATTGTCTTAGAGTATTCAGTTGTGTAAATAAATTGATGAAAAACAAATAAAAAGATTTAGAGAAAGCTAAACATAAATATTTGAGAAAAAATTCCCTGTATAATTTAAGCTTCTGATAAGTAAAAGACAAGAATTTCCTAATGCCCAATTGATGAACTTCATCTAGAGTGATGTATCATGATGAAATAGTAATTAAATATTATATGCTATATCATGTAAATGGTAGAATTTTACAGTTCCATATAAATGTAGAGCAATTATTATATACTTTCGTAATATTGAAATCAGTGCTGAAAACATTTTTTCATGAAAGCAATCTCTAGAGAAAATTTAGATATTCTCCCTGAGTTCTAAATGTCAGTAACCACAAGTTCTTTTCACTCTTATTCTTTTCTAAACAGTGTCTAAAGAGAGGTTTTGTCAAAATTATTTTGACTACTTGCATTGCAATTATGTTTGCAATATTGACAGTTTATACTACTTTGTCATAAGTACTTTAAATAATTATGGTCCTTGTCAGATATCTCTAAATCAGATTATTTCATGCAAAGGAAAACTTAGTGTATTCATACCGAAATCATATTTTATTTTGTCCTTGGCATGACATCACATCACTTTGGTTGACAGATGATAACATTTCAAGATAAAAAAGGCTATTTTATCAGAGGATTATGCCTGTCATGGTATAGGATATTTAGTGTCACTCACTAGGAGCTAGTAACATTTTTTGCAAGTTTTGGGATTTAGGGATAAGGCTAGATGACAGGGTATCACAGTTTGTATTTCTCAGAACTCTAATATGAATGAACACATGGGCTTTTTTCCATTTTTCTAAATTTTATTTTTGGGTTTATAAGCTCCCACTTGAAAGATAAGATGCATTCCTGTGATAGTAATGTTTCCATCATTCCTTTCTGGTTGTTAAAAAAAGAGACTAAATTGAAGAAAACATTTGTCACTTGTTGTCAATACCCCGATATCAGAGACACCTCTTTTTAAACCCAAGATTATAATTCTTAGTAAACTATGATGTATAAAGCTATAATTTATAATGAATATCAAGAATATTTGAAACCATAAATTTATATAATAATATACATATAATAATAAAAAGTCTCAGGAAATACAAGTATTATAGAACTACTGACCAAATTCCTATGGGGGGGGGTTTAGCTCAGTGGCACTGTGCCTGCCTGGCAAGCAAATGGTCCTATGTTCCATTCTCTGCACTCTCCTAAATTCCAGAAATCATCAACCTAGTCAAATTACTAAGTGGGAGCCAGGGGTTTAGCTCAGTGGCACAAATACCTGCCTAACAAGCATGAGTTCATGAATTTGATCACTGGTACAAAAAAGAAAAAACCAAACCAACCAACCAAACAAACAAACTACTGGGCATTTTAAGTTTCATATTAAATAAAATAATTTCTGACTTTCCCTGCCTTGTCCTTGGTTGAAAATGTTCCAACTATTGTCCTTTCTCATGTCAGTGGTAGCAAATCTTTTTATCTCTTCTGCATAACAAATTTTTCTTTTATAAAAATGAGTAGCTTCTCTCCTCACAAATTATAAATTCTTATTCTACTTGTGCTGCCACAATGCAATGCCATGAAATGTTTGGCTTACTGACAACAGAAATTTATTTCTCCTAACTCTGGATGCTGAGACTTACAAGATGGAGTCACTATTTTATTCAGTATCTGATGAAATGACACTCTTTGAAACAGAGATAGTGCCTTCTCTCTTTGTCCTCAGACAGAGGAAGGAGTGAACATGCTTATTAGGATCTCTTCAATAAGGGTACCAATTTTGTTCATGAGTTCTCCATCCTCACTCTTTAATCGCAATTCAAAGGCCTTCTTCCTGGTACCCTCATTTGATGATTATGTTTCAATGTAAGAAATTTAGAAGAAGTACAAAAATACTTAGAACATAGCATAACATGCTAAAATAAGGCATCATTCTTTATTCAAATACACTCTCATCAATATTTTTCTACACTTGCCATGCTCCACAACTACATATATTTTCTAACTTCCATACAACAATAAAGAGATCCATTTAAACCTGTCAGATACAATCAAAAATATTACTCAATCTCACAATATAAACAGATATCTTTACAATTATTTTAAAAATGAACTTATCTAAACTATCTAAAAATAATCTTCCCTTTCTTCTTTGATACTCAAGATTCATTTTCCACAAATCTTTCCCTTGCCCTGTTTGCTCTGGCCACAGCCTTCCTTAAGGTCTTAGATAACAGGATTCATGTCAACTGTGAAATGTTGCATTTTATTTTTCTACATTGCCAACTCAAAATTGGCACTTCTCTTTTTATCATGACTAACAAAAGGAAATATTTTAACTTTTCAAAGTTTAACAATCCTAAAAGCATGCTATAAATCCAGTAGCGATGCTTCTTTAGTTACCATGTGACAGCTTACATATTGGTAAGGCATGTTTTAGAGATTTTTGGTTTATGCAACACATGTGCACTTTAAATAATAATACTACATAATAGATCATTAACAATACATAGAATTTAAGTGCATTGGGTATCTGAGAGTCATATACTAATGACATTAAAATTGACGGTAGAGAGCTATTATCATGTTAAAATTATTTAGTTGAAAATAACAAAATGGAGAACTTTTGGCTATCTAAAAGAAAGCAATGAGTGCGCATGAGGAATAAATAACATTCTTTGAGGTTGATAACTTTAGTGAAACCTAGAGGATTTTACTATTGTTATTTTAGTTTCCTAGATTTTTGAAGAACAACAATTGTTAAGAAATTGGGAATTTTTGGAAGAATGGGTGCTGGGAATATAGCACAAGTGGTACAGCTGCACAACTCCTGCCTGGCAAGCATGAGGTCCTGCGTTCAATTCCTGGAACAGAAGAAAAAAAAAAAAGGTTTTTTTAAATGATAACTGAATCAATGTACTCAGCTTAACAACCTGCTGTGTTTTATGTATAATCAAAACTCTAAGAGGTGATTCCCTTTAAGACAGTTTGTTACATGCTGACTTTTCCTTTTTCGCCCCAGCACCAAGCCCAATCCAGGATAAATTATAATGAAGAGAAAGAATGTGAGATCAGTGAGGACCAGCAGCTATTTTCTTTGGGACATATTGTCTGAATTCTGGGAATAGAACCTTGGCAAGGATATGAAATGAGACGGGGGCTTTGTGGAAACAGTGAGTAAACTTATGAAGAGAATGCGTTAAGTGATACAAAAGAGGTGGCCCACACTGCAAAGCAGAAGCCACAGTACCAAAGATGGTGGCAACCAGGCTGCCAGATGGAGGCACAGTGAAACTAATAACTTCTCTGATTACAGAGAACTGCATCAGGACCAGGAGAATTTTATCCATTGAGAACAATCTGAGACTACGATTCAGGAACAGCCCTCTAGTGGCAAGAGGTGGAGAGTGATTGCAATACAAGTGCCCCAAAACATAGTCACTCATGGCATGTGCTGGGAAGGTAGCATTGTGGGGAAGTGATGGGTGTTTAAATGACAGTCTTAAAGCATCCCCTTGGTAGATTCATACTGTCAAGAGGGTAGATGAGGGAAAGACACTCACTGGATATTGCTGGCAATTGGAGAGTAGACTTTGAGAAGTCTCACGGAGATGCAAGGACTGGTGAACACAGACTGTTTCTGTGATCAGACACCAGATTCACCCTGAGTTCCAGACAAGTGGAGACTCACATTGGTACCATGTTCCCATTGCTAAAAGGAGACACACAGCAGTGTCTTATGGCATATTTCTCAGCTACCTTAGTAGAAACCACTGTAACAGCTGTAGTTGAATTGATTGCATGGGAATAATCCTGACTTATTGGGCAATTTAATGTCAGCTAAATTGTCGGTTGAATTCAACATCACACCCAGAGAGAAGGACAGCTAGAATTCCTAACCCAAGAACTCAGATCAGATTAAACTCTACAAGAATGCCTGTGCCCTGGCAGAAAATTATCCTTAGTCTGTGTTAACAACATTTTTTCACTGAAGGGATCTGTTGATTAATTGGGTTGTGAACACTCAGACGCTTTGTCAAAAAGCAATTTGGTATTCATATATTCAATTTTTCATTAGCGTATATAATCTCTGTTCCCAATGTGCACCTTATTCACTTACGTTTTCATATGTTGCTAGAGTTATACAGTAATGTGGAGTTACATTCTTTTAAAGCTCCATATGTATATTAGGTTGTTATTCTTATATATTTGTTCTTTCATTGGTTCTGGTTTAATAGGTAACTAGATTCTCTTACCCATCTCACCTCTTTACTTTCTTCACCTCAAATCCTCAAGACAGTATTATTCACATGTTTGTAGTTTTTTCCAAACATGTATACCACCTCCCCAGATTTTAAATTTTTCAAAATTAGCTCCCTCACAGTCACTTCTATCTTCACTAGTATACTTCTTCAATCCTCACCATTTTTAAATTTTCATTCTTCTATTCTTATATAGCTAACAATTAATGGTCCTCCATATAAGCAAGTTCTGATAACCACATAGATTTGCTCAATAACAAAATGGACCCCTTCTCCCGTAACTTAACACTTGCCCTCACAAAATATCCTCAGAAAACACTTAGTGCTAAATCTTTATCTTAACTAAAAGTGTTCTAATAAAATCAGAATTCTCACCAATCTTTTCTATTAACCTACCACTAGTCTCTTCCAAATCTCATCGTTAGTGCTTAAAACACTCCTCATTCTCCTCATTCTCCTCATTCCACCTCACTAACCTCACTGCAGAGCAAACACAGTAATACACAGTCAGAGTGTGCATAAAGAATAGAAAAAAGGGGAAGAGTAACTGTGAGGACCAACATATAGAATTATAGCATTGAATCTGCAAATACTGTTATAAATTTTAGGAATTATTTTGTTAAAATATAGTAACAAATTTAAAATCACTTAGTAACTGAAAGAGTAATCACTAGCACTGAACTTAACAAAGCTGAAAATGATTCACAAGTAGACGTCCTACTAAATAGTTCTTTATAAGCGAACTACAAATTCTCCACAGCTCTCTAGTCCCCAACCTGCAGTAAAATCCTCAAAAACAGGATTAAAAAGAGAGGCCCACATATAATTTTGAAATGATATATAATTATATAGTACTTATTAAATATTATACATTATGTATTATATACAAGTAGGAGAATAGGAATCCAAGAAATACAAGCTCTCCAAGTTCCTCATTTTCCCCAAGGCAGAGCAAAGAGTCATAATGGAAGAAGAAAACAGATCACATATATCAGAAAACTATGAAAAATTATTAGATGGGATGAAAAAATCAATGACATTAAAGAAGAAATGAACCAAAAATATACGGCAATTACATGTAATAAGATCAAAGTGAATTTAGAGAAAATAGGTAAAATTTTAGCTAGTGAAAATAGTTCAAAATTTGAATAACAATTTCAATAAGGGTATGAAATCCTTCAAAAGATGTCAGAAAAAAATACCTGAAATTTGGGACTGGGGATTTAGCTCAACAGCATAAGCACCTGCCTTGCAAGCAGGCGGTCGTGAGTTTGATCCCAAGTACCGATAAAAAAAAAAAAAAAAAAAAAAAAACCTGAAATTTTAAAAATGCAATATATAATTCACATATTGCAAAAATAAATGATGTGAAGACAATATATCTGATTCTGAGTTCAAAATAGTGCAATGCTCAAAGAAACCAAAAAGAAAATAAGAGAATAAGAGAAGACTATCTGGCATCTAATAGAAGACAAATGGAACAATCTAAAGCTAATACAAGTTAAAGAAAATTTAAAGATGACACACATAGATTCACTAACATACATACATAAATTCTGGAAGAAAATTTACTGAATATAAGAATAAATTTTAAAATACAAGTAAATAACTCTTATGGAGCACCAGGCAATGATGATAAAAGGAGAAGTTCATGATGGTATATCCTCATTGCATTCACAAATATCCAGGAAAAAAACCCTCAATTTTAAAGGCAGCCAGAGGAAAACAAATAAATTACATTTATCTTTTATCTTTACATGTGAATCACAGCACAAAATATTTCAGGCCCTAAGATCAAATAACTTGCAACCCAGATTGCCTTACTCATCAGAGCTATCCTTTAAAATAGATGCAGAAATATTTTTTTTTCAAAACATACCATCTCAGAAGATATATACATACCAAAGAAGATCTAAAGAAAATACTGAGGATTATTGATAGAAAAAATAAATTATACACATCTAAAAACACAGATAAAACTAGTATTTTCAGTAAATAAACAGGAACAAAAAATTAGGAAAATAAACTGATACACCAACAGATAAAGAAGGTAATCATAGTAAATAACCAACACATCTCAGTAATAACTTTGAATGTTAACAGTTTCTAGTCTCCGATCAAAAGACAAAAACAGGCAGACTAGATCAAAGACAGTATTGAAAAACCCATTGCATTAAAATCTCACGCAATTCAAAAAGATATTGACAGACTAAAAATTAAAGGTTGGAAAACAATATTTCATTTATAAGAACTAAGAAGAGAAATGGAGACAATTTTAATATCAGACGTGATGAATGTCAAGATAAAATGTACTATAAATTACAGACGTCACTACATACTAGTCAAAGAAAAAAATTCAACAGAAAGAGATAACATTGACAAACATATATATGCACCAAATACCTGTCTTCATAAAAAAAAGCACTGCTAAAATTAAAATATCAAACAAACACTAACACAATCGTAGTAGGGAATGGTAACATGCCACTTTCAGAAACATATCAACTAAGCAAAAGTCCAATAAAGAAATTATAGAGCTGAGCCACACCCCTGAGCATACAAACTCAATGGATATATGCCTAGTATCTCATCTCTTTACAACTGTGTATCCAATTTTTTAAGCAGTGCATGTGGTTTTTCCAAAGCAGACCACATTGCAGTCCACAAAGCCTGCTTAATTAAGCATAAAAAAATTGAAATCACACTATGCAAATTATCTGACCACTGTACAATGGAAACAAAAATCAATGACAAAAGAAAAATTCCTAAACATTAAACAACATAATGCTAAACAACTAGTGGGTCGAAGAAGAACTCAAAGGAGAAATTAAAAAAAAAAATTTGGAGGTTGATGACAATGACTGTACAACTCAGTGAAACTTCTGAGATACAATGAAACTATTGGTAAAAGGAAAATTCATTGCAATCGATGCTCATACTAGGAAAACAGAGTAAACTCAAATAAATATTCTTGACATTTTTGGAGGGATCAAACTCATGACCTCATGCTTGTCAGGCAGGCGCTTGCACCACTGAGTTAAATCCCCAGGCCTCAAATAAATTTTCTTGAAAGAAATTTTAACATACCTGAGAAACAATGACAAACCTGGGACAAACAAAATTAAGGAAGGAAATTATACAGGTGAGAGCAGAAATCAATGAAATTGAAACTAAAAATTTTCTAAGAAACTATATGTATCAAAGAACCAGTTCCTAGAAAGAGTAAACAACAAATCTTAGTCCTTAGCAAAACTCAGCAAGAGAAAGAGAGAAATGACTTACAGTAGTGCAGTCACAAATGCAACACCTCAAATCACTAGATACTGTTGAAATCCAGAAGATATTAACTCTTTTGAGAAAGTATATTCTAGCAAATTAGAAAACTTTGAAATAATGACCAGATTCTTAAACACATAAAAACTACAAAAACTAACCCTAGAGCACATAAATATGCCTAATGACCCAATAACAAACAAGAAAATTGACTCATTAGTAAAATATTGAGCAACTAAAAAAAAAAAAGCCCAGGAACAGATAGATTAACTGTTGAAGTTTACAAAATCGTTACGGATGTTATACTACGCATAATCCTCAGCTTCTTCAAAAAAATTGAAAAGGATATTGTGCTCCCAAATTCATTAAGGGAAGCCAGTAACATCCTGATCCCGAAGTCAAATAAAAATTCAACTATAAAAGAGAACTATAGGTCAATGTCTTTAATGCACAGGGATAGAAAAAAAACTCAATAATAGATTAGCAAATTGAATGCAGCAACTTATCATCAAGATGATGCACGATGAACAAGCAAGTTTCACCCCAGAGTTGTAAGGATGATATAACAGTCATAACTCAATAAATGCATATCACTTAAACTGGAGCAAAGTTAAAAAGCCCATGATCATATGTATAGACACACAAAAATCTTTTGATGAAATTCAACATCCTTTCATGAAAAAAAGCTTGCATAAAACTGGTATATAAGGATTGTACCTGAATATGATAAAGGACATTTATGAAAACCAATATGCATCATTATAGTAAATGGAATAAAACTGGAAAGCATTCTCTCTAAAGTGAGAAACAAGACAAGAATATTCACTATTATTGCTGCAACTCAACAGAGTACTTGAAATATTAGCCAAGACAACTAGGTCCAAAAAAAAAAAAAAAAAAGAGAGAAGTATACAAGACACACATAACAAAGAAGAACTCATATTATCATTATTTGTAGAAGACAAAACACTCTATATAGAAGATTCAAAGAATTCCAACAAAAATTTGTATAATTAATAACGAATTTTAGCAATGAAGCAGGATACAAAATTAATGTGCTAAATTCATTAGCACTTATGCATACAGGACCCATAGTGAATGGAATAAGGATAAAGCTATGAAAACAATTCCATTCACAGTTGCTTCAAGAAAAATGGAATAGCTTAGCATTAACCTAATCAAGGAAGTGAAAAACTTCTACAAAGAAAACTATAGTACTCTGAAGAGTGCATTAGAAAATAGTACAATTTCTTTTGCTCTTGATAAGCACTACCAATATTGTCAAAACAGCCATACCTCCAAAACTGTTATACAGGTTAAATACAGTTCCAATCAAAACACCAACAGCATACTGTATAGATCTAGAGAAAAAATCCTAAAATTCGAATAGATCTAGAAGCGAACAAAAATAGCAAAAGTAATTTTGAGTAAAAACAGTAAAGCAGATGGCATAGCAACACAGGACATCAAGTTATACTACAAAGCCACGGTGATAAAAATGGCAAGGGATTGTAACAAAAGCAGGCACACAGATTGATGGAACAGAATTTAAGATACAGAAACTTCCGAAGACATATTCAACTATGTGAACTTTGACGAAGTGTCAAAAGGACATGCTTAAAGAAAAAGCCTATTCAACAAATGGTGGTGGGAAAAACGATTATCTGTTTATAAAAAATGTAACTGGGCCCTTTATCTCTCACCAAGTTAAAATCTCTCACAATGTTAAAATCAAATATCTAAATATTAAAACAGAAACATTAAACCTTCTGGAAGGCAAAATAGATAAAACTCTTGAAGAATCAGGTATTGAAGTGGATTTTATCAGAAACTAAATCACAGGAGAAATAGTAGTTGAGAATCTACAAATGGGATATCAGATAAAAACTTCTATATAGCAAAAGAATCAGTCACCAGAGCAAAGAGACCTACTTATTCATCATGTATCATATTTATCATACCGTGCTGCATTTTATTCGCTAATATCTTGTCGAGGTTTTTTCCATCCACGTTCATTAAAGACATTGTCGTATAGTTCTCTTTTATAGTTCAGTCTTTATCTGGTTTTGGGATCAGGGTGATACTGGTTTCCCTTGAATGAATTTGGAAGTACAACGTTTCTTTCAATTCCTTTGAAGAAGTGGAGTATTGGCAAACATTAAGTCAGGTAGTTCATTGCCTAGCATCTGAGGCAATCTAAAGAAGCCTTCCCTCCTTTATATTGTATGCTGTCTACCTGCCCATAGCTAAGCTCAGCACTAACACCTCCAATCCCAGAGCTAGTGAACGATTCACAAATGCTAGAATCAGCTGTCTTTAAAAGGCATGTCCGCCAAGACCCCATGAGGCTTTGAGGGGACATTTAAACACAAACCATAATACTCACAACTATTGCAAAATGCAAGCTCCTATGATCAGAATCACATGGATGATGTCAAGGTCTACCATCAGCTGGTGCAGTCACCAAGCTTCCTTCTCTCTTGACTTAAGGGGTTGAATGCCTATGAACCAAATCACAAAGGGCAACTTCCCTGGGCTACTGACACTCTGGAATATGGTACTCTGGTGCTATTTTCTCAAAGTAAAGTCTTTCATTTTCGCAATTTTGAGGCTTCAAAGGACGGAGAAATACTTCATGGCAAACAAGGCAGGGAGAAGACAAGAAGCAGAAAACTACAAGCAACAATCAGTTACACCCTCTGCCCCTTATATCTTATCAAGGCTGCCCACCCATGGAATAGGTAGCACTGATGTTCAGAGTGGGACAGGCTTATCTAAGCATCACAGCATGAATCAATATCAGTATCACATCCCTGATACCGCAATCATACAGTTTATGTCCAGCTACCTCCAGAACCCCACACACAACTGCTTAAGACCTTAGGTGGGGCATCTAGATATAAGCCTTAACTGTAGGAAAATGGAGGCACCTGAAAAATATAATGTGTAGTGAAATGAACCAGACACTCAAGTTTAAATACCATATTCATTTGAGCAAGGCAAAATACAAAGGAAATGATAAAGAAGAGAATATATCTCTTGCAATAGGGAAGTGTTCCAGTGGAACAGTGGTGAGGGGTGAGGAGGTGGGGAAGAGGAAAAGAAAAAAATAAAAATGTATCATATGCAGGAATCTAATAATCCCAATCAATTCAAACATCTTATGCCATACATGAGCTAAGACAATCTCAACAAGTATGAAATAGAGAATAGGGGAACCCAAAGAGGAGGAAGAGGAGGCCAGAAGGGGAAAGAACTTTTTAAAGCAGGTATAAAATAGGTGCCTATAATCACTCTCCAAAAAGATTTTAAATTGCATGAAATGTAAACACGCACTAATAAATATAGGAATTAAAAACAAACTGATAATCCTTTGCATATATTTTGGAGTGACTCCAACTTACTATGTGAGATAAGAATGTCTTATATATCAAATTACTTTTATTTCAAGATGCAGCTTAGATAGAAAAAAATTGAAATTCTCTTTTGTCATGAAATTCTCTTTTGAAGAAGCATTAAGATTATTAAATTGCGAATCTAAATAAAGGAACTAGGTATTGTAACATTTATATTTGTGAATACAATCTCATTGATATTTTCCAATAAAAATTCAGTTTTAATAAACTAAAAACTGACATTTATTCCATGCTATTAAGACAATTGCATGCAGTATATTTAAATAAGTATTTTCATGATAATTCCTGTTTTGTTGTATATGGACTCCTACTCAATAAGGAACGTGATAATAATAGTGATAATCAGTGTTATAATATTTCAAGTCTCATTATAGTTGATTTCAAAAAGAAAAAAATCATAGTTTCCTCTTAGAAATCATATTTTTATCTTCCTTCTATTTCACTTTGGCCATATTAATTGTTTTAGGTTTCTAAAATTTTGAGGATTTCAAATCAATATCAGTAAGCTTAATATTATAACACTGTTGTTCTTCAGTGAATGTAGGTTCCAGGAGGCATAGGTAAAATATCTGAAGGACAATAGAAAAATTTAATTGGAAGTATAAGAATTAACAAAACCTAAGGCTTAACATTAATCCAGGATACATTTTATAATTACTATTTCAATAAGATTTGAATATGTTATTCACATATTTTGACTGCTGAATCACGATGCCTGTTGCACAGTCTCAAAATGTATTTTATTGGAACCAACACTACTGTGATAAACTATTTTTTTATAAACTGCCAATTTGTTCAACTAAGTAACACAGTTTCATTTCAGTGAGTTATAAAAAATGGTTTTAGATAAATAATGATTGATTTAAAAGTTATTTGTAGTTGATATAATTATATAATGATATATAATTTTATCAATATTTATATTGATATAATTATAATTGATATAAGGTACAATGTGATCTCTAAACTCACACATTTATATATAATATTCAATTTTATATATATATATATATATATATATATATATATATATATATATAGTAGTTAGTGTTTAGAAGAAAAGTGATTTTAATGCAGGGCACATAAATTTATATGGTTAGCTTAAAATATTTGTCCAGATTCCAAAGTAGAGGAGTTTTGTTAGAGATTCAAATAATCTTGCTAAGGGCTTGGAACCCAACACAATTTCCTGTATGAATCTATACCACAAGATTGAGAGATTTGCCATGGAAGACTGAAGGGTCTGTGTCAGAAAGCTCAAGCACTTCTTAAAGGTTAGAAAGTCTGCACAAGTAGACCAAAAGGTCCATACTGGAAGTTGGAATATTTGCAACAAATGCCAGGAGACAGTGCTCAGGATGAAGATGAAAACCAGAACTGAAGAAAGTGGCAGCCATCCTTGGTAAAGTCAAGGACTAGAACTCTTCCAAAAAGAACAACAGAAACTTATCTTAGGAAAGTCAGTATGAAATACTCCATTCCTGTTCTCTCCTTTCATACTTTTCTGAATACAATCCTTCTTAAATGTGTCTGTCACACTCAGAACTACACTGACTCAGTTCAGCTACACCTTCCCACTTAAGTTAACCACTATGGTAAGGTACAATGTGATCTCTAAACTCACACACACACACACACACACACACACACACACACACACACACACATTTATATATAATATTCAATTAAAACTAGATTGATAAAATCTTCAGAAAGAGCTCACTCCAAAAATAAAGCTGCAGATTCTTTCCAATCAATTAATGATTTATTTTATTTCAGTGCTCCACTTTAACCCTAACCAGAATGCTTGTTCCCTTTGGTTATAGTTTCTTAGGATAGGAGTAAATTATTCTTCTTACTCAGTCTTTCATGTTTTACATGCATATTAATGTAATGTTAGCCTACTGGCAAGAAATAAAAAAAGGGAAAACCAGTCTGAATTTACAGAGAGTTGTAAGATTCTAGTCCCACTGGGTATTATAAAAAATCATTACTAACTGCTTAGTCTTTTATAGCATCAGTAGAGACTTCTAGGGCATAGTCAATATTTTCTCATAGCACTTCATAATTAATTAATCTCAAGGATAAAATATTGACATTTTTCTTCCATTATTTAAAGTTTAACCTTGAAATAGCATTTTACATTTTGTAAAAAATATTTATGAAACTCATCAATTTAACCTGGTATGCATTTTTAAACTATGTGTATGATCATCTATCCTCGAATGTCTATAGCACTGGGAAATTAACATATTCATTAATTATATTTCTATTTCCATCTCTAGTCCCTAAGCTAATTACATAAAAGAATTCTGACATAATTAAGTAGCATAGTCATTCATGACAGCTATAGGAAAAAGAAATACATTTAAATATGATGTCAAATTCTGTACTATTTCTATGATATATTCTCATGCTAATTTACCCTATAAGACCTCATTTGTTTCTGAAGAATACTTCTTCATTGGTATTTTGTTGGTCGTGTTCACTTTGGCAGCACATATTCTGATAGTTTGTTGGACGAAGTTCAGTAAAAGAAACAGAATCAAGAGAATAGAAATTATATAAATATGATATACACATAAGATTAGATAGATAAATAGGTAAGTTGGTAGGTAGGTAGATAGACAGACAGATAGATAGATAGATAGATAGATAGATAGATAGATACAATTACATACATGGTGTACAATTTTATTCTAAATAAACCCACAGGTCTACTGTAATAAAAATCAACCAAAAATAATTTATCTTAAAACATTAAAGTTATCAAAAGCATGAATAAAAATGTAATTCTCTTTAGTACTTGTAGTATATCATCTCCTTTCTATTCTAAAATTGTTCTGCTGTGGACCAGGGATACAGTTCAATGGCACAAACCCTGCCCGGCACATGTAAAGTCATGACTTTGAGTCCCAGTATGAAAATAATAGAAAATAAAATAAATTGAAAAAATAAATATGTTTTGCCAAGAAATTCACTGAAAGTCTAATGTAATTTCCCTTATATGAGCCAAATCATATTTTTTCTAGTGCTTTTATGATTCTTGTCATCTTTGTTCTAGAGTTTGGTTACAGTTTGTCTCAGGGGGGCTCTCGTTTGTTTTATCCCAGTTGGAATTCTTGAAAATTCTTTATTAGTATATCCATTTGTTTCCTCAAATGGTTTTGTCCGTCATTTCTGCAGTTAAACTGTCATTTAATTTCTTCTCTTTCTGGTGTTGTCGTTATATATAAATCACACCTTTTGTGCTTATCCAATAATCCTTTAATATTCTGTCATGTTTTCTTTTCAGTCTTTTTGTCTCTCATTTTTCATTTTGTCAAGTTTCTACCAACATGTCTTCAAATTCAGAGATTCTTTCCTAAGCCATATCCAGCCTGCGAATAAGCCTCATTAAAAATATACTTGATGTGTTCAGTATTTTTTCACTCTTATTTTTTTCTTATATCTTTGAATTTTTTATTTCTATGCTTATAATCTTTCTGACCTGGAATACTATCTACTTTTTCCATTAAAGACTTTTATATATTAGTGAATTTTTAAATTTAATTTCTGTTGTGGAATTCTATTTATCCTACCTTTTAGTTTACTCAGACCATTACGACAAAATATCATAAAATCAATAGCTAGAAATGGAAATTTAATTGTTAGATTTCTGGAGACTGAAAATTCATAATCAAGATGCTGGCAGATTTGGGGTCTGATAAAGGTATCCTTCATACTTCAAAGCTATTTTCTTGTTAAGTGATATGATAGAAGGCGCAAAGAGATCCTCTTAGAAATATTTTATCTTGGAACTCCTACCTAGTACCATGTCTAAACTATCTCCTCCTGAATCACACATCACCATTTAAATTAGGATTTCAACATGTGAGCTTTTAGGATGACCAACATTCAAGTCATAATACTGCCATACCTGATTCTAGTTTTGATCCTTCCTTCCATCTCTTGTGTTCTGGTGGTGGGATTACAAAATAATAAAACTACTAGGGAAAATAATATAATGATATCTAAAAACATACAGGTGGATCTAATGACCACATAATGATGTTTCTGCTTCTTGACACAAACTCAAAAGAAAATCAAGTTCTTGAAAATACACTGGCACATTTATTTTTATTTTATCACTGTTTATTATGGTCAATAGTTGGATGTACTGAAAAGTATTAATTGGTGGATAAATAAATTTGGAAATTTGGCATCCACACACATATATACATATATATATAATGAAATATTATTTTTTATATTTTAAAGAAAGACCTATCTTATGGTACAATATAAATGAAATTTGTAAACATTGTGCTCTATGTCTGTTGTGAAAAAGAAAACTGTATAATTGTAAATATATTAGTATTTGTAGTAGCAAACTTTATATAAAAATAAAGAGAAATAGTTATCAGTAGCTGGAGGGAAATAGAAAAGGAGAGATTTTTATTAATGTGTGTAAAATTTCAGAGTGACAAAATGAAAAGACTTTAAAATCTGCTTTAACACTACTAAGCATAAAAATAGATAAGACAGTAAATTTTATTGTTCATATTTCATTAATATAAATAATATGGATACCATTCCTGAGGCTCTTTGTCCATTATACATTTGTCAATCAGCAAATTTCTTTGTCTTCAGTTTTATATCTGTACTTCAAATTGTTTTCATTACCACCATTTCTACCACATTGTTTTAAGCTACTCTTAGCTCTTGAATTCTTTACTCTGATAACAAAATGTTTGTTTTGTTTCTATATTTGACACCTTTAACATCTTTTTTGCATAATATCTATGGTTACTTCTTGTATAACTAATACCATACCACTTGTCATGCTCAATTTCTCAACACTGGGACACAGTAATCAATACCCACAATTTAAGAAAAGAAAGATTTATTTTGGCTCATATTTCAATCCATAGATGGCTGGTTCCAAGGAAGAATGGGATGAGAGAAGTGTACTGTGGAAGAGAGGTGCTCATTGCGTGATCACCAGGAAGTAGAGAGCCTGTCACCTATCTCATCAACCAGATCCTCCCTCCTAAGTTTAAATCACATATAAACTCGTCAGTGGACTAATCCACCGATGCTCATCACTTCTTTGTGAATCAGTCATCTCCCAAAAGCTCAATTTAGGAATGTGTGTGGCTTTGGGGACGTGGACACTACAGAGAACTGTAAGTTACATTTCCATTAAAAGTATAAAAACTCTGCCATTTTAAATCTTTTAGAATGTAAACCAGTGTCTTTCAAAGGTAAATATAATGTGATATCTTACTATCTTTAACACTGTATCTCTTCTGCTTCTCTCCTTTAACCATTTCAACATCATTATCACAATTGTTCCTCAGACAGGCATTTGGTACTTCCAAACAACACATTGATTCTTTGATATTTCTGAGATACGATTCCACATATTTTTTATTTGCTTGTTTAAGTTATTCTCTTGTGAAAAGTTTTGAGTAAACACAATCTTTTCAAAAATATTTACTCTTGCCACTCAGTTTATAAGTGAAATTTGTCCTCACTTGCATAACTCCTGATGATTTTTACTTGGTTCTACTTGTTTTCCTCCAGGAAATCTACATCTTTCTAACCAAAACATAAGTTGATTTTTACCTTTCTTCATTTCTAAAACTTACCATGTTGTATACATTATAATCCAAATTCCTTACCATGGGCTTTGAAACCTTATATTATCTAACTTTCTGTTATTCTTCAAATATTATTTCTAGTACCTCTGTTCCTCAGTCACCTTATTCACTTCTATCTTATTACTTAGATCTTTTACTATTCTTATTGAAATGTAATATGTGTGTTTAGACCTTTTACATGATTTTCCCTATCTGAAAGGCTTTTTCTCAGATACACTGAAGACACATTCTCTCTGTTCCATAAGATCTTTTCTCAAAAGTTGCCTATAGATTTTAAACATTACAGTAGCATGATCTCCTGCCTTGTAAATTTCCATTGTGACATCAAAATTTAGCATAGAATATTTATTTTTCTCTTCATTATAAGGTAACTTCCATGATGGTAATAATTTTAGATTTTTATTAGATTATAATTTTGGGCCTGGAATTTAGCTCAGCAGCATAAGCACCTGCCTTGCAAGCGTGCAGTCTGGAGTTTGATCCCCAGTACCCCCCAAAAATAGATAATAATTTTATGCATAAAATATATTTCAAACAAATAAAGTCATGTTGCATTCTCACAGTGTGAGGAAGAACATAAGGACTC
The DNA here is from genome assembly GCF_034190915.1 of Cavia porcellus. Classification (NCBI taxonomy): domain Eukaryota; kingdom Metazoa; phylum Chordata; class Mammalia; order Rodentia; family Caviidae; genus Cavia; species Cavia porcellus. The sequence continues at coordinate 87,752,740 of NW_026947486.1, read as the reverse complement.
AGGTCTCCAGTATCCCTCAGAGTCCTTCCTCCAACGCAAGCAGACTTGTGACCAGGCAGACCTGTATAGAACCTCTAATGAGGTTCTAACACCAGTGAGCAGGCACATGCAGAATGTCACTGCATCTACTCTCTTGGGTAAGACTAACCACCAGGATGGCTATACATTTGCTTCATTTCACAGAGGGCAAGAGAATCGAGGAATACCCAAATGACCTCATCTTGGATAAGAGCATTTGTGGAGACCCAGGAGCAACCACAGACCCCACGAGTGTCAACATCAAATCTAACAGTCCACTCGAACTCCTTCACCTGTGTCTGTAGCCTGCAGAGAGTAGAGGGCTGATTGTTTTTTCCATCTACTAATAGGAGCAAAAACATATTTTGACTTGGACGGTAAATGTGGTCTGGGATGACTGAATAAAAGGGCCTATGGTGCAGAGGTGGCAATCCAAAAATCCGTAGGACCTAATGCTCGGCGGAGAAAATTGTGATGACCTACTCCCTAAACTGTAAATCTAAGAAAGAGACCATTCATGAAAAAAGTATTTTGTGACTCAATGCGTATTTTTTCTATTTTTTATTATTTTCCTCTTTATTTAATCAGGTTTGGGGGCTTGGGATTTTCCATTTTTATTTTTCTCTCTTTATTTTCTGCTTTCTGTTACATCTCACTATTCTTTTTTTTTGTCCTGTATTTTCTCCTATATGTTGCTCTCTAAGAATTTTCTTCAATAGAACCCCAATTTCACGTTTGTCTCCTCCTTCTTACATCCCACTGACTAATTTCTCATATTTTGTTTTTTTTATTCTTTTGTTACTCTCCCCTTCTACCTTTTATGATTATAATTAGTAAAGTTTATGAATATTTAGATAACTAATTTTATGCTATTGCTTTTAAATACTCTTGTTAAAGTAACTCAATTTACTAGATATTTACTAAGTAAATACCTAAGTAAATTATAGAAAGATAAGTAATAGGTCAATATTTGTTTTATTTTAGTGTTCCTATTACAATTATAGATCTCTTTTCTCCATATTTAAAGGTATTATATTATTGGTACTTAGTGTTTGTTAATATTCTGTTGTTATTTGACAGTGCAATTGATACTTGTTAAAGTAGGGCCAAATGTTACATAGCTTTTGATGTTCACTGGTTCTCTTGGAATACAGTACTTGGATTGTCTTGCAGCTATTAACAATATTGTCACCCATTCCTAGAGAAATGGATGCTGAATCAAATGCATTGTGAAGTCTCATTCCAAATAAACTGAAGGGTTTGGGTCGAGGGGCAGAAGCAAGACCAATATTTAGTCACACCCACATAGCACCAGTGAAAAGTAGGATTTAACAAGAGAAATATCCAGAATAGAAACAAAGATTTCCTCTACAATCAACCTGAAAGCCTCAGCAAAGCTACAAATAATCAAAAATTAGACATATAAGAAAACAATTCAAAAAGTGTCTCCAAAAACCCTCAACTCTCCCAGTGCTGATTCATGGAGCAGCAAAGCAGAAGAAACAAAATCTACGTGCCTAAACTATTCAAAATTGTATCAGGGAAATTTAAAAAAATATAAACTGATGAGGTATTTAGCAATTTCACAAAAGATAAGTAATAAAATATTGTGCCAAGTAAACAAAATAATTAGGGAATCTACTGAACACATTAATGACAAGCTGTCAATAAAATGAATCCAAACATGAGTGATCAGCAGTGGAAAAGGATTTGAGTCCATTAAAAGACTATGAACAGACATTCAGGGTATTAAAAATTCTATCAAATGTATGGGCAGCAGAAATAACCAAAGCAATTGTGTCAGAATGAGTAGTTAGAGTTATTGTTAGTAATGAATTAAAGAGATGTAACTTGGAAAACAGAAGAATGTGGAAAACTGATCCAACATCTCCTACATGGTACAAAAGGACTATTCTAAGATTAAATGAAATTAGTGCAACATCAGAAGATCGCACAAATGGCATATAAAACCTAATTATTGACCAAAAAACCAGAAAATTTTTCAAATAAGGGAAAAATACAAAATTCAAATAAGTGAAGCATATAAAACATCAAATAGCTATGATGAGAGAAGTACACTGTAAGACACACCCTAGAGAAACTTCCAGTCCAACACAAGGAAAACATCTTCCAGAAGGAGAAAAAGAATGTGTCACTTACAAGAGTATATGAATTAGAATTCCAGTAGACTTCTCGATGGAAACAATAAAGGCCAGGAAAACTTGAAATGAAGTATTTCAAGTTACAAAAGAAAACATTGTACAACTCAGGCTTATATTTCTTGAAAAATTATGTTTGAAAATAGCAGAAGTAAGATATTTCTATGATGAAGAGAAACTAATGAAATCCATGACCATGAATATAGCACTGAAAAAAATTCTGAAAGATATGCTAGAAAGACATAATGATACTAACAATGATAAATGAATGGTCTACAAGAATAAATACACCAGTCAGGGTAAGCAGTGTATTAGAAGTGAAAGTAAGGGAATCAGGAACAGGAAAGTAAAACAATGATGGAAATAAATCAATACCTCTCAGTAACAACTCCCATTGTGAGTGATCTCATTTCCCCGATCAAAAGAGTCAGACTGGCAGAACAGATCAAGAAATAAAATCTAACTTTATCCTCCATACAAGAAAAGCATTTCACTCCAAAAGAAAGAGACTGAAAATCAAAGCATGAAAAACAATGTTCTATGTAATGTGAATTGGAAAAAATTAGATGCATCTAGTCTATATTCAGATAAAGTGAATTTCTATCCACATACTGATCAAAAGAAATAAGGAATGCCACTATACTTTTGATATAAGAGCAATCCAAAAGGAAGAGATAAAAATTATTAACATATATGAACTAAACAATAGTGCAAACGACTTTATAAAACAAGTACTATTGAATATAAAAGACAAGATATACAGGAACAGAATTATAGGAGAATAACTTTATGCATCATTATTACAGAAAGACAGATCAGAAAACAACATTGAATATTTACTTTAACCACTGTTAGTAAATGGATAAGTATCCCATTGGATGGCTTAATCTGCTTCCGTGGTAGTCTTTGTTTATAATATTGCAAAGAAAGGCATTGATTTAGCAGAGTAGATGTCATCATATTACAGTTCCTTAAGGAAAACTTTAAAACAGTATAAAACTGTAATATAATTTGTGGTACAGCAGTTATAAATGCATGTAAATGCATTTAAATGCATAGCATATGCATATAAATTCATGCAATGTGGTTCCTATAAAAGTTCTATGTTAAAATTTAGGAAATTTATAATTGATGAAGTACTCATGAGCAAAAATAAATTTTGTTTAATGAAAACTAAATTTGGCTGTTGCAGTTTTTTAATTGGCATAAATAGCATTAATTAATATTTATATTTGGGAAATAATTATTCAAATCCAAGCAATAAGATTCTTCATTACAAACATTTTATTATTTTTATTAATAAAAGGACTAATAAAAGTGATTGGATTCATTTGTTCCACCAGTGACACAGGCCACCTAATGAGACAGTCATCTATAATCTACTGTTGTTTCAAGCTGGCGAGAAGGTGCTAAATAAACTGAGTTACAAAAGAAATCATGAAATAAATAAAGCACTTTCTAGGGCTAAATGTGACTATAAATACATGCTATGGCTTGTATCTAGATGTTGCTCCAAAGCCTCATGTGGTCATGGGAATGGGTTTTTCAGAGGCTGCTGAATCTAGTGTATGTGATTACGAGATTAAGTGTTCATGACTGGAAAATCATTCCACAGATAAATTTGGCAAAGTTCTGGCTAGGATTAAGGGCATAAGTACTACACTAACCCTATGTTAGGCATCCTGCATACAACATAAAGGATAAAAGAGTTTTATCTGCATGCTTGTTGCTTTTGCTATCTTATGGGTGCCATGAACTGTTCTCTGTCATGGTCCTCTGTCAAGTCTCCCTACCTTGGAGCCAGTCAATTTTGGACTGAAATCTCTGCAAATTATGAGCCAATAAACCTTTCCTTCTTTAACTTTTGGTGTCAAGCATTTTGTCACAGCAACAAGAGAAAATAACTAAGACAGTATCACATAACATGGCTTATGAGACACAATGAAAACAAATTAAAATTTGTAGCTGTGAATGCTCACATCACAAAAACAGAGTTAGCCCAAATAACTTTGGCCATAGTAAACTAAGGTTAAAATTGAATACAGAAGGACATTATACAAAGTCCAGTGCAAAAATTATTGAAATTAGATACAAAAATAGTCAACTGAAAGAATCAAGAGACAAGACTACTTAAAAGCCGATACTTCTAAGACATAGAGAAACAGTGCTTGCCTAAATTGGAGGGCTGACACAAACACCCTTCATCATCAAGCTAGCAGGAGTAAGTTATGGAGAAATATTTCTGGAAGAATTATAAGAGCCTCCCTGAGAATAGTCTCTAGGGCAAAACTAATTTGAGAGTGAGCAAATATTGATGAAAATCATTGGACAAAACTGAATTCATCTTAAAGAATGGCTAGAGTAGTTTTGACCTATGGCACACTGATATTAACAATTACAGCAAAAACTTCAAATACTGCTTCACTCAGGACTAGACTAACACACACACACACACACACACACACACACACACACTAAAAGCCTAGCAAAAAAATGGCACAGTAATTTATAGACATAAGTCGTGCTTACTTATATCTTCACCATGGTATATCAGAGGCCCTTATTTGAACAAAATTTATGAGTTGTACCAAAAAAGAAATAAAAAAGCAATATGCAAGAGACTAATCAAAAGAACTTGGCTTCAATATAAAACTATAATTAAATTATGAGAAAGAAAATTTAAAGCCGTTATCTACATTTTAGCATCTCTTGCATATTAGGTGGACAGTGTGCAAAATAAAATTGAAGGCATCCATTAAAAAATGAAATTAAAAGAAGAAAGTATTAAGTAAAGTGTTACCATTGGGGGGAAAAAAAAAACTAATGGACTCATTAAGAGATTGGACACAATTGAAAAGAGAATCAGTGAATGCAAGGTTATATTCATGGAAATTATACCAATAGAAGCACATAAAAAATAATGAAAATAAAAAAAGTAGGATAACCAAAACTTGAATCACAATGTCAAATGATCTATCATATGAGTAACAACAATCATGAAAGAGAAAGAAGAAAAACCTTGAAAATAAACATTGAAAACTTTTTCCAAAATTAATGTTACACAAAAAGCCTAAATGCAGAAGCTTAGTAAATACTAACCAGGATGGTTACCATACTGTGTGCCCAGACTCACAAATTCTACTGTATTCAAATGAGATCCAAATTGTTAAATATTACATGGTTTTCATTTCTGAGAGATTTCTGAGACAAACAAAATATAAAAAAGAAAGAAGGGAGTGGAAGGAAAATGAGAAAGAAAGTAGAGAGAGGGGGGAGGGAGAAAACAAGGGAAAATGAGAGAGAGTAAGAAGATTGAGAATTAGGAAGGTAGAGTTTTAGCAGATGGGAAGGGGACCTGGGATAAAGGGAAAGGGAGAACTGGAAGAGGAAGGGATGTAAGTGAGTGAGCTGTAATATGTATGCATATCAATTCCCCAAGATTGATTGTAATTATTATGTTTCACAAACATTTAACAGTAAAGCATACCTGTATTAATCTTTAAAACTATCTAAATCAGAGTAGAAATACAGCTTACAAACAGGAACAAACTTAAGAATTAAAGTAGATTTCTTTCATATTTCAAGATGTTCTTCTACCTTCAAAATATCACATGATGGAGTTCTTTTAAATAATTATCTGTGCCACCCCTGTTACACTTCATTTTGTAGAGTAATCCAACAGAATTCTAAAGGTTCATTAAGCAAATCTCAAGTGTTTGTTTCTACTTGAAAAGCATTTATCCATAAATATATTCTCATTCTCACAATTTACTAAATGCTTTCTCTGACAAACATCTTTCATATGTGTGTTGTCACTTCTTTTGGTCTGAATGTTTATATCAGAGATGATTTTGTTTAATTTTAGTTTTCTTTTTTCTTTTGGTACTGGGAATCAAACAGGAGGCCTTGTGCTTGCCAAATAGGAGCTGTGCTTCTGAACTATATCTCTGACCCGATTTCCATTTTTAAAAGCATTTTTTCACAGTGCATCTTTGCTGTTTCTGAGGCTTACAGTCATTGTCAGGAATATATACATGTAATAACACTTCTTAGGTTTTTTCACCTTTTTTTCCTCCTCTCACCTTCTTTTCCCTCCATCTCTAGATCTCCTTCTTATTCCTTTTTTTAAGAAAGAAAAAGATAGACTTTTCCACTATATAAATATAAACTCTACAATCCTTATATTTTGCCTACAACTACAAAATGATAATACTAATAATCTGGGAGGAGTGACCAAATCTTTTATTACTACCTAATCTTCTGAGCAGAGTATCAAAGTCAGGTAATAATCAATTCATATTTAAAATTTAAATTGAGTACCCAGGAGTATATGTATTTTAATAGATTGGCATTCTCTGGCTACCAATCAAAGCCAATTATGTCAGGTAATTTTGGAAATTAGCTTTAGCCTCATCACCATGCTTTTCAAGTAAATCACAACTCTTTATGGACAGTAAAAAGAGTATTTCATTTTTATTTTACACAAGTGGTATTATTTTTGCTGTCTTATTGCATATTGCCAAAGTAGTTAGTCACTAATTAAAAGCTGTCTATAGATTGTTTGCTTCTGTGCATTTAAAATTTTATATCACTCCCATCTTCAGTATTATGAGGTCCATTTGATATAGAAAAGAGATGTACATACTGTATTGTACTCAATATGGAATTGATCAACCCATTCTCTTTTGAAAGGTAATTTCTTGTATACAACTTTTGCCCCCAAATGGCTGAATCACATAATGCTCTAAAAAGATACAAACATCAAACTTGGTAAAATGATGAGTATTGGATGGCATGTGTATTGTAATGATGTCTTTCTTCCCCTTCCAAACATGCATAGACATTGCCACTTTAGACTCATCGTTCTTATATATATATATATTTTTTTATTCTGGTGGCTTCCTATTTGTAGAGAATAATATTCTACTGGATTCTCATAGGATAAGAAGTATTTAGAAATTTTTAAAAAAACTTCAAATTGCACATAAAAGATGTTGATAATGTAAATCTGGAAGATCAAAGTTCATTACAGTATTTTTCATCATAAGGATGTAAATTACTTATGAATTTAGTACATCAGACACATTCCATATTCAATTTTTCATGTTTCATGAGAAAACCAGTGAGTGCATAGATTTAATTAGTAAGATTATCAGATTTTTAAACGACTTTAAGTTTGTGTCAATTGCTCCAAAAAATACACAGAAATTTGCATTAGTAGTTTCATTACATGAAATAACACACTGTGGAATAAAACTATTATTTATAACTCATGTCCCCTGTTATCACTGAGAAAAGGTTTAAAACGCAAGGAAACTATCAACAATGAAAAATCACAGTAATTGATTCAGAATGGCTTTAATGGACTCATTAATAGACTGGACTAAATGAAAAGCAAATCAGTGAATGTGAAGATGTAACTATACAAATTATACAAATAGAAGCATAGAGAGATGAAACTGCATATTACTAACTTATGATGATTCGCTAGTCACTGAACATTGAAATGGAGCCAGTACAATGTGTTTAAAATGTGCTGCTTCAATTGATATCGTATTACTTTATGATAGTCTCCTCAGGAAGTATTGGCCAATTGGTACTCATTGTCATGTCCACTATCAAATCCATAGCAGTGAAGCTGGATACTTCCATTTATTTATGTGTCGATTCTGTTTATTGTCTTCTGATTCAAAATATACTAAAGTCATGGAAATACTTTATAATTGTCAATTTCCTTATACTACCAGTGTTTAAACAATTAAACCAGGGGATGTTACGCAAATTTAAAATTCACAAATTACTTCAGCATTCCATTTTAGGTTTTGTTGTAAAAAAGTGTTCTCTGAAATGCTGGTATATTCTTTTTGCTTTCTGTGATTTATTTCTCTATCTTAAAATCCAAATATAGTTATACACATTCGACTTTAGATAATTCCTTAAACAATTTTAGGGGCAGTTGCTTCAAATGTTAAAAGTGCTTTGACCGTCATTTCCCCCAATAATTTTATGCTTCTTCATAAGATAAAGTAAAACTGTCACGAACTGAGTCACTTGTTATACTATACATTATCACTTGATATATAAATCACCTATTCCTTTCTTATTTCTTTCTCTTGTATGCTTTGCATTTTTATTTCCAAGGGTGACACTTCCAAATTACCAGTGGATTTTCTCAAACTCAAAGTCCTGCCAAGTCTGGCATATAAATATTGGTCATTTTCCCTAAATCATCAAATATTTTTGACTACCCTCTATCTTCCAAGCTTTCTGCCTTCTTTGGTACCCACCAGAATCACCCCTTTTGCCAGAATCAGTGATGTAATTACAAGTAATTAAATGTAGGCCAACAATGAAGACATTGCCCCACCTAGTGCTTAAATTGATAGTGCTGAAATTAAGGGGATGCTGCTGGATAAGTAGGTGGTAGCGAAGTAGGTGAGTTAGTAGTTGAATATTTTATAATAGGAATGAAGTAGGTGCAGAGGACTGAAAACAAAAATGGAGACTTGATTGTGAATTTAGAGTACAAATCTACATTTGGAATATGACTGGTAAGATTATTAGTAACACAACAGAACATGAAATATTAACCAGAAAAAAGTGAGCAGCTGTAGAACAAAGAACAAGACGAAAGATTTTTTTTTTTTTAATTTAAGTTTAAAACTATTTTAAAACATAGCAAAAAGCTTATGTTGGTTGATCAGTAAGAAAAATATTGAAAAAAAACATAGGGTAGAGTAAGAAAAAATATTGTTGTTTTAAAAGAAGAATAAGTGACAAACTACATCTAACATTAAAAAGATGTAAATAAATACATTGAGAAATAAAAAATGATGGCTTTATTGTCAACCACAGAGAAGTAAATAAAATTGTAAGTAATTTCTGTGAACAATTACAGCCAACAAATTAATCTAGATGAAATGGAAAAAAAGTTCCAGAGCACAAAACCTACCAGCTTAATCAATCAGAAAAATAAATTTTGAATAAATCTGTAGCAAATAAACAGACTTAATCAACAATAAAATGCCTCAGATAGAAATAAGGTTGGTATTTTTGGATCATAGATCTCTGTATCAAGTATATGTTACTGTTGTGTAACAGAAAAGTGGTCACAGGCAATTTATGCATGAGCATGACATAATTACATAAAAATGCTAATTACAAAACAAATTTCAGGCCTAAAGAGGTAGTAACTATTGAAAGATAATTGGGGATGCATTCTCAGTAACTACAGCGATGTGGTAATCATCGCATTTTTATTTTTGCATCAAGAATATTCTTGATCTAAAAGGAATGATTTCTGTAATTGTTTTTTGTCCCCAATCTTATCCTGTTTTGTCATACTTTCTTTAATTTTTATTAGTACGTTTGTGATACATAATGATTACCGTCATTGAGGGAAGTAGGTATGTGTACCTAACCCATCTTAATTCTTTTAATTTCTTTTTTTTCTTTTTATTTCCTTCAATTTCTTGTTTCTCTTTTCTTTTGCAAAAGGTCTTTCTTTCTGTTTCCTTTGTTTTATCATTTAAGAGAAACTATGCAATTTTTTATACGCATGTCTGATTTATTTCACTTAGTATTATGGTCTCAAAGTGGATCCATTTGCCTACAAGTGACCCAAATCTGTCCTTCCTTATGGCAAAATAATACCCCATTGTGTAGAAATGCCACATTTTTTTACCTGTTCTTCTGTTGATAAACATGTAGACCCTGTCCAAGAGTTAGATATCTACTATAGGTTGTGCTGATATAAACACAGATGTACATGTATCATTGTAATATGTTGTCTGTAAAACTTTCAGGGAGATACTTAGAAGGGATACGCCTAGGTGTAAAGGACATTTTAATTTTAGTGCTCTGAGGAGTATAACAATTTATATATAGTTTTACTAGCTTGCACTAGTGTCAGTGAAGGAGAAATGTTCATATCCTTGCAGCCTCACCAGTTTACTTGATTTCTTGAAGAAAGACTTTCTGCAGTAAGATGAAATGTTGGGGTTGTTTTAATTTATATTTCAGTAATTGTCAGAAATATTGAACATTTTTATCTATTTATTGACCACTTGTACTTCTTATTTTGTGAAGTGTTTGTTTTCATTTGTCAGTTTTTATTGGGTCTTTTATTTTGGGTGGATCTAAAGAGTTTCTGAAGTCTGTGTATTTTGTAGGTAGTAGTCTCTGTCCAAGGATTAGCTGACATTTTTTTCTCATTATGGAGGTTGTCTCTTCATTATACATGTTATTTCATTTCCCGTTTGCAAACTTTTTATTTAAAGATAATATTATCTGCTTCTTCTCGATGTTTCCTTGGACATTTAGGGTTTTTTTCACGAACTTCCTGACTTGGCCTATGTTTTCCTAAGCTTTAGTTATTTTATCTTTCAGTATTTTTAGTATTTCTCTTTTAACAGCCAACTATTTGAACCAGTTTTATTTTATTTTAGTAAATGACGGAAGATATGGACATAAATACAGTCTTTTACGTATATATTGTTAGTTTTTTCCAACACCATATCTTTTTTATTATGGAAAAATGTAAAATAAATTGCATAAAAAGTAATAGAATAACAATATTTAATGCATTTAATGTTATTATCTGTAAGTAATTGATCAGGCTATACCATATGGGAATAAAAATTTATTCAATTGATATTAGCACAAATTTTCTATTTAATGAACTAAGAGATATTAATGTAGTTTTTCTCTTTTTCCCTACTAGTAGTCCTTTCCCATTTCAGGGATCTTAGCTCACTTTTCCTGTTGACCAGTTTCTTTCTTTTCACAGTATCTTTTGTACATTTTAGACTTTATTTACTCTCTTGGATTCTCAAGCCAGGAAACCAATATGATGTTTACATGAGTTCAATTCATTTGATTTATGAATATGGTCTCAAATTGCACCCATTTACTCATAAGAGGCTCAAATTTATTCTTCTTTATGACTGAGTAGTACTCCATTGTATAAACAATACACATCTTTTTCCACTACTGGGTTGTTGGGCATTTGGATTGTTTCAAGTTTCATCTAGTACAAGCTATGCTGCTATAAACATGGTTGCAGATATATTGCTGCAGCATGACATTTTTAATTCTTCTGGGAAGGTACACAGAAAGAGATTAGCTAGGTGGAAAGGGGCCTATGGTTCTAGTTTTTGGAAGAATTCTCATACTTATTTCCACAGGGGTTGCACCAATTTTGCACTTCTACCAACAATGGTAGGGTTTCTTTTCCACTACAGCCCTCCTGTACTTGTTATTGATTCATTTCTTGATAATAGCCATTCTTTCTAGAGTGAGATGTAAACTCAGTATTGTTTTAACTTGCATCACTCAAATGACCAGTAATGCTCAACATATTTGCATATATTTATTTTATAATTTGTATTTGTTCATCTGAGAAGTGTATATTCATCTCAGATATCTATTTTTTGATTGAGTGTTTGAATTTGGGGAGTCTGATATTTTTCAATTCTTTATATGTTCTGGATAGAATTCCTTTTATTAGGGAAAAGTTGGCTAAATCTGTTGCCCACTCTGTGGGTTGTCTTTAAACTCTGTTGATGATTTGTTTTGCCTGCCGTGTTATTAAAGAACCTATCTTTCCTCCATCTGATATTTGATATTTTTCTCAGACATTAGGTGGCTGAATATGACTGAGGTTATTTCTTCATCCTTGAAAATGTTCCAGTGATCTACATTTTTATTTTTGTTCCAAACCATTTTGGTTATTTTTACAAATCACTGTAGCTTTGTAGTGTGAGTTCGTACTTCTATTAGATTAGAAGTACTGGGGCTCTGATGTCTCCTGTTTTGCTCTTGTTTTCCAGGTGTGCTTTTGTATTTTCAAGTTTCTCTTAGATCAAAATGAACTTTAGAATTGTTTTTTGCTAGTATTGCAAAGTTCACTGTTAGTGCTTTGACTGAGGTTCTGCTAAATTTGTATGTTAATTTTGATAGTATGGACATTTGATAATACTTTTTAATCTTATAGTGTTTATGTTTGAAGACCTCTAAAAGCGTCCCAAAGCACCTTTTCTGCAGGAACATATGAAGTTGTATAATTTTTCCCTTTACTCTTAGCTGGACTTATTAAATAGCTCCAGCGCTTCTGAAATATAGCATATGGTTATGTTATGGTTTGTCTTAGTTACTTTTTACTGGTCGCTGAGACAAAATACCTGAAGCCCAAGTTGGGAAAGGAAAGGTTTACTTCTTACAGTTTTTGGAGGTTTCAGTCCACACTCAGTTGGCTCCAAGGCAGGCGTGCATGGCTGTGCTGCAGTTCATGGCGCCTGCAAACAGCAAGCAGGAACCACCAAAGAGCAAGATACACCTTCTTGCCATTACATCACAATCTGGCTCCACCCCTATGTGGGTGTAGCACTGACATCATCAATCAAAGCACTAGACAATGAACTATCACAAATACACAATGCAAACTCATGAGTTCTGGGGGCCACAGACATAAACCATGACATAGTTTATGTCTAGGTATCTCCCAAAACCTCATACACTCTTAGGCAGAACATTTAAAATGTGATAGGGCCACAAGAAACCTAAAATTGAATATACTACTTGGATTTAGGGTCTTATTGGAAAAAAATGAGTCTCTGGAGACATGACCTGGTAGGATACATATACTTTCGCAGTTCCTCCAAGCTCACTCTGGATTGTTGCCATCATGACTTGCACCCTTTTTCCTCTGGAATGCCCCTCTTTCATGTTTCTCTGTCTTAGATCAAGGAGACTGTGAAAGTTCTATAAGCTGTGAGTCAAAATAATCTTATACTTCTTTAAGTTTTAAGTGTTGGATGTTGGTTCTCAAAGATGAAAATTTGACTAAGACAACTTTTGGTACAAGAAATACAGAGGTTTTGCAGGGACTAACAGATCACATCGTTTAGAAATCTTTGGAAGTGGCTCATGGGAATAGTGTGAAAAGGTTTTGAAATGGTCTATAGAAAAGCTGTAGATTGCTGTGAGGCCAGCTTGATGTATGACTATTATTGAAGTTCAGAAAACCAGGGCCTCAATTAAAAAATGCTCATGTTCACATATATTACATGAGTATGAGAATTAGTGCAGCAGACTAATTTATCTGACAGAGGAAATTTCAAAGCAGCCCAACATTGAGGTTGTGTCATAGATATTGCTGGCCACTTTTAAACATATCTATCATAACAATCAGGAGAACAAGCCCATTTAAAAGGATTTCAGTTCTACTAGAAAGGGTCCATAAATTTTTGATCAAAAAATGTTGATGTTGAAATGATTGCCACTGCAAATATATCAAGAACTTTATATCAACCCAAATAAAAGGGTATTTTAAGGCATGTGAGAAATCTGAAAGATCCTTATAGCCATGTCATAGGCTAAAAAATACACAGCAACAAAGCATTCACTTAACAAGAGGAGACACCGGTACAATTTTTTTCAGAACAACTATATAGAAAATAGGTTTTTCATGATTAAACTCACAATGCTCAACCATCCAGGCACTCTGAGGCCTCTGGAACCAAAATACAAGGAGGCCTGGCTTCTACTACAGATAACATCCAACTTTGGTATCATATATATGGTCCTGGGTTTATATGTATGCAGCATGCAAGAGTTATCATATCAAGGAAGCTTTCACACAGATTTCAGAAGGCTTGGGGTACAGCAGTGTGCCTAGGTGAAAGCAGTGAATGAAGCTATGAGGATGAAGCTGACAGTGTATTAAGGACAACAGAAAGTTGGAGCATCTGAGACTGTGGAGAACTTGAGGAAAGCCCCAGGACTTTTTCAAAGCAAGCCCAACAGAAAAGACATGAAATGGACAACCAGTGCCAAAGTCATGAGAGTGGGGCCATCCAAACTATTTGGAGTTCCCATTTCATCACAGCTTATCCCTGGAACTGCACACTGAGCTAGAGAATATAATGTTTGTCTTAATGAGTTTCATTATTATTGTATCCAATGGGTTTTTATCCCCCTGCTCTTCTTTTTGAAATGAAGATATTTATCCTGTGCCATCAGAGCTTCACTTTCTTTTTTATTAATACAAGGGCTTAAACCTAAGTCTGTTTTTAATATCAGAGTAGAAATTGAGCCTGGTGTTTTCCAGCAATGCTAGAACACTTTGGACAACGGCAACTTTTGGAGATTAGCAAAATGCATTTTGTATAAATTTATGCTCACGAACATTTTGGGAGCCAGGGACAGAACTATATGCTTTACACCTGGATGTTCCACCAAAGCCTCATTTACTGATAGACAAGGCTTTTGAAAGGTTGTTGGACAATGGGGATACCGAAACTAAATGTGCTGTTAGCAGACAGGACTTGGAGGCATGATCTGATAGAGTGTATCCCTTTCATCAGTTTTTCCTGAATCGCTTGCTTTCTGGCTGCCATCACATACCTGAGCAGCTTTTTTTCAACTATGTACCTAGCTCACACTGTCCTGCCTTGGTGCCAATAGAATATGCAGTGATATTTCTACAAACTGTGAAATAAAATAAACTTTTCTTTTAAAGTGTAGGCCTCTAGGGTTGTGTTGCAGCAACAAGAAACTGACTAAGACAGGTTATGAATTCTAAGAATGAATTAGAAAACGTGGCTTCAGACGTTTTCTCTGGCCCCTCCTTCCTTATTTGCATGTCTCTCATTATATCTGTTACTTTAGAGATAGCAACATGCCATGGTTTGTGTAACCCAATCAAAGGCCCAGATGACCAGAAATGATTGTTTCCAATCAATAGACAATATCTTATACCTACTCAAAGCAATATGAGTGAGTCTAGAAATGTATCTTGAGAACATGAGAACTCTTGTATATCTAATCAGAAAAAGAAAGGATTGAAAGCTATTGATTTATGTCAGAAAAGAATGCAAGAATACACATATAATCATATTTTAATATTTTAAATGAAATGAGCCTCTCTTCTGTGTCTATTTTTCACCACTTCATATCAACAGAATTGTTTCTTTGATTTAAACTTGTTATAAGAATTTAGACATAATTTTAATTTGACAGTGAATTAAACTTGTCCATCTTTCTGATATATATGATAAAATGTTTGAAATATATTCATTCATTCATTTGTCATTTTCATTTATTTATGGAGTTATTTTAATTATTTCCACTAGTTTACCTATGTAGTTATTCAGAACATAGCATTTTAAATGGTTTATGTTAATTCAAAGCCATAAATGTAAATTATAGCCTCTATGTCAAAGTAACCAAAATTCCATTATAAAAATATGTTTATTGGAGATTTTTCTCTTCTCTTCAGAAACATATATGTGAAGGCACCCATAATTCTATGTTTGGAAAGCTAATACAGCTCCACTATTAATCTAAAGATATGATTACTTTTTATATTTGTTAAATAATAAAGTACATTTGTTTTGTTCAGTTATCTTCTTAGGTCATAAATTGCCATTTTTAAGCCCAAAGGTCATTTTCACTAGGCTGTGAGACAAAAGAAGTTACCTGAGTGCCAAACCCACTCTCATTCTTAGATTTTTCCCTAAAAAATTACTTAAGAAAAATAAAGTCTGTCTGAGAAATATTTACTATTGATACATAATTACTACCAAATGCAGATTTAGAATTCTAATTCTTGTCAAGTGGTAAATGCCAGGACACAGAGATGAAAAAATGCGCAAGTACAAAAGTGGAAACCAAAGCTATGGGGAAAGGAAAAGAGGCTCCTGATTCAATATGTCTGAATACGGGAAGAGCTACTCAGAGAAAATCAACTGAAAGCATAGGTAATAGGAGATAAAGGAGGTCATATATCAGTATCCAAATCAATCAGAAATAAAAGAATGAAAAATCAAATAAATATACGTAGAGTGTTACAAAACAGCAATCCAGTCCACAGTTATACAAGTGGCATACCACTGTGGTCTGAACAATATTCGCCATATTATATAGTCTCCATGAAATGGACAGATTGCAAAAGTGTAACTAACTTGAGCCAAACAGGCTAGATTTGGGAAACAAGGTCCCTTCCTGCTTGTGCTTTCCTCTACACAGAAAATGTAGCAGCCTCTTACTAGTTTTGGTGGCACTAGTGGGCTGCCAGATTTTCTGTAATGTAATGAACCCTAACTAACTATAATCACTAATGTCAACAAGGTTAGGGACCACAGGAGAGGTGATCCATGATCCTTCCTTCCCTTCAGCAAGTGACAGAAATACAGACATGGAATTCAGTCAGCCTTGGCACCATCCTTGGACTGAAATGCTCTAGCATCCTTGGGCTGCCTCTGAAACACTTGAAGAAGCAATGCATCAGTAAGGCTAGGGACTATAGTGGCAATGGTGGTGCACAACAGTGATGGCAGCTGTGAAGATTGTGAATGGGGCAATCTCCCTTCCAATCTCCGTGAATGGAGTAACTCTTTTCACCCCATGACCAATAAGTTTGGCCACCCTCATGTCAGAAGAGACTGAAGTAGAACGTCTCCTCAGTGATGGCAGGAAAAGTGAGAAAGCTTACAGCACAGCACAGCACAGCACAGCACAGCACAGCAAAATCAGTCAAGAAGACAGAGATGTGCCAGGGGAAGTACAAGAGAGAAGGCTGGTCTTACAGGGAGGAGACAACTGTTCACACTGGAAGCAGACTTGAGCTTTTTATTTTTAATTGGTGTCACATCAACTGGCAGAGAAACACAGAGACAGACATGCTTTTCATTGGTTTATTAGTTTTGGTCTTTACCTTTACTGTTGGATTGACCTATTCTTCTTTCTCCCTTTCTTCAACTACCTCTCTGGATTTTATGATAATCACATGTGAGTGAATAACTGCTCCAGTCTTTTTGGCCTACTTCAATAATCTTTGCTTTCTCCTTTATTCTCTATCATTTTATCATGCTCCTGTTTCCCAAAACCTAAGTGATTATTCTTTGTCCTCCAGACTAACTTTAACTATATTTCTCATCATTTCCCTTTCTGTTTTGTCTGCTATCTCTCTAAAGTATCCCCACCACAGGATACAATCACTCTACCAAGGGGAAATTCTTTGCTTACAAGTTCCCTAACAATATTGATTTTTAGTATATAACTGTACACACTGTCCTTATGGTTAATGGTATCAAATTAAAAACTTCTGCAGTTTTTCAGGTTTTAAATTGTGATTCATGTACTATTATTGGTAATTCTTCTACATGAGCCAGGATTTTACATTTTGTAATTAGCTTTTTACTTCTGACAACATTGTGTCTGAAGTCATAACCATCACCCTATCCCAGTAACAAAGGAATAGTTGCTGAGGGAAATCGAAAAAAAAAATTCATCCTTAATAAATTGGGAGGAAAAAGAATAATTTGGTAAGATAGATTCTTGGGAAAGACACAAAGACTAAGAAAAAACTACATTTGGCAGATGTCTCTGAGGAAAAAATAACCCCTAATTAAGCCTCAATATGAGTGATAAAAAGCCATTTTCTCTAAGAAGCTCACTAAAATCAACAAAAAAGTAAGCAAAATTTAAAAATTTTAAATGACAACATGCAGAAACCAGATGCAACGCCACATGTTCCACCCAACCAGTCAAATCCAGTGAATAAAGACATAAAATAAACCAGAATAAACCATCTAAATGCTCTGGAATAATAGCAGCCAAAGTTAAAAAAACAAATTCATGAGGCTATACAGGAAATCAGAGAAAAAAAATCTCCCAGGTATTAAAAGACATGATAACCATAATGATAGACTTGCTCAAAAAAATTAAAGCAGACATACAAAAAAGGTGCATAAAAATGATAGAAATCATGAATATCCATCATAAACAAGAAATGCAATACACTAAACAGATTCAAACAGAGATTCAGAAAATTAAAAATTTTGTTTAAAGTTTAAAAATTCAGCTGAATAAACATGAGGACAAAACTTAAGATTTAGAAGATAGAATGGCTTTTAATGATCACAAAAAGAAAGATTTCATAAAATTGAAATATATTATCAAATAATCCAACATTTGCAAGGTTATGCAAAGAAAAATAACATGAGTTTACCAGAGTCAATGAAATAGGAGGAATCAGTACAAATGACATAAAAGACCTGTTCACAAAAGTAATCAGAAAACTTCCAAAGAATAGAGAAAGAATTAACCATAGAGATAAGTGGGGAATATGAAAATCTGATTATTCATCACCAAAATAAATCTGCACCAAGGTATATAATATTTAGAATTCAAGAAATTAAGTTTAAAAAACAATAAAAGTTGTTAGAAAAAAGAAAGTCCATCAGAATCACAGTAAACTTACCTACACAAGTGCCTAATTCAAGGAGAGTATGGAGGGAAATATTTCCTATCCTGAAAGAAGAAAAACTTACAATCCAGATTAATGTACCCTTCAAAACATTCTTTAAAAACATTGGAAAAAATGAGATAATTTCATGACAAAGAAGCAATGAAGAAATGCATAACCATGAAACTTGTCCTCCACAATATTTAAAAGAATATTTTAGAAAGAGGTAAAGAAGAATTCAGTACTAAAATTGTCAATCAAAGAAACAAACAGGCAAGAGAAAAAGTTAAACAGAGATGAAAAAAAAAAAAGCAACACAAGGAATCTAAACTGACAAGGATAGGTCATTATATATAACATAACCAATCATCTCAATTCATCAGTAAAAAGACATAGAATGGTAGAATGAATCAATAAACAACTTTCAACAATATGCTGCATCATAGAAACATGTTTAACTCAAAGAGAAATTCATTGAAAAAAGTCAAAGGATTGAAAATAATATTTAATTTCACAAGATACTAGAAAAAAGCAGGGATAGATATTCTCTTTGCATAAAATTGAACTTCAAGTGCAGACCGAACAAAAGAGACAGAGAAGGTCACTATATACTTCTTAAGGGAAAACTCCAAGAAAAACGATAACTATCGGTGAGAAATGCAAGAGTAATAAAACCCAAAATGTGTAATTGGTATTATGAAAATGAAATGAAAAGAAAGTGCTCCAAAGGATGTAACTGAATGTATGTTTAATTATGTAGGACTGATAACCATATTACTAAGTTTTTGTTGTATCATTGAAGAGGACTGTTTACAGTCTCACTGCTGAATGTCCACTGCGTATGCTTTGATTTTTATTTTTTTTTTTTAATTTTTTAAAGGGAAAAAACAAAACAAAACAGTAAAAGGGTACAAGTAATACAGAATTTCAAAAAAATAAACAGTAAGAAATCACTGATTAACAGATTACATATTGTCATCTTAGAAATAGTTGTTCAAGTTACAAATTTAAAGCATACAAAGTGGAAATTCGTGAGACTGCAGTTATGTTCAATAATCCAACAAAAACGTAGTAATATTGTTTTCTGTGTTAAACACTTAAATATACATGCAGTTATATCCTTTAGAGCACTTTATTTTCCTTTTTTTTTTTTACAATAACAATTACACATTTTGGGTTTTATTACTCCCACACTTCTTATTACTTTTTTTGAAGAGAATAAAACCAAGTGTGACAAAACAAAACGGAGTCAGTCAAAACAAAAGGATGGACATAGTACATGGTATGAAAACAGAATACCAAGTGATCAACAATGGTTGCCATAATGCCTCTTGCTATCTTTAAAAGTTACCTATATCATCAGGTAAAATAAAATTGAACAAAACAGTACAGAACAAAACCAATAAAACCTAAACATTGGAGATCTTACAGGACTTCAAAAGAAGATAATAATCAGACCAGAATGGGCATCACAATGAATCTTATTGCCTTCAAAGTAGTTGCCTATACCCTCAAACTTGATACTATCAAACAAAATGGAATAGAGTAAAATCAATCAATACAACATGGTGAGAGAAATATAGGGTTTCAAATAAGGTTAATAGAAAAACAAAAAAATTACTATGAAATATCTTGCTATTTTTAAATTTATTTTTTCACTTAATTAAAAAATAATAAAAATATAATATAAAAGGGGAGATTGAGATAAAAGAGGACATAACATAACAACACAGGTCAGAACAGAACAATTTAAGCAACATAGTGTTTCACCACCATATAACCTGACATAATAGTAGTTATCACAGTGTCTCTTTCCTTGAAAAAGTGTATAACTTCATATACTATGGTATCAAATATATCAAGACAGTGTGAAACCATTCAAGACAATGAAAGTATTACAGGGTATTTAGAAACAGCTAAAATAAAATGAACAATGGTTTCTATATTATCTCTTTGCCTATAAAAATTCTGTTTGTACTATCACATATAATAAAATCCAATAAGATAAAACTGGATAAAACCAATGGAAACAGAAGAACAACAGCTTGATGGGACTTCAAAACAAGATGATATTAAATCAATACTAGTTATTATGATGTCTTGTTTTCTTCACAATAGCTTTTCAGATTATCACAGAAAATAAAATCAAACAACCCAGAATAAAACAATTCCAATTAATGAGTGAAAACATTATAAGGCGTAAAGGCAATATAATGGGGAATCATGATTACCACATACTTTTATGTATCCTTACCATTTCTTAAACTAGGGAAACTATTCGGCATTTATACATGTGAGTTTTATTTATTTCACTTTTGGGTATGGTTTCAAACTGTGCCCATTTATTTACAAATATCTCAATGTGATCATTCTTTAAAGCTGAGTAGTACTCCATTGTATAAAAATACCACAACTTTTTTATTCATTCCTCAGTAGATGGGCACTTAGGTTGTTTCCAAGATCTGGCTATTAAAAATTGTGCTGCTATAAATATGTGTGCACATATATCACTGTGGTATGATGCTTTCAATTCTTCTGGTAATATGCCTAGAAGTGGAATAGCTGGAACAAATGGGATTTCCAACCCCCGCTTTTTGAAAAATCTCCACACTGACCTCCACAATGGTTGCATCAGGCTACACTCCCATCAATAGTGTAGGACAGATCTTTTTTTCCCCACAGCCTCTCCAGCATTTGTTGGTGGTGGTTTTCTTGATCCTGGCCATTCTTTCAGGAGTGAGATGAAATCTCAGTGTGGTTTTAATTTGCATTTCTCTAATGACTAATGATGATGAACATTTTTTCATGTATTTATTTGCCATTGGTATTTCTTCATCTGAGAATTGTGTATTCATCTCAGATGCCCAGTTTTGGATTGTATGCTTTAATTTTGTAACTTGAAACTATTCCTAAGGGGACAATATGTGATTTATCAACTAGTTATTTCTTACAGTTTTTATGAAATTCTGTATTATTTTTATATTTAATGTTTTGTTTGTTTGTCCTCTTTAAATAAAATTTTAAAAGAATTATCATTTTCATCTGTATCTTCGTACTCCTCCTCTCCCTCCTCTTTTTATTCTTAAGAATTGCTGTATGGAATTTTACTCATTGGGGGTAAACAACACAAGGCTTTGTAAGTTTCTTCAATATTTAGGCATAGGATTATATGACCAATATCTTATGCAATTCCATTATGCTAAAGACTTTGAATAGCTGGGACTTTACCAGATACTATACAGTCATGCTCAGGGCATCATCATTCAACATAGCCGACAGAAGGAAACAACTCTTATTGCATTCAACAGATGAATAAGTGAAAATGAAACGTGGTATACAAATCCAAAGACTTATCCAAAGTAAAAAGGAGTAATATTTGGATACATGCTGTAAGATAGAAGAATCCAGAAATCAGTAAATCAGTGAAATAAATCACACACACACACACACACACACACACACACACACACACGTGTATGACTCTACATTTTGTAGGCACTTAAAAAGATGCAGACAAAATTTAACTTAGACATTAGCTTGAGGTGGGGATGGGAAGGGAAATGAGGGTTAATATTTAATGGGTCTGATGATTCTGCTTCTGAGTATGATTAAGGCCACCAACCAATGCATCTTAAAATGTTTAAAAGGTAATTTAAATACTTGAATCCCTCCTTGAAGACAGAATATAGTTAACAGAATCAAATCTATTATAGCAACTTTTGCTTTAAGTAAATGCACCTAATGAGACACTCAACTAGGTTAATCTCATTTCCAGAAGAAATTTATACATATATAACTCATTACTCAGGATACCCTGCTTTATGTAATCCTAAAATATGGCACCTTACATGATTTCCATGGCCTTGTCCACAGAAAAGGTTAAATTAAAATGGATTGAAATTTTCAATAAAGCAAAGGTAAAGGAAAATTGATATTATATCAATATTTCTATGTATCCACTTTTAATATTAAAATTTAACTTTTTCACCCCTTATTATAAAATTTTCAGGTGTTTAGATATGTAACAATCTAATATTTCCATAGGTATGTGGTAATTGACAATTGGAATGTAACTATAGAACATAGATATATCATTCAAATTATTATGATGTACTAGAATAATAATTCAAGAACAAAATCTTCTTGAATCTTAGTGTGTAAACATTTCTTTCTCGGTTTTTAACCCTATTGATGTTGTTTCCTAATTCTGCTTTCTTTGCAAACTTGAAGAAAATTCAAATGAAAAATAAAATGTATCATAATGAGTTTCCTGCAACAAATTATGTACCATTTATGAAAAACTATACCTTTCTGTGCACTTCTAAATACAAAGAGGAAACACAAAGTCAAATAAATTGACTATTCTATCAGACTTTAAACTTCAAATTTTAATGCCAAGGACAAACATTATAAAGTATTAATGAGAAGATTCATGCAATAAGATAGACGAAGTGCCAGGTCCTACAATCTTAACATTGTGCAGGTTGAGGCAAGAGGACTGCAAGTTCAATCACAACCCAGAAAACACAAGGAATATCTGTTTCAAAATAAAAAGTAAAAGAGGGCTAGGAATGTAGCTCAATGTGGACCTTAGTATCTAAAGAAAAAAGTATGAAGTGACATAGGAATTGTTTTTCAGGTGAGACAGAAGTGTACACTGCGGATATAAAAGACTGTTGCTTAAAAAATTAAAAAAAAAAAAAAAACCCTCTGGTTCTGTGTTCTTCTTAGTAGGCCGCAAGCACAAGAAATCACAGTAAGAACCAACAAATTGGATTGAATCAGACCACAAAGCTTCTGTATAGCAAAAAAAAACAAAAGAAAACAAAAATATTGTAAAGTTAAGAGAAAACAGAATGGGAAATTTTTTCTTCCTTTTCCTCATACAGATGTCTAATATCTAGAATATAAAAGAGTAAAATGTGACTGGGGATTTAGCTCATCGGCATAAGCGCCTGCCTTGCAAGTGCCTGGTTCTGAGTTTGATCCCCAGTAACAATAAACAAAAGAGTTCAAAAAAGATTAAACCAGACAAAATTAAAGATATGGTTAAAAAATGGGCAAGGAAAATGAACAGAAACTTCACAGAGAAAGAAATACAGATCGTTAACAGTATATGAAAAACTGCTCAACATCTCTGGCCATCAGAGAAATACAAAATGCTAAAATAGTGAAATTCCATGTTACACCAGAAAGAGCAGTGATCCTTAAGAAACAAAATAACACATTCTAAGGTGGTTGTGATGAAAAAGCAATCCTCCTTCACTGTTGATGGAAATGTGAAGTAGTACAAACATTACAGAAATGAGTATGGAGATTTCTCAAAGAATGGAAATTAGAAATTGCATATGACCCAACCTCATAGTAAAAATCTTCCCCACAAAGCTTAAGGAATTATACTACAGCATTACTTGAATACCAATGTTTATAGCAGCAACATTTATAAAAGCTTAAACCTGGAAACAGGCTGTACACCAAACAGCAGATTAATGTATAAGGAAATTGTGGTATCTTCATATAATGGGATACTGTTTTGCTATAAAATATAACAGATTTGAGACAGTTTCAGGAAAATGGATGCACCTGTAAAATATGTGAAGTGAAATAAACCAAACACACAAGCTTAAATATCATATCTCTCACTGAATTGTTGCAAAGTAAAAACAAGGGATTAAGAAGGATGGACAGAAAGGGATAAGGAGATGGATCTCTTGCAGTACGGTATTCGTCCAACGGTTAAAAGGGTGAGAGGTGAGGAAGGGAAGGGGAAATAAGGGGAACAAAAATACGCCATGTTCAAGAACCTAACGATCTCAGTTACTGTAACTACCATATGCCAAAACACTAGTTAAGATTAATAATATCAACAAGAATAAGAAATGAGATGGAGTATTTGAAGAATGGGGGAGGGAAAAGGAGAGAATGGGAAGGGAATTTAAAAGAGAAAAATGGTATGCTATGTATATGGAACAGCTCCCCAAGTTTACTAAAAATGACAGGAACTCTAAATTTGTAGTAATAAAATAAAACTTTACAAAAACACAGTAGGGCCCACCGCAAATATATAATGGAAAACATTGTTTAATAAGCATAAAAGAGTTTGAGTTTTATCAGATGAAATAGTTCTGTATGTAGGTCAGTACCAAAAACAGGTGAATTTAGTTAACACTACAAAGCTATACACTTAAATGACATTAATCAAGAGACAACACAGGGCTATAATGGGTAAATTAGACTCATTTTTATAAAAATGGATGAAAGTAGAGGCCATAACATAAAGTGAAATAAAACAGACACAGAAGGTTAAAAACAATATCACACATTTTATCGCATATGAGAGGCTCAAAATACAAATAATTTAATGATCAAAAGAAAGATAGATGATAAGAAACTTGGAATGGAGCTGGAAAAACTGGCTTTCCACATTCCAAAGACTAAAACTAGAGAGGTTTGTCACCATGCATTAAACTGAAGTAAAAATGGATCAAAGATCTACATATTAAAACAGAACACTGAATATGTTTAAGAGAAAATATACCTAGAAATCTTAAAGACATAAGTGTAGACAGAAACTTCATGAACAAAAGGCAGATCACACAGGAAATAAAATAAATGGGGTCTCGCCTTATTAAAAAGCTTTACACAACCAAAGAAATCAACGGCAAAGTAAAAAGATAATCTACAATGGGGAAAAATTATAGCCAGTTATTCCCCCAGACAAAGAACCTATATCAAGAGCATATAAAGAATTAAAAATATCAGGCCTCCTAAATTCAAAGACTCAACAAAAAATGGGCATGTAAGAAGAATGCACACTTCTGAGATGAAGGAATACAAATGATCAATAAATACATGAAAAATGTTCAAAGTGATTGGTCATTCAAGAGATGTAATTAAAACCACTGAGAAATTATATTGCACTCAAGAAAAAGAGAGGCTATCATTAAGAAAATAACTAAATTAAATGTTGATGGTTCGGTGGAGGAATAGGAACTCTTCTCCACTTTTGGTTGGAGTGTAGACCAATGAAACCACTTTGGAAATTGGTGTAGTAATTCCTCAATAAACGATAATGGGAGGTCACATTTGACCCAGCTGTTCCCTTCCTGGATTTCTTCTCAGAAGAATAAAAAAAAAAAAACAAAAACAAAAAACAAAAAAAAAACAGTAATATATATGCACCCAAGTTTATAGCAGCAGCACAGTTCATAATAGCTTTATCTTGAAAAAAACCTAAATGCCATAAATTGAGGGATGGTTAAAAAAGATTTTATACACACACACACGTGTGTGTGTGTGTGTGTGTGTGTGTGTGTGTGTGTGTGTGTGTGTGTGTGTGAATGCACACATGAGTGTGTGTGTGATTATTACTTGGCCATAAAGATAAACTGAAGAATTTTATAGGTAAATGGAGGCAACTGGAGACCACAGTTGTAAGTGAAAGAAATCCTTTCCACATGTGTAAACATCATACATTCTCGGTAGAGTGAGAATCAGAAAGAGTAAACAAAATTCAAATAGTACAACAGATATTATGCATAGGGAAGCAATTTTCCAAAACAAAAGAAAAACTGTGATGGGAGAAAGGTGAAAGGAAAAAAAAATATATACAAACACAAGAAAATTAAGCTAGTTATACAGTTTTGGTTTATTGAAGGGAAAGTTTTGCGCTACAAACTCTCTGGACGGTGTTTCATGCCTATATCTTGTACTTTGAACAGTTACTGTGAATATAACACTACGCAAAGTGTTCATTATTGTTACTCTCTTACTAGCCTGTTTTGAAACTGTGTTGTTGGTGGTGGTGTTTCTATTTGAAAAAAGAGTCCTGAAGAAGCCACAAAATTACTCCGACGGGAGTGGCTGAGTTACGACCAGCCAGTCTTAGGGACAGAGAGGAAAAAAGTGCACTGTCCTGGTCAGGGGAGGTGGAACCAGTCGTTGAGGGATCTTCATGACAGCGAGAATCAGCGAGAAAAGGGTTGCTGCAATGAACTCCGACCAGTGGGAACAAAAGGTGGAAAGAGGACACAGGTGAGTTGTCAGAGGCGTTTCTCCCCACCATTGTCCTAAACTCTAGTGTGTTCTGGGTCTATGTGCACTCTCTCCTGTCCATCCACAGTCGACACTGAAATCTATGTGAAAGGGTCTTTTCTACCTATCATCACTGAATTCACAGGGTGGAAACAGACCCTTTGTGAAACTGAACATCTGGGATGTGGAATCTCCAAGAGTAGAAAACAAAATTTCAAGTCACTGTCCACGGAGACTATTTCCTGCAGAACCATAGAAACCAGTAAATGCCCCAGGTATAACTGAAATTCAAAAGAGGCATGGCAACTAGCCTATGTCTGTAAACCTAGCATGCAGGAGGCTGAGGAGGAGAATCATCATGAGTTCAAGGCCATAGTGTCTTTTTCCTTGAAATATTTGGATAAAACTTCATATATTAAGTCAGGTTATAAGGTGGTGAAGTACTAGGTTGTTGAAACAGTCATGCTGTGACCTCTATTGTTATATTGTTATGTCCTGTTTTATCTCAATCTCCCCCTTATTGTTTCAAAAAAAATTATTTAGTCATTTCTTATGTTTGTCTTAATTAAAGAAAAAATTCAAAAAAAATTAGGATATATAAATAGTAACTCTTTTTGATTTCCTATTAACTTGTTTTGAAGTCCTGTAGTACTCCCACGATCTTGTTTTGACTGATTAGACTCTGTTCCATTCTATATGATAGTATCAAGTTTGAAGACATAGGCAACTACTTTGAAGACAATAAGATTCACTAAGATACCCATTCTGGTTTGACTATTGTCTTCTTTGGAAGTCCTGTAATGTTTACAATGCCTAAGTTTTATTGGTCTTATTATCTACTGTTTTGTCCAACTTTATAATATCTAATGAGATAGACAATTCTTTTTAAGGAAACAAGGGACAACGTTGATAACCATTGTTGATAAACTTGTACTCTGTTCTACACCATGTGCTATGTCTATCCTTGGTATTGACTGACAACTTTGTTTTGCCATATTTGACTGTATTCTCCCCCCCCCCAAAGTAATAAGCACTAAGGTGTAATAAAATCCAAGATGTGTAAATTTTGTTGTAAAAAAGAGAGGGAAAAAAAAAGAAAAAGAGCTCTAACGGATATAACAGCAAGTGTGTTTGGGGGTGTTAAATAGCTGACTTTATCAATGTTTTTGGAACATTGAACACAGCTGTTTGCAGTCTCCCTGTTTGAATGTCCACCTTGTGTTCTTTGATACTGTGATTTGAGGAACTATTTTCAAGAAGATAGTGTGTAATCTACTAGCAGGTGATTTCTTACTGTTATGTTTTTTTGTTTTGTTTTGTTTTGTTTTGTTTTGTTTTGTTTTGTTTTGTAGTTCTGTATTGCGTGTACCCTTATGCCGCTTTGGTTTGTATTGTGTTTTTCTCTTTTTCCTCTTAAATAAAAAAAAAAGTGAGTTCAAGGCCAACCTGGGCTACATAATTGAGTTCAAAGCTAAATAAGTGAGTTTTCCTGCTTGACCACAAGGACCACTGAATTTGCTGTCCAAAAAACCCTGAGTGGAGCTGAGACTCAACTGCAAATGAAGAGCATGAGAAGCTGATACAGGTGAACTGAATGGATCAAATACCAGAGCTGTGGCAAAATCACAGATGGGGAAACGGTATTTGCTGAAGTTGATATTTGTAAGAGGGAAGAACACTGGCAACTTCACATTCTGAGAACACTTCCAGCTCCTGAAAACAGCCCTTCTACGATTGCTTTGTGAGAGGATTTTTGTGTATATATATATATATGTGTGTGTGTGTGTGTGTGTGTGTGTGTGTGTGTATTTTCAGTTGTTCAATTTCTTTGACTATAAGCATTGTATACGTCTCATAATTATAGCAATGTTTATACCTTTTCTGAGGTTTTGTATAAAGCACTCCAGGTAAGTAATTTCCATATGCTCACTTCAAATGTTGTTTCTGAATATTATTTAAACTTACTTGACCATTCGTGCAATAGTTGAATACAGTCTTCCATTTCATCTCTCACTCCCATATACAAATTCTTCCCTTATCTATGTTATTTTGCCCTCACATCTTATCTTTCGGCTCTTCCATCCTATTTTTTATTACTTGTCTTTTCCTATCCCTTTCTATGTATTCCTTTCTTATATACATAACCTATTATCTAAATGCCACAGCATGTTACCATTTCACTGCAGGTTTTCCCTTCACCAGGGCTGCCTTCATAAGGTTTCTAAAATTAGTGTTTCCATTATGGTATTGATTGGAGTAAATATCCCAGTATGTCTTCCACAGTAAATTTAAAACCTCTCACCCAACCCTTTTCTCTGTTAGCCTCTCAAACACTAATAATTCTCCCCACCTTTCTTTACTTTTCTTGTAAGTGAATGGTATTATAAAAACTACAATTTAATTTTTCCTACTTTTATATTTTAGTTGTATATGTTCGTGAGCAACTGCATATGAATGGTAATGATCAATCTTGTTTCTATACATTGACCAACAGATTTTGCATCATCAAAAGTCATTGTTTTAGTCTTCTAACATAGAGTTTCTGCTGGTTTATAAACTAGATATGATCACAATGAAGACTTTCCTGATTTCAACTCATAAATCCCTCGCCTTTCCTCTACCACCACACATATCTTTCCAAATTCTCTTGATCTTTCCAGATATAAAAATAGTATCATCAAAAACTACTTCCTCCTCTCTCATTCACTTTGTTACTATTTAGTCTTCCTCTGTTTCTCTCAACTTTTCTTCTTTCTTTTTAAAAATGTGTTTTTCTCTGTTATCTTCTCTTATCTCCCAGAATGTTCTCTTCCTTAACTAAATCTTTGTATTCCTGGGTTAGTGAAAGGATATAAAACTTGCTAAACAAGTTTAGCACTCCAGCACCTCAAAACTATATATCAAGATATGATTGATTCTCTGGATGACAGTATTGCTGGAAGGTGTTCTCTCCTTGCAATTCAGTGCTAGTAAACAATCATTATTGTTTAAACAAACTATGTAGGTGTCTGTGCACTACATCTCACCCAAAGCTAAAGCCACATCACAGGGAGAAATGCATTTAATAAAGAGATCTCTACTATAGTGGCAGAGCTTACAAACCCTACTGACAGGCAGCATTTAACCAAATACAAGATTCCTGAGAAAACAAAGAAAAATGATGCCTCAAATATTGATTAATGTCCAAGAGATCATATCATGGGCACCACAGTGCAGGGAAATCTCAGGCAAAGACCTTAAAAGCCAAATGTTTGAAGAGATCAGAGAAAATATATATATATAAAAAAAACTTATCAAGATACTCCATGAGCTCAAAGAGAATATGCGCAGATAAATGATTTCATTAGTAAGATTATCAGTGAGACTAAAGAACACACAACAACTGAATTAAAGACAATGACAAGGAATATTAATGACCACTTTAGTAAAGAACTACAGATACAGCTTGGCAGGTGGCACACGTGTCTGATCTCAGCACTTGCGGAACTGAGACATGAGAACTGCCATGTATTCAAGGCAAGCCTGGGCTACATAAGTGAATTAAAGTTCAAAACAAATAAACAGACAAAATAAGAGCTACAGATTCTAGCCAAGTGAGGCGGATCAAGCCTCTAATCCAGGTTCCAGGAGGCTGAGGAAGGCAGATGCAAGTTCAAACCCAGCCTTGGAAGCACACTGACTGACAAAGACACAATTTAAAAAATAATAAGGATAAAAATTAAAAAAAAAAACTATTATACAAGGGTGAGGATGAAGTTCAGTGTGAAAGCCCTGAGTTTCATATTAGGACCCAAATAATAGTGTTTATGTAAAGGAATCCAGCAGAAATCTTGGGAATGCAAAACATATTGGAAAGCTGCACCTGTTGATAATACCAATGATGGAGAAAGCATCATCATCTGAAGAAAATAATTGTGTCATTGATACGTTGGTACTCACCAATAGTTGCTTTTTGGAAAGCACACACACACACACACACACACACACACACACACACACACACACACAAACAGTTTTGGCTGAAATGGGGTAGTAAATTCAACACCAATAAGTCCTAGCTTATGTGCCAAGTACTGCACAAATGATGGATAAGACAATCAACTTTGCATCCAAAAGTGTCAAGTACCAAATGCACTAAGTTTAAAAGCACTTGTACACCAATTATGACTATATTAGATCACTTATTCAGGGATACTCTAAAAACAAAAATCCAAGAACGGTGGATTAGAATGCTGAATGAAGCTAAAATATCAAACCAATTAACTCTTGTGTCAAGAAACTATTGGGAAAGGAAACTAAATTTATAAAAAATCTATTAGAAAAAGTCATTGCAGACAATATTCCAAATCTAGAGACGGAACTGAACACTCAAGTGAATGAGGTATTTAGGACCCAAATAAATATGGTCAGAAAGGAACGTCATGAAACTTCGTAGTCAAAATTCTAGGAAGTCGTAATAAAGACAGAATGCAAGCCATTAAAGGCTGACATCACCAAGGTCCCCGGAAGTGCCTCCTCAGAGAGTGCAGGAGGCGGAGGCCGAGGCCACAGAGCCAGAGGGCCCTGGCGTTTGTACGATGTTTCATGGCTGTCAGAAGACATGACATGGGGTCTAACGGACCACATGACAACAAAAGACTTCCCGGAAAACGAGGACCACATCAGAATCTTCCCAATGATCGCTACCTTAGCATATTTAACAATGTGCCAAGGCAGCCACCACAGTTGGGAAGCGAACGACCACTACGAAAGACACCACCGCTGTGTGGGGAGAAAGCACGACTGCTAGACAGTCCTGGTGAAGGAAGCTACAATAAATATTACCGTTTTGCCGGTCACCAAGAATATGACAAGGGCCGAACATCTGCTCCTGTTCAAAGAAGTGTTCCACCTCAGAAAGGAGATGAAGCTGGCAATCAATGGTCAAGATACAATCCTTCTGCAAGCCCCCAGAGTTATAACAGGGACGAGAGAGAGAGCTGGACAAGACAAAGTTTCTACTCTTCCAAGCATACCAAAGAGCAGTCTCCTCATACAAAGGATCCTACATTTTTTGGAGAGTCACTCTCAGGCCAAGAAGCTTTTCCATTCAGCAGCAGGAGGGCCACTCCATTCCAAGGAGAAAATTACTCTTTTGAACAGCCTCAGCACAGAAGTGAGAAAAGAAGGGCCGTGATGTTGGACACATCAAGATACATTTCTCTCCGAAATTCCGAACCAGCTACTTCATCAAAGGTGTTAGAAGATAAATCCAGCAGGATAACTGAAAAGGAGCTTTGTGAAGCTGTAAGGGCGTGGGCTGCCCAAACCTCTGAGGCATCACAGGAAAGCGGCATCTCTGAATTTGAGGAGGAACTTACAAGACCATTATTCAGGAAGCATCCAGTCCCACCACCAGCAGATGCAGAAGTATCTCAAGATAGTCAGCTCGGCAGTTCCTTTAAATCAATAGACTCAAAAGTCAAAGAGGTTGAAGACGTTTACCAACAATACAGTGAAACTTTTGGGATGGTGGTGAGAAAGTTGATTGAAAAGGATCCTTCACTAGAAAGGCCTATACAATTTGCACTGAGTCAAAATTTACGAGAAATAGGTGACAAGCTTCTTAAAGATCTGAAAGACTTTATTGCAGAGTATCATGCTTCTCAAGATATTGGAAAGTCTTCTTAGGGGCTGTAGTGGTCAGGCAGAAGGAAAATCCATTTTATTGTTGCAATTTTAAAATCCTTAATGTATGGACTGTTTGTAATAAAGAGAAATATTTATGAGTTTCCCGTATCAAATAAAGATCTAACACAGTCTGTTTACAGTATTTGACTGGTTTTTATCCACATGTTATATCCACTAATGTATATACCTCTTCCACTCCCATAATGATGGTCAGTTAATTTTTTACACTTTGAAGAAGCAGTCCTGGAGGGCAGTTTTCTATACTTTTGCATGTTGCATAATCTCACAAGTGTGTGATTCATTTGAACACATTAGTGTAATTTCCAGGTTAGAAATCATTGCACCTGAACATTGGCATTGTTTTTACATTTCATAGTGAGTGATGCCATGTGGGAATATTGGAAGTCTGATTTGTGATTTTTATTAACATTGTACTTGCTTGTCTTAAGATTCATGAGTTTTGATATGCTAAAAATTTCTCACAATAATGTGGATGCTTTAATATCTTAGAGGATATTTCTTTTGAGAATAATTCTCATTCAGTGTTAACACAAAACTTAAAATCCCTGAATTATACCAGAAGAAAACCTTTTACTTAGTAAATGAAGTCAGTATGTTCTTTCTATTAAAATATTGCTAAAACTTTTAAGTACCCTGATAAATAAAATAAAATAAATAAAAATACCATGTCTTTCTTGTCAATTATGCAGCCAAAGTGAAAACTACTCCCACTTTTCTCTGGTTCCCTGTCACATAGAGGATTGTTCTTTTTCCCTTGACATTATGTCTGTGAAACTACTTTCAAGTTAATATGGTTTTTGTATAAAGCACATTGATGGATCCTGTCTCCTGATGCTCTTTGCCTGTGTTTCTTTTACTGGTGAATTAAGGCTATGTACAGTAATGCTTATGACCAACAGGCACTGGCACATCTCTGCCATGCTATTTTCCTGCCATTGGCTTCCAACTTTCACCCTCCATTCAGTTGTTCTCTCTGCTTGGTGGTACCCCTCTGCCACTGTTCGTGGAACCGTGGCCTTTCTGATCTCTCTCTAGAATATCCTTCATATGCTTTGTAGGGTTTGTTTGGTGGTCATGAATTCCTTCAGTTGTTCTTTTTTATTTTGAAGAGAATAACACCAAATAAGAAAAACAAATTATATTCAGTCTAAACAACTGAATCAACATAGTACATAATTTAATAAATTTAATAAAATATAAGGAGATCAATAAGGGCTACCATAATGACACTTGTTATCTTCAAAAGAATTTCCCAATCATCAGGCATAATAAAATTGAATAAAACAGTGCAGAGCAAAACCAATGAAAAATGAGAGACATTATAGAATTTCAAAAGAAGATCATACCTCCACCAGAATGGATATCGTAATGTATCTTATGATCTTCAAAGTAGTTGCCTACACCATCTGACTGATACTATGAAACAAAACAGAATAGAATAAAATCAGTCCAAACAAAATAGTGAAAGCAATACAGGGCTTCAAATCAAGCTAATAGGAAATCAAAAAATGATTACCATAATACATCTTGCTATTTTTGGAATAGCTGTCCATGCCATAAAATCTAATATAAGTAGACAACTGAAACAGATAAAACCAAACGAAACAGAACAGTGAAAACAATATGGGTTTCAATTTTTGATAATAGATTAACAATGGCCACTGCCTTCCTTTTTAGACAATTCCTCCCTTTTCATTTTTATGGAACATATTGTACATTTTGGATCCCACTAACAATTTTAGTTTTTATATTAGGGAGGCAACCCACTTTTCACCTAAGTGATTCTGAACCTTTTTACCACTGAGCATGATCTAAAGCTCTATCCATTTGTCCACAAGAGCCTCAAGGTTTTCTTTCTTTATACCTGAGTAGTTTTCTATCGTATAACTTGTCATGGTTTTCTAACTTATCTGTGACTGAATGGCAACCTACCCCCACTTTGTTTATTGTTCCATATCACAAAGAACATTGCTTTATTATCTTTGACTTTTACTATAAACCCCCTTTTGGGTAAATGTATTTCTTATATAAAGCTTACTGATGGGCCCTATCTCCCGATCCACTCTTCCTGTGTTTCTTTTTATTGGTGAATCGAGGACATCTGTATTAGTGATTACGGCCAACCTTCTCTGCCTCATCTTTGCCACGCTATTTTTCTGCTGTTGTTTGTCTACTTTCCCCCTTCATTCCACTGTCTGCACATTTAGTGAGTCCCACAACCCTGCCACTGTTCCTGAAACCAGGGTCTTTTTTTCTCTCTCTAGAATGTCCTTCAGTATTTTTGGTAGGGTTGCTGTGGTGTTATGAACTCCCCCAGGTCCTCTTTGTCATGGAAGCATCTTGTTTCTCCATTAATTTTGAGAGATTGTATGGCAGGGTACATCAATCTGGGTTGAGGTTATTTTCTTTCAGGACTTGGAATACTTCATTCCACGTGCTCCTTGATTGGATGATTTGTGTCGGGAACTCTCACAATTCTGGTGAGTTTCCGTTTATGGGTGATCTGTTTCTTTTCTCTGACAACTTTTGATACTGTGTTCTTGTGTTGAATTTCTGGGATCTTGATTATTATATGTCTGGGTGTAGATATATTTTGGTTGTAGCTGGCTGGATTTTGATATGCCTCACTTATCTGAATTATCATTTCCTTTTCCTATGCTTGGAAAAGCTTTCTTTATTTCTGTAAATAGCATTTGTATTTCATTTGTGTTCAGCCTGATTCTTCACTCATCTTTTTTATTCGTAAGTTATAATTCCTCTTGTCATCTTCTAGCCTTTGTGTTGTTACTTCCTGGTTCCTTGTTATTTTTAAGAGATCTTTCCTTTTGTGATTGCAGATCAAAAACCTGTCTTCAAGGTTTGATAGTCTATCTTTAGTTTCTTTCAAGTAGTCTTTCCATCTTTCAATGGAGTCTTTAAATTACTGTTAATCTCTTTGAATCTGTTTCATGTATTCTAACTTTTTTATATTCTCCATTAAAGTTTTCTCTCATTTCTCTATGCTCCTGTCTTCTTCGATCTGTGTCTTCTTTAGAGGTGTTTAGCAATTCTTTCATAATATTTCTCATTTCTTCTTTTACCTGAGATAGTATTTCTGTTCTAAGTTCTTTTGTAGCCTCTTTAAGTTGTTTCTTTTATTCAGTTGCTGTTGCTTCAGAAAATTAAGGTGTGTGACTCCCGATCTCTTCTATGGTTACATCTCCTGGACCAGTACTGCTTCGGTGGCAGGCCAGAGATGGACTTTTGCCTCTTCCTCTTGTCACGTTCCTGGTTTCTTCCAGAAAAGTGGGTACGGGGGTCCTTGGCATTTCCTGTGTTGATTATAATTTCTCTGAAGTGATACTGTTTGCTTTTGGGATTTTGGTGGCTGGTGGAGTGAAAGCAGATGTGGGGCAGGCTGGCACCTGCCTCCTGAGCTGGTTAGCCACAGGGAGCCCTCACCAAGTATGGTACATGTCTGGTGGGGAAAGTTGATTGGTGATAGCTTTAGGCAAACCATAGCAATGGCTGTTGGATGGCATAAATGGGCCAGAGTCAGTGCAAACAATTTCCGCCAGTCTCCTCTGAGCCAAGCGTGGCTGAATAAAGGTGACTGCAGGTCTGGCTCTGGGCTTATCCTGCATAACTCCAAAATGGCCCCAGCCAGTTGCCCCCTCTCACAGGAGAACTGAGTCCCTCATACAACCATCCAGTACAGTTCTCTGGTCTGCTGCTCCCCTCAGCCACTATTCCTATTTAACAAGGCCTCAGGCTTGCCAGCCACCAGCTTCACTGTGACTGTGCATCCTCAAGTTTCAACAGAGCAACTTGCACAACGTTTCCAGCTTCAAGTGAAAGGGACACAGGTTACCACCTTCTTCTATTTAAGTTTTTCTATTTTAAAAATAATTCTCTCTGTGGGCTTCAGTTATCATAGGTTCTTACTGGGTCTAGGGGACCCACTTCCTTGCTGGACTATTTTTTTTCAGAGAGGCTGTTTACTATTCTGCCATTTCCCAGGATCCCCCCTTCCAGCAAAGTTACTGTTTCTGTTTTAATATTTAGGTATTTAATCCATTTTTACTTTAGTTTAGTAGATGGAGACAGGCATATCGAGAGCCAATTTTTGGCATATGGAATGCCAGGTTTTCAAGCATCACTTATCAAAGAGACTATTTTTCTTCCAGTAATCGTGTTTCACCCCCTCATCAAAAATAAGGTGAGTGAGTGTGTTTGTAGTTGTATTTGTATCTTCTAATGTATTCTGTTCATCTTCAGGTCGGTTTTTATTCCAGAACCATGCTGACTTTATTACAGTAGTTTTATGATATAACTTCAAGTCAGAAGTTGTGTTGCCTCCTGACTTGCCTTTGTTGACCAGAATTGCTTTTGCTCTTCTAGGTATTCTCAGGTATCAGATGAATTTTAGGAATGATTTCTCTACATCTCTGAGGTATGCTAGTGGCATTTTCATTGGAATTGTGTTAAATATGTATAGAAGTTGTGGGAGAATGACCATTTTCACAATATTTGTTCTTCCTATTCATGATCAAGGACTATCTTTCCATTTTTTGAGATCCTCTTCAATTTCTTTTTTAGGGTATTATAATTTCCCCCAAATATATCTTTACTTCTTTTGTAAATTGATTGTGAAGTATTTCCCTTTTTCTGGATGTTATTTTGAATGGTTTGGATTCTCTCATTTCTTCATTGAATTTCTTGTTTGTATAAAGGAGTGGTATTGATTTTTGAGTACTGACTTTGTATCCGATTGCATTACTGGATTTAACTATTATACCTAGTTTTCCAATGGAGTTTTGGAGGTCTTCTATAAAGAATATCATGTCATCTGAAAATAATGATAATTTAACTATTTTTCCTATCCTTACTCATTTGATTTCTGTATCTTGTCTAATTACTCTGACTAGTATTTCCAGCACTACATTCAGTAGGATTGATGATAAAGGACATCCTTGTCTCCAGATTTTAGGGTAAAAGCTTTCAGTTTTTTGCCTTTTAATATGATGCTGGCTGTTGGTTTGTCACTGATGGCTTTTATCATATTGAGGTAAAGACCATCTATTCAAATTTTCTGTGAGTTTCTCATCATGAATGAGTGTTGGACCATAACAAAAGCTTTTTCTGCATCTATAAAAATGTTCAAGTGATTTTATCTTTTTCTTTATTGATATAGTGGATTACATTTATTGATTTGCATATGTTGAACCATCCCTGCATGCCCAGGAAAAATCCCACTTTCTTGTGGTATATAATCTTGATGTTTTGCTGCATTCTATTTGCCAATATTTTATTGAGAATTTTTGCATCTATATTCATTAGCAAGATTGGCCTGTACTTTTCTTTTATAGTTGTGTCTTTCTCTGTTTTTGGTATTAGAGTAAAACTTGCTTTTGGGAATGAGTTAGGGAGAATTGCTTCAATTTGAATTTCATTGAAGTGTTTGAGGAGTGTCCACATTAAGTCTTCTTTGAATTTCTTGTAAAATTCAACAGTGAATCATCTGGACTTGGCCTTTACTTTCTTGGTAAGGTTTTAATTACACTTTAAATTTCATTAATTGAAATTTCGTTATTCAGCAGTTTTACATCTTCTTGACCAAGCTTTGGTATTTCATATGTTTCTAAGAATGTGTCCAGTTCTTCTGTGTTAACAAGCCTATGAGAGTAGAGGTTTTTAAAATATGAACTGATGATAGGCTGTGTTTTCACAGGGTCTATAGTGATTTCACTCTTTTCATTCCTTATTGCATGAATTTGAATTTTTCTTTCCTTTTCAAGTAAGATTGGTAGGGGCTTATCAATTTTATTTATTCTTTCAAAGAACCAACTCTTTGATTCATTGATTTTGTATCATTATCTTAGTCACTATTGTATTGATTTCTGCTCTGATATTTATAATTTCCTCCCTTCTTTTGGCTTTGGACATGACTTGTGCTTCTTTTTCTAGATGTTTGAGATGTAGCATCAGGTTTTTTATTTGTATTCTTTCTGTTTTCCTGATGAGGGAATTAAGTTCAATAAATTTTCCACTAAGCACTGCTTTCTTTGCATTCCACAGGTTCTGGTAAGTTGTATTTGTAGTTTCATTTGCTTGTAGATATTGTTTAATTTCTTCTTTAATTTCCTCTGTGACACATTGATTGCATAGGAGTAAATTATTCAATTTCCATGTGTTTGTGGGTTTTTTGACATTAATTTCTGCTTTCATGGTGCTGCCATCTGATAGCATGCATGGAATAATTTCAATTAGTTTTGCATTTGCTTATGCATATTCTATGTTCTAGTATATCATCTATTTTAGAGAATGTCCCATGTACTAACAAGAACAATGTATATTCCTATGTTGTTGGGTGGAACACTCTACAAATGTGCACTGAAACCAGTTGTCCACTGCTGTGACTGAATTGTGTTATTTCTTATTGATTTCAGTCTAGTGGATCTAGTTATTTGTGTCTATGTGGTGTTAAGGTCCCCATTTTAATTGTTCTATTGCTGTTTCAATTTTTCCTTTCTGTTAACATTTGTTTTGTATAGCTGGGTCCCCCCAAAATTGGTACATATATATTTCAGATTGTTATCTCTTCTTGAAGTTTTCCCCTAACTAGTATGCAGTGACATTCTTTATCTCTTTTCATCATTGTTGAAGTTCACATTGTCTGCAAAGAGAATATCTAGCCCTGCTTCTTTTTGCAGGGGGAGTTTCCTGTTGCATGACGTATTGTTTTCCATCCTTTGAATTTCAGTTTATGAGTTTCCTTTAGGGCTAGATGGGTTGCTTGGATACAGCATATAGTTCGATGTTGTTTCTTAATCTATTCTGCCAATCTATTTTTGTAATTGGTGAATTGAGGCCATTTGCCTTAGTGTTTATAATTGACATGTATTGGTTTATTTTTGACATGTTATCCTTCTGCTCTTGATTCTTTACCTTCCCACTCTAATTGTTTGAGTTGCTTATTGTTTTTTTCTTTTTTTCCTATGTCTATCTAGAATGTCTTTCAGTATTCTTTGCATGGTTGTTTTGGTGGTTATGAAGTTCCTCAGCTGTTCTTTGTCATGGAAGTATCTTATTTCTCCATCCATTTTGAAGGACAGATTTTCAGGGTACATCATTCTGGGTTGGAAGTAGTTTTCCTTTAGGATCTGAAATGCTTCACTCTATGCTCTTCTTGGCTTTATTGTTTGTGTTGAGAAGTCTTAGGTCTTTCTGATAGGCTTTCCTTTGTAGATGATCTGTCTCTTCTTTCTAGTAGCTTTTAGTATTCTATTCTTATGTTAGATTTTTGGGATGTTGATTAAAATATGTTTGGGTATAGTTTTACTTTGGTTATGCCTATTTGGAGTCCTCTGTGTATCACTGATCTGTATGTCAGTTTCTATTCTCATATTTGGGAAATTAACATCTAATACTTCTGTAAATAGCCTACTGATATCATTTGTTTTGTCACCTTCTTTGTCATTTATCCCTATCAATATTCTGTTGATTTTCTTTGCCTCATCTTGCAGGTATTGAATTGTTATTTCCTGATTACTTGTTATTTTTAAAAGATCTTCCCTTTCCTGTTCACTAGCTGCAATCTTGTCGTTGAGGTCTGAAAGCCTGTCTTCAGTTTCATTGAGGCAGTTTTGCCTACTTTGATGGAATTTTTGATTTTCTGTATATCTCTTTGAATCTGTTTTATGCATTCCTTTACATTTCATTTTATATTGTTCATTCAAGGTTTCCAATTTTTGCATTGTTCTTCGAATTTTTTAACTATGACTTCTTTAGATGGACTCCACATTTTTTTTCTTTTATTTATCATTTCTTCTTTTACCTGGGAGATTATTTCTCATCTCAGTTCCTTTATAGCACCCTGAGTTGCTTCCTTACTTCACTTGCTATCATTTCAAGAGTTTCAGTTGTATTGGTTACATTTTCTTCTATATCCATGTCTAATCGGCTTGCTTGGGAAGGGCTGGAGTTTTGAGATTGCATTTTTTTTCATTTGTTTTGTCATTTTTCTCTATTCCCTGAGTCCCTAGTGGCACTCAACGACTCCTCCAGATGTGAGTGTGTGCTCAACATGGACCTTCAGCACTACCCATGTGGCTTGCCAAAACTCTCTGGGTGTTTGAAGTCACTAGGCAGGGCCCTACCTGGTTCTGTATAGAGTACTAAGGCTTAAAAGTATGTAGAGTTTAACAGGTTCACATTCAGCTCACACCACCTGGCATACCAAATCTTTCTTGCACCTTGGGGTATCTGGGTGGGACCTACTAGGTTCAAAGCAAAGACCCATGTCTGTACAGCTAGATAGGGATTGCTGTGGTGGTCTCAGTTCATACACAGTGACTCCCATCCACCTGGAGGTCCTCAAGAGGCATACATAAAAGCAACCAATTAAGTAAGAAATATTACAAGAAAAGTAAAGAAAAATATATCAGGAAAATCAAGGCAAATTAAAATTAAGCTTGCCATTGCCTCAATGGAAAGTTTTCAGTATAACATTATAGAAATAATTGGCCTTAGCAAAGGGTATACTTTAAATTTTATTTTTATTTAAAGAGAAAAAAACAAAACAAAACAGTAAAAAAGTACAAATAATACAGAATTTCAAGAAAAATATACAGTAAGAAATCACTAGTTAATAGGTTACCTATTGTCATCTTAGAAATAGTTGTTCAAATTACAAATTTAAAGCATACAACGTGGACATTCAAACAGTGAGATTTCAAATAGTTCTGTCCAATGATCCAACAAAAACTTAGTAATATGGTTTTCTATCTTAAACACTTAAATTTACATGCAGTTATATCCTTTAGATCACCTTCTTTTCCTCTCTTTTTTTTTTACAATATCAATTACACATTTTGGGTTTTATTACTCCCACAGTTCTAATTACTTTTTTTAAGAGAAAAAAACTAAATGTGACAAAGCAAAACAGAGTCAGAACAGAAGGAGGAACATAGAACACGATGTAAAACAGAATATTATTTGATCAACAATGGTTACCATTATGCCTCTTGCTGTTATAAAAAGAGTTGCCTATATCATCAGGTATAACAGAATTGAACAAAACAAAACCAATAAAACCTAAACATTGGAGACCTTACAGAACTTCAAAAGAAGATAATAGTCAAAACATAATGGGCATCATAGTAAATCTTATTGCCTTAAAATGGTTGCCTATACCCTCAAATTTGAAATTATAAAACAAAACAGAATAGAGTAAAATCAGTCAAAACAAGATGGGCAGAGCAATACAGGAGTACAAATCACATTAATATGAAAAAAAGTTACTATAATATATCCCATTATTTTTAATTTATATTTTCCTTAATTAAAAAAAATACAAAAATTAATTTTTAAAAAAAGGAAAATAAAAGGGGGAGACTGACATAAAAGAGGACATAACAACAGAACAATACAGGTCAGAACAAACAATTAAAGCATCATAGTATTTCACTACCAGATAACCTGACATAATAGTAGTTACCGTAGTGTTTTTTTTTTCCTTGAAATAGAGTATAACTTCATATACTGTTATAATTGTACTACTGCTAATTTGGTTTTTATTTCTGTTAACACTTGTTTTATATAACTGGGTGCTCTGAAATTTTGTGCAAATATCTTTAAGGTAGTTATCTTTTCCTCCCTGAAGTTTTCCCCTAACCAGTATGTAGTGACCTTCTTTATCTCCACTGATCATTATTGTTTTAAGTTCACATTGTCTGCAAACAGAATAGCTACCCCTGCTTTTTTGAGAGGGAGGGTTCCTGTTGCATGAAATATTGTTTTGCATTCTTTGACTTTCTGTCTGGGAGTAGCCTTTTGGGTTAGACGGGTTTCTTGTAGACAGCATATGGTTGGATTTTGTTTCTTGATCCATTCTGCCAGTCTGTTTCTTTTAATAGGTGCATTGAGACCATTTGCATTAATGGTTATAACTTATATATTGGTTTATTGTTGACATGTTGTCTTTCTGCTGTTGCATCTTTATCTTTTTGTTCTGTTTAATTGTCTGCTTTGTTTAGTGGTTTTTTCCTAAATGTATCTAAACTGTCTTACATTATTCTTTGCAGGGTTGGCTTGGTGATCATGAAGTTCTTGAGCTGTTCTTTGTCATGGAAGTATCTTATTTCTCCATCAATTTTGAGGTACACTTTTCGGGGTACATCGATCTAGATTGGAAATTATTTTCCTTTAGGATCTGAAATACTTCACTCCATGCTCTTCTTGACTTTATTGTTTGTGGTGAGAAGTCTGCTGTGATTCTGATAGGTTTTCCTATATAGGTGATCTGTCTTTACTCTCTGACAGCTTTTAATATTCTATTCTTTTGTTTGATTTCTGGGATGGAGATTATTATATGTTTGGGTATAGTTTTATTTTGGTTATGACTATTTGGAGTTCTGTATGCTTCATTGATCTTGATATCAGTTTCCAATCTCATGTTTGGGAAATTTTCATCTACAACTTCTCTAAATATCCACTTGACATCCTTTATGTTTTCTCCTTCTTTTTCATTTCTCGCTATCAACCTTATGTTGTTTTTCGTTGAGTCATCTTGCAGGTATTGAATTGTTACTTCCTGATTTCTTGTTATTTTTAAAAGATCTTTCTTCTCCTGTTCACTGGCTGCAATCTAGTATTCGAAGTCTGAAATTCTATCTTCACATTCATTCAGGTGTTTTTTTTTTTTCAATTTTCAATGGAATTTTTCATTTCCTGTATATCTCTTTGCATCTGCTTTATATATTCTGTTTGTTTCTTGTGTTGTTCATCCAGGGATTTTGTTTAGTTCCTCCATTTTTTTTATTTAAAGAGAGAAACAAAACAAAACAAAACAGTAAAAGGGTACAAGTAATTCAGAATTTCAAGAAAAAATATACAGAAAGAAATCACTGGTTAATAGATTACATATCATCATCTTAGAAACAATTATCCAAATTACAAAATTGAAGCATACAAAGTAGACATTCTTACAGTGAGATTGCAGACAGTTCTGTTCAAAGATCCAACAAAAACTCAGTAATATGGTTTTCTATCCTACACACTTAAATATACATGCAGTTATATCCTTTAGATCACTTTCTTTTCCTCTCTTTTTTACAATAACAGTTACACATTTTGGGTTTTATTGTTCACACAGTTGTTATTACTTTTTTTTTTTTGAAGAGAAAAAGAAACCAAATGTGACAAAGCAAAACAGTCAATTAGAACAGAAGGATGGACATAGTACATGAGGCAAAAACAGAATACCAGGTGGTCAACAATGGTTACCATTATGCCTCTTGCTATCTTAAAAAGAGTTGTCTATATCATCAGGTATAATAGAGTTGAACAAAACAGTTCAGAACAAGTCCAATAAAACCTATGTTGGAGAACTTACAGGACTTCAAAAGAAGATAATATTCAAACCATAATGGGCATCATAGTAAACCTTATTGCCTTCATATGTTCAGTATCTCCTTCATTTCTTTTATCATTTCTTCTTTTACCTGAGATTATTTCTAGTTTGAATTCCTTTAAAGCTTCCCCGAGTTGCTTCTTTATTTCGGTTGCTGTTATTTCAGGTATTTCAGGCATATGGCATGTATTTTCTTCTATATACATGGCT
This sequence comes from Cavia porcellus, assembly GCF_034190915.1. Lineage (NCBI taxonomy): Eukaryota > Metazoa > Chordata > Mammalia > Rodentia > Caviidae > Cavia > Cavia porcellus. The sequence goes on along the minus strand of NW_026947486.1, from coordinate 87,708,987 downwards.
CCTCGGCTTTCTCTGGATGGGCTGGATATTTGATATTGCATTTTGGTTTTCTAATTTGTCATTTTCCTATATTTCTGTGTTTTAAGTGTTGTTCCAAAACTTCCCCTGGGCGTGTTGGAAATTGTCTCCTATGTCCTGGGCTCCTGGGACTCCTCTGGTAGTTTAGCTCCCTCTTTTGGCAGTTAGGCCCTCAGATTAAAAGAAGGTTGCCAGGCTCCTCTCAGCCTCCTCAAGCTACACAGCTCCCCCCTCTTGCAGCAAAGCTCCCCTGAGGGAAAGAAGGCCACCTGGTGTGGTCCAGCCAGTCCCAAATCCTGCCCAGCCCAATCTAGTGTGGCTGTAAGCCCAGTGGGCCCCCAACTCCCTAGAGCAAGGATCTCATTCTCTTCCAGGGATTGGATGTTGTGTAACCGTCCAGCTCCTTGGATGGCAAAGCTGCCCAGGCTGATAGAAGGTCCCCCTATGGCCTAAGTAGGCCTCAAACCTCCTCAGCAGGGCTGCTCCCTCCTCCAGGTGGTGGCAGTAGTGCTGGTGCTCTCCAGGTTGAAAAAAGGTCACAGGCAAAGCTGAGGCAGGTTCCCGCAGCTTGGCCCAGTTCCCTCCTTCAGGCAGGGCAGCTACCATGTGACCTCCAGGTGAGAGAGGGCAGTCAGCTAGGCTAGAGCAGGGTCCCATTGCTCGGCCCAACTCACTCCCCAATGGGCAGCTGTGGTGTGCACTTAAGGTGAGAGAGGGCAGTCAGCAAGGCCTGAACGGGGTCCCGCGGCTAGGCCCAACTCACTTCTCCAGGCGAGTATACTTTAAATTTTATAAGAAAATATAATAAAAATGTCTGATACGCTAAATAATATATAAAATATGTTAAAATTTTGCACCTTATCTGAAATAAGACAGAAAATATAGCATATGCCACTTGCAATGATCATGTATTTTAGTATATGTGGAGCTGGGGATTTAGCTCAGCGGCATAAGCGCCTGCCTTGGAAGCAGGCAGTTGTGAGTTCGATCCCTGGTACCAATAAAAACAAAAATGAAAAAGACAAAAAAAAATACTCATCTGCATATCAAGTATCAGAATAAAAAACTCATAATATTTGATTTTGATGGATTTTCAAAAAAGCTATTAATTGATGAAAACTTTAAGCTAAAAATAACACCACAAATAGGACAACCAGATTTAAAATATGTTTTCATGCCATGTGTGAGGATGTACACATTACCATCTATGAGGGTTTTTTTTGTCAAAAACTAAACTTAAATCTTATCAAGCCTCTGCATTCAGCTACCAGTTTATAGGAAATATAAAAGTTATTTAACTTCACCAAAGGGTATGCTTTCAAAATGAATATAAAAGGGGGGAAAACTGAATAACAGATTCAAATTAACAAGAGAAATCACTTCCAAATGCTACATATTCTATATTTAAAAAAAAACACCACTGTAATAGTGAAAAATGAGAACATTAAATGTAGTGGTATTGTAATAATGTAAAATACATGAAACAAAACTAGCCGGTTAGTAATGGATGAAGACAGATTAATGGACACCTGGGAGTTTACTGTTTTATTTTACCTGTTTATTTATATATGTTTACAACATAAAGTTCACTTTAAATGAAAAACTTTTATGCATTAAAACTAAATTTTACATATTTTTCTACCCAAGTACAACATAATCACTTAGATAACCAATCAAAAATACCAAATATTTCCACATAACTATACTAATGATATAACCTAAAAGTGATATTAAATTCCATAAAATACTGCCAGTATGAAAAATCATTTTTGTCTAGAAATCTGCAGCTGACTACAATATTCTGCTCATCATATACTGAACTATATATGACATGAATCTATGAAAGTCATATATCAAACAAATAAACTGCTTACTTCTCGCAGTTTGTCTTGGTCAAGTTCCCTCAGCAATTAACTTTGTGTCTCCTCCTTTTAAAAGCATATTGGGGGGCTGGAGGTTTAGCTCAGTGGCATAAGCGCCTGCCTTGCAAGCAGACAGTCGTGAGTTCAATCCCTGATAAAAAAGAAAAGGACAAAAAAAAGTATATTGGATTTCTCTTCTTAGTTTATCACCTTTAAGGATCTTAAGAATTTTATTTCTGCCTTTTACTGGAGACTCAGAATTATTATTATTTTTTTTTTTTTTGCCTATGCCTCAGTGCTGTACTTCCCACTCACCCTGCGGACATCCAGACTGATGCCCATGGCCTCCCCTTCAGCTCAGAACCACATAAGCTGCCATGTTACACTTCCCACATGACTGCCTGGACCTAGGACCCCTACTGGCCTTTAGTGTACACTCACTGCCCCCTGGACCTAATACTGCTGTTAATTTTCAGCTCCTACCCTTTCTCCCAGAACCTTGGACTACAACAGATAAACCATGCTAGCTTGATGGGAGATTCAGTAACTGTCTCATCCAGACAGAGGATCTCAGCAGGCTTCAGTCAGTGTGGTGAGTATGCCTCTAAAGTACAGGTGTACAGTGGGTAAATAGTACCAGTATTAAAGCTTCATCCAACTAACTGTAAGACCTTGGTGAGTCTAGCAAGAGTGTGGGTGACTCCTTCCTGCACACAGAGAATCTCAGAGAGGGTGAGATGTGTGCCAATGAAAACTTTCCCAACTTAGAGGAAATCAAAAAGGCTTGAGATAAACAGGCACACAATAGGGACACAGAAGAGCATCAGCTGACACAATCACTATTGACAGGGAGATCTGGTGACCTGGAATAACCCAAAGCTAAAACAACAGCAGTAACTAAAAGTTGACCTACATCAATATTCCTAGGCTTGTCAGTCCATGAAGAATATAGGACTCACCTAACAGGTCCTACAGAGAGAAGTCAAGTGACTGGCCCAGCTCTTCTTTGTGGGACCCAACAATTGGAAAAATATAATTATATTAGGACCCCAAGATACACACTAGCAACAGTTGACACTAGTGGGATTGAAGGACTAAATATTAACCTGAAAGAGGAAAATGGCAAAACACAAAAGGAAAATGCAAACTTAAACATCTAATCCACAAGGAAAAAAGAGCAGGACACACTGAAATAGAGGACTTCAAGAGTAACACACTGGAAATCTCTGAAAAGAGAGCAAGTGAAATAAAAAAACAAACAAACAAAAAAACTCCATGAGGCTATAGAGGAAATCAAATTAGAAGTAATCTCTCATATAATGAAAAAATAACAACCTTAGTGAAGGGGTTGCTCAGTGCAGCTAGAGAAGAAATAGATAAAAACGTCCAACAGCATGGGGAACTGATTGAAATCTTGAATGAACAATATATAAGACAAGCAGAATTCATGTAACGAACTCAAAGAGAAATCTAAGAAACAAAAAATTCTACTCAAATCTGGCAAAATCATTTAAATGAAGCTAGGGTTAGAATTTTGGACCTTGAGGACAGGAAAAACTTTTAAAAGTAACAAAGCAGCATGAAATTAAAATTTAGCAGCTACAAAATGATGGCAAGAGAGACAATAGAAGATTAATAGGCATCAGTGAAGATTGAGGAGTCAATACAAATGACATAACTAAACTATTCACTGATGTAATAGCGGAAAATCTCCCAAACATGGGGAAAAACTCTGAAATGCAGATAAGTGAGGCATATAGTACACCAAACAATCACAACAAATATAAATCTACACCCAGACATATAATAACCAACATCCCTGGCATACAACATAGAAACATAATTCTAAAAGCTATTAAAGAAAAGACATAACTCACCTATTACATAAAACCCATTAGAATCATGGCAGACTTTTCAGCACAAACCATCAAGTCAAGATGGGCTGGGAGTGAGATATTTTAAGACCTGAATGAAACAACTTTCAACCCATAGTGATATACCCAGGGAAATTTTCATTCAGATTTAATGGAGAAACAAGATATTTCCATGAAAAAGAACAAGTGAAGAAAATCATGTCCACCAAACCAATCCTAGAACTAGTATTGAAAGACCTACTAGATAGAGATAAAAATGACTGTGACCTCCAGAATGACAACAGAAAAAAAAAAAAAAAAAAAAAAAACAACCACCAGGTAGGACAAGCAATTAAGCAATGGGAAAAGCAGAAAGCAAATAACTGGAACATGATATGTCAAAATCGAGCCAGTACATATCAGGGATATAGATAAATGTAAATGGCCTCAATTCACCTAACAAAAGAAATAGGTTGACAGAATGGGTCAAGAAACATGATCCCACAATATGCTGTATACCAGAAACACATGTGACTCAAAGGGGAATTCACAGATTAAAAATCAAAGAATGGAAAACAGTATTCCATTAACAGGAACCCCCAAAATGGAAGGGGTAAACATTCTATTTGCAGACAGAACGAACTTCAAACGTAAAACGATTAAAACAGATAAATAAGGTCACTACATACTCATTATTGAAAAACTTCAAGAGTAAGAACTAAAAATTATAAATATGTATGACCAAATACAGGAGCACTCAACTATATAAGACAAAATACTATTAGACATGAAAAATCAAAATCAATAGCACAATTATAACAAGTGACATAATACCACATTGTCACAAAGAGTTACTGCAACTAGACTAAATGGAAGAAACAAAATTAATGAATCATACCTGTGGGCAATTGGATTTAGTTGTTGTTTACAGAGTCTTCCACCCAAGCACTTCAGAATAAACATTCATCTCAGGTGCTCATGGGACATTCTCCAAAATAGGCAGTATATTATCGCATAAAATATTCTTCAGTAACTGCAAAGATATTGATAATATCCCATGCATTATATCGGACCATAACACACTGAAATTGGAAATTAATGGTGAAAGAAATGGAAAAACCTTAATAAATACATGGAAATTAAATATCAAACTTCTGAACAACCAGTGGGTTACAGATGAAATTAAAGAAGAAATAAAACAATAACACAATTCAATGAAAATGTGGAAACAATATAGTATAATCTGTGGGGTGTAATGAAAACAGTTTTAAGAGGGAAATAGATAGCAATAAATTGTCATATCAAGAAAACATGAAGAGCACAAATAAACAACATAATGCTTCAACCCAAGCTTCTAGAAAAAGAAGAGCAAGTTATATACCTGTATTTGGTGCATATTTATTTCCTCTTCTTCGTTTATGAGGTTTTAGTTCTCATTATATCTCTCTGAAGCATTCTTTAAACCACTTTGGTGTTCTAGTTCAATGACCATCATTAACCCCAGGTGTTATTTTTCTTGAAATTATCTTATTCCTTCATCAATTTTGCAAGATATTGTGTGATGTATGTCAGTTTGAGTATGAGGCTGTTTACTCTTAGGGCTTGAAATTCTTCACTTCAATTTCTCCTTGACCTAAAGTTTTGTATTGAGAAATCCATTGAGACAATTATGGACTTTCCTTTATATGGGATTTGATTCTAATGGTATTCAATATTCTGTTTCTTGTGTTCAGTTTCTGGAATCTTGAATATTATATGACTGGGTATATTTGTTTTAACTCTACTTAAAGAGAAAAAAAACAAAACAGAAAAAGGGTAGAAATAATACATAATTACAAAAAAATAAACAGTAAGAAATCACTAGTTGATAAATTACATATTGTCCCCTTAGAAACAGTGGTTCAAATTACAAAAGTAAAGAATACAAAGTGGGCATTCAAACAGTGAGACTGCAAACAGTTCCGTTCAACTATCCAACAAAAACCTAGTAATATGGTTATCAATCTTTCACATTTAAACATACATGCAGTTATAGCTTTTAGAGCAATTTTTTCCTCTCTTTTGTCCAATACCAACTACACATTTTGAGTTTTATTGCTCCTACATTTCTTATTACTTTAGACACTAGAAACACAATGTGATATTTATAAATACAATTCTTATTTCACTTATGGGGATAATCTCAAGTTGCCTGCATTTACCAATGAAGGACTAAAGATGATCCTTTATACAGCTAAGTAATACCCCACTGTATAAAAACACCACATCATTTTCATCCACTCTGTGGTTGATGGGCATTTTGGTTGTTTCCAAGATTTAGTTATTACAAATTGTGATGCTATGAACGTGGATGAATATGTATCACTGTGATAAGACATTTTCAATTTTTCTGGGAAAATATCCAGTAGCAGAATAGCTGGATTGAATGGGACTTCCAACCCTATTGTCCTGAGAAATCTCCATAGTGATTTCAATAGTGGCTGAAACAAACCTATACTCCCACCAACAGTGGGGAAGTGTTCTTTTTCCCCCACATCCTCACCAACATTTCTTATCAATTGATTTCTTGATGGCAGCTATTCTTTCAGGAGTGAGATGAAATCACAATGCTGTTTTAATTTACATTTCTTGTGTGACCAGTGATGATGAACACTTCTTCATGTATTTATTTGCCACTTGTATATCTTCATCTGAGAAATATGTGTTCATTTCAGAAGCCTATTTTTGGAGAGGGTCTTTGAATTTGGATGGCTTGATGTTTTTCAATTCTTTATATGTTCTAGATATAAGTCTTTTGTCTGAGGGGTTGATGGCTAAAATTCTTTCCCATCCTGTGAGATTTCTTTTCACTCTGTTGGTGATTTCTTTTGCAGTGCAGAAGCTTTCCAATAATATGAGTTCCTAGTTTTTGATTCTTTGAAGTGTTTCCTGTCCAGTTTGCATTTTGTACATGAATTGTCTGCTGTCTCTATATCTACAAGACTTCTGCCTACCTTGTCTTCCAGTAGATTTAGTGCTTCTCTTGTAATATTTACGTCTTTGAACCATATAGACTTTATTTTTGTGCATGGTGATAAGCATGGATCTAGTTTCAGTCTTTGGCATGTGGAGAGCAAATTTTTCCAACACCATTTATTAAAGATGCTATCCTCTTCTAGTGAACATATTTCATCCCTTTGTCAAATATCAGGTGGCTGAGTGTCTTTGTAGTAGTGTTTGCATCTTGTAATCTGTTCCACTAGTCTTCAGGTCTATTTCTTTGCCAGTATCATGCTGTGGATATGTAGTGTTGTTTCAAGTTAGGAACTGAAGATGCCTCCTGTCTTACCTTTGTTGCCTAGAATTGCCTTTGCTATTCTAGGCTTCTTCTGTTTCCAAATGAATTTTAGGAGTGTGTTGCCTTGATATGTGAGGTATATTAATTGTATTTTGTTTGGGATTGTGTTAAATTTGTATAACGGTTTTGGGTGTATGCGATTTTCACAATGTTGGTTCTTCCTAGCCAATAGCAAGGAGTATCCTTCCGTTTTCTAATATCCTCTTCAATCTCCTTTTTTTAGAGCAGCATAATTTTCAGCATATATAGGTCTTTTACATTATTAGTTAGATTGATTCCTAAGTGTTTCATTTTTTCAGATGCTATTTTGAAAGGCAATATTTCCATAAATTCTCTCTTGGTGAGTTTTTTGTTTATGTATAGGAATGCTATTGATTTTTTTGAGTGTTGACTTTGTAATCAGCTACAATGCTGGATTTGTTACCTTTAGGAGTCTTTTAATGGAATTTTTGGTTTTCTATATAGACTATCATGTCATCTGCAAATAGTGATAATTTATTTCTTCATTTACTATCTTTATCCTATTTTTCTCTTATCTGATTGCCCTGTCTAGTGTTTCAGAACTATACTGAATAGAAGTGATGATAGTGGACACACTTGTCTTATTCCTGATTTTAATTTTTTTTTAAAAATTCATTTTTTTCTCAATTTAGAATAATGTTGACTAGGTTTGTCATAGAAGCCCTTTATAATGTTGAGGTAGACCCTTTGTATTCTGAGTTGCTTATGGGTATTTATCAGGAATATGTGTTGGATTTTAGCAAAAGCTTTTACTGCATCTATTGAGATGACCATGTGTTTTTTTTGTTTGTTTGTTTTTGGCTCTGTTGATGTGGGGTATTATATTTATTGATTTGTGTATGTTAAACTGTCCTTGCATTCCTGAAATGAATCTCACTTGGTCATGATGTATAATCTTGATGATTTGCTTCATTCTATTTGCCAGTATTTATTGATAATCTATGCATCAATCTTAATTAGTGAGATTGGCCTGTATTTCTCCTTTTTGGCTGAGTCTTTCTCTGGTTTTGATATCAGAGTAATACTTGCCTCTAGGAATTATTTAGGGAGGATTGATTATTTTTTAATTTCATTGAAAAATTTAAGGAGTATTGGCATCAAATGTTTTCTAGATTTCTTGTAGAATTCATCTGTGAATCCATCAGGACTTGAACCCATCTTTTTTTTTTTTTTTTGGAAGGTTTTTAATTACCTTTTCAATGTGAATAGCTGATACTGGGTTATTCAAAGTTTCTATTTCTTCTTGATTGAGCTTTCGTAGTTCATATGTTTCTAGAAATATGTCCATTTTCTCTCTGTTTCCCACTCTATGTGAGTAAACATTTTCAAAATAGTTAATATGGTCTTTTGCATGTTCATCAGATCTGTCGTAATGTCACCCTTTTCAGGCTTTATTGAGTGAAGTTGTATTTATTCTTTCATTTTCTTAATAAGGTTAGCTACAGCTTTGTCAATTTTGTTTATTCTCTCAAAAATGAGCTTTTCATTCATTATTCTTTGTATTTTTTTTAGTTTCAATTGCATTGATTTCTGCTCTAATCTTTACAATTTCCAATCTTCTGTGATCTTTAGGTTTATCTTGCTCTTCTCTTTCTAGTAGTCAGAGATGAAGCATTAGGTTGTTTATTTGTTCTCTTCATGTTTTCTTGATATGACAATTTATTGCTGTATAGTTCCCTCTTAAGACTGCTTTAATTGCATTCCAGAGATTACAGTATGTTGTTTCTGCATTTTCACTGAATTGTAGGTATTGTTTTATTTCTTCTTTAATTTCATCTGTAACCCACTGGTTGTTCAGAAGTTTGGTATTTAATTTCCATGTATTTATTAAGGTTTTGGCATTTCTTTGGACATTAATTTCCAATTTCAGTGTGTTATGGTAGATATTAAGCATAGGATAATTTCAATACCTTTGCAGTTACTTAAAATGATTTTATGGGATAATATATGGTCTACTTTGGAGTCTGTCCCATGCACAACATAGAACAATGTGTATTCTGATGTGGTTGTGTGGAACAATCTATAAACATATGCTAAGTCCAATTGCTCACAGCTATGATTCCGTTCTATTATTTCTTTGCTGACTTTTTGTCCAGTCGATCTATCTCTTTGTCCCATTATAATTGTGTTCTTGTGTATTTGGTTTTTCATGTCCAATAGTATTTGTTTTATGTATTTGAGTGCTCCTGTATTTGGTGCATATATTTATAATTGTTAGTTCTTCCTCTTGAATTTTTCCACTAACCTGTATGTAATGACTTCCTTTATCTCTTTTAATATTTTTAGGTTTGAAGTTCACATTGTCTGCAAATAGAACAGTGATGTCTGCTTTTTTTCTGGGTTCCTGTTGCATGGAATACTGTTTTCTATCCTTCAACTGTTAATCTATGAGTTTCATTTTGGATCGTATGTATTTTCTGATAAACAGCATATTATGTGATCATGTTTCTTGATCCATTTTGTTGGCCTGTTTATTTTTGTAGGTGAATTGAGGCCATTTCCATTTATCTGTATCACTGATATGTATTGGCTCGACTATGCCTTGTCATGTTGCAGTTGTTTGCTTTCTGCTTTTCCCCATTGTTTAATTGTTTGTCCTAACTGTGGTTTATTTCTGGTTTTGCTCTGGAGATTTTGGTCTTTTTCATGTCTATCTAGTATGTCTTTCAACAGTCTTTCTAGGGTTGGTTTGGTAGACATGAATTTCTTCAGTTGTTCTTTGTCATGGAAGTATCTTGTTTCTCCATTAAATTTGAATGAATGTTTTACTGGGTACATCAATCTGTATTGAAAACTGTTTTCTATTAGGTCTTGACATATTTCACTCCAAGCTCATCTTGACTTTAGGGATTGTGCTTGAAATTCTGCTGCAATTCCAATGTGCTTTCCTTGATAGGTGAGTTGTGTCTTTTCTGTAACAGCTTTTAGTATTCTTTTTGTGCTGTATATCTGAGATCTTTACTATATGTCTGAATGTAGACTTATGTTGGTGGTGACTGTTTGGTATTTTATATGCCTCACTTATCTGTGTATTGGATTATTTTCCCATGTTTGGAAAATTTTCTGCTATTACTTCTCTGAATATTTTAGTTATGTTATTTGCATTGATTCCTGCATCTTCACTTATGCCTATTAATCTCATATTGTTACTCCTGGCATCATATTGAATCTCCTGGATTGTCCTTTCAAGTTGAATTGTTATTTTTTTAAAGTCTATCCTTTCATGATCTCTGAACTCAGCTATGCATCACCCTGGCACTAGGAGCTGCTAGATGGAGCCAACCCATAGCTTCTCTGAGTTATGAATTCAAGCAACCCCTTTCCAAAATGGCAGTCATACAATCATCATTTTCTTGAACACAACTGAACAATAGTAATTCATAAGCCATCGTAGTCCACAGTACCCACTATGTCATTCCACTTGTGCATTTCTCTATGCAGGCCTCTGGGATTACCTGCAATTTTATATCTGCAAGTTTGAGCCACCACTCACTTACTGTGAGGCAGAGCTCACAGAGAAAGTGCCACCTGCTACCTCTATCTTTTGTATTGATATCCCACTCTTTCCTTTTCCTGTGAAATCCAATTATCCCTTCAGATCCATGCTGTGTCCTGCAGACACATTTCCCACCTCCTATTCTTCCTCATCTTACTGTATTCCAGAATATTGACTTAAATCATGGAGACTCTCCTTCTGTGTTGCTCACCATTTTGAATTCTTCTGAGTTCCACAGATTCAAGGACATAGATGCTTTCTGTCTCTATGTCATATTCTTATTTGGATGGTCTGCCACCACTCACTACTCCTATGGTTCTATAGTACTGGCAATATGTTAAGCATCATTTACTAATTTCACTATTCAAGATAAAAATAATAAATATACTTATCTCAAGAGTTTAAGTGTTAAAAAAATCATTCAGAACTTCCTCAATGTGTTTCTACTCAAATCTGTTACACAGAAATGAATCACAATAGCAAAACCTACAGCAGTTACTTGGTATGAACATTAATTGTGATATGCAAATTTGAATTAAGAATTTCTTGGACGATTAGCAAATTCTGGGTGTGTACATAGATAACCTACATGTTTGCCAACAAGTTGGGAGAGGCTCACTCCAGACATAGCTGACACTAACAAATAGGCTTGCAGCTTGAATAGAATAAAGAGGGAAAGAGGAAATATTTACCTTTTTCAAAAGTGTTTCAGTCTTTTGAAATGGTTCAATGTAGGGGTTTGGAATTATTTGGAGTTGCCACATACAGATACAATTTTTTTTGTACTGGGGATCAAACTCAGGACCTTGCATTTGCCAGGCAGGCACTTGTGCCAGTGGAGCTATAGCCCTGACCTAGAAGACCTATAATGTTAAAAGCCAAGTTTTTTGGATAATTCATGTTAGAGTTAAGAAAAACTGAATACTCTCAAAAATACAGATAGTAAAGACCAGGATCAAAATGTCTTAGTAGGAATTGAGGTCTCCATTGACAGCTGGGCTAGAGACCATGTGTCTCAGGTTCTGGCAGAAAATTTGACTTTATTTTACCCATATCATGTGGCTTTGTTTGAAACTAAGATTAAGGACTGAGGAAAAATTGAGTTAATCCAGTATATTGCAGGTCAACCCAATATTCAAATATCACATGAATATTTCTGGACACTTTGAGAAAGGTTCATATTAAGCATGGTAAGTAAAAGTCCATTAAAATGTTTTCAGTTTTCCCAGTACATGAGTACTTGCTATGTTTGACAAATGAAGTTTTCTGGAAAAAAAATCACATTTAAAAATACTTTTTCTCAGAACATTGGGAAAGATAGCTTGAGAGAGCTCAGAAATAAGCAAGTTCATACCCTTCATCGGATCAAAAGTGTAAAACAAAATTTTCAATTGAGAAGAAGGTCCCAAACCACTGTGACCAAGAAAGACCATCTAGGGAATTAGCTACCTGGGACTCAGTTCACATTTTTCAGTCATTAAGATACTTGATAGACTTAATGACTGAAAAATGTCTCCCCCCCAAAAAAGTAATAAGAACTAAGGAGTAATAAAATCCAAAATGTGTAAATTTTGTTGTAAAAAAGAGAGGGGAAAAAAGAGCTTTAACGGATATAACAGCAAGTGTGTTTAGGGGTGTTAAATAGCTGACTATATTAATGTTTTTGGATCATTGAACACAGCTGTTTGCAGTCTCCCTGTTTGAATGTCCACTTTGTATTCTTTGATACTGTGATTTGAGCAACTATTTTCAAGATGATAATATGTAATCTATTAACAGGTGATTTTTTACTGTTATGCTTTTTTGTTTTTGTAGTTCTGTATTACGTGTACCCTTACACCGCTTTGTTTTGTTTTGTGTTTTTCTCTTTTTCCTCTTAAATAAAATAAAATAAAATAAAATAAAATAAAATAAAAAGATACTTGATAGACCTGCAACTGTGCTCCACAGGAGTACACTACTGCTAAAGCTAGTAGCAGACCTTGAAATTATCCATATGAATCTGGTTTGACTGGCATACAAAATGTTAGAGTTGTGAAGTCAGGGAAGCTTCCTCTCAGATTTCAGAGAAAGGCTTGGGAATATGGTTAATGTGAGCAGTATACAAAGCTGTGAGCGTGAAGCTGAAAGATCAGAGAAAAACAAATGAATTTGTACATGCCTGGAACATGGATATTCTGTTGAGGAAAATTACAAGCAGTGATCAGTGCCACCTCAAAACAGACAAATCATGAAGTCTTCAGCCAAAACTTCCACAGGATAGGACTATCCAAAGGCTTTGGAAATCACACCTTACCACAATTTGCTTACCCTTAAAAGAAAGGCTTTTATACTTGTCCTGCAGTGTTTCTTTCTTCTTTTGGCTCCATTCCTTTAAATTTATCTCTCTTGGAAGAGGCATAACATTATCATAATCCCTGTAACACTGAATAATCAATTAATTTTCTTTAAAGAACCAATAGTGTCTCTCAAATGATTATATTTGAGATTAGTGTTTTGAACTTATGACTCTGCCTGTGATGTTGAGAAATTTGTGAAGGGCATCAGTCAGAATAAAAATGAGAAAGTTTTTCTTATATTATTGCAGGTTAGTGAAGAACAGAGTGATTTATATGATAACTTGGACAAAAATGGAGAGAATGGAAGAACATAGATACTCTCAAGGAAATCTTATAGGTTGAAAATAGACAAAATCAGTGGTGGATTAAATATAAGATATAAGGATATGAAAGTGAGAAAAGCAACATTTAGTTTTATGGTCTGTGCAACTGGATATAGAAAACCAATATAATCAGATCAACAGATATATTACAACGCATAAACACAAGCAAAGATAAATGCACATGACCATATCAATAGATTCAGAAAAGGCTTTTGACAAAATTAAACACCTCCTCATGGTAAAAATACTAAGGAAAAGAGAATAAGGTCCACATTTGAATTTGACAGAAGCTCTTTATAACAAAAAAGGGCAACACAATAAGTGGGGAAAATGAAACCATTTGCTCTAAAATCAGGAAAAAAAGACACGAATTCTCACTGTCATCATTTCTACTCAATGTACTACTAGAAATATTAGCAAAACAATCAGGCAATGTAAATAAATATAAGGAACATATACAGGAAAGAAGGGAATCAAATTATCATTATTTGAAGATGATGAAATACAGAAAGTCCCACTGTATTTTGCAAAAAAATCTTAGCAAACAACTTTAGCAATAAAGTAGCAAACAACTTCAGTGATGTATCAGGACAAAAAATAAATGCACAAAATTTAATATGCCTCGTACTTAAACCTAATAAGCTAAATGAATGGAAACTGATAATAATGACAGTAAGAAAAAATGAGAAAAGGGCATTCAGAGGCAGAAGGAAGGGGGTGAGGGGGAAGAGAGAGGGAGTTAAAACATGGTCTATATTATGCAACTGTACTACGCTCAGCATGCATGTAAACTTCATGTGATGTAAACGTATACTAGCAAAGTATTAAAAAAAGAATGCACTTTAATTCTAATGCCTCAGTTACTTTTCTAATTGCAGAGACTATGTACCTGAACCTCAAAGTTCAAAGAGGAAAGCTCTATTGTAGTACACAGTGTGTAGAAGTTTCAGTTTGTGGTTGTTTGGCTCCAAGGCAAAATGGCATGTCAGAGTGGAAATTGTCCATAGCAGCAGATGGCAGCAAGACAGCAAATAGTGAAGTAGCAAAGCAGTCAGTGGTCACAGTAGCCTTCTTTCTGTCCTTATATTCTATCCACTCTATGTCTGTTTAAGGAGGTTAGCACTCACACTCAGAATGGGGAGATCTTCATCCTACTCAGATATATGCCATTTCCAGTCGGTGGACTAATTTAGTAATCACATATTCTTAATCCCAGCATCACACACTTAATACCAGGATCACATTCTCTACATCCAGCTACCTCTGAAAAGACCCACCTTTGACGACATGAGGTGCTATGTGTGACTAGTTAAGCTCAGGGATTTTTGTTTGTTTGATTTATCATGTGGCAAAACTGAAGACACTGGGCAAGTATATACTAACTATATTAGGCAACAGAGTCCAAAAGAGAATAGCTGCTTGGACATTTTATATTATGAATATTTATAAGAAAAAGCTACAGTAAAATGTTTGATATATTATTACAAATTTATAGAATAGTTACATATTGTGTATGTAAGAAAAAATTAGTGTGTCAATTTAAGATGAATAAGAACTTAGTTTAGAATGGATAATTTATAATGCCAAAGTATGATACCTTTCAGGATGAGTGATTTTCTAAAGTAAATATATATTCAAATTATTTTGCTCATTGAACAGTTGTGCTAGTGGGAGACATGGAGAGTTTTATTCAGTGATTTGTACAGGTTAAGAAACCATGAACATGTGATTAATATATCATTGTACTTAATCACGTTGCTTTCCAATATTATTAGTAATAATTATGTTGAAATATTAAAATAAACACTTTAGCTTGTAATTGGAAACAAGAGAATTTGTTTTTTACTTATTAACTTTGCTTAAAGAAATTATTTTATGTAAAAATTAAACTAAATTTTGCAGTAGTCTCCTATCTTAAATATTTAATATTAATTCCTTTCATTAAGTAAAGTTTTACTAATTATCTATTAAAGGGCCTGCATATAGCTCAGCTATACAGCACTTGCTTGGCAAGCGCAACTTCCTGAATTCAATTCCTTGTACACCTGCACTCACACACATGCATGCACACACTAAAAAATGCAGAATAAAAATGTTATAGTATAGTACCTGAACACAAGAACTTTATTGTAGAAGACATAATTATGCAGAAACAGTTACATCAGAAGAACTTAATAAAGGCTTTCCTATAACTCAAAAATGACTGAAAAATATTGATCCACACTGTGTAATCATTTATATGTAGTATGTATTGAAAAAATTGAATTAGAATTCTTTGTAGCTTTAGTTATAAACTTATTAATACAAATATGTATCTATATCAATCAAAATATTTATTGAAATATTTCTATATACAATAAACTGAACTAAATTTTTAACTAGATGACTAAATTGAATACATAAATTAATAAAAACAGGAAAAATGTACTAGCTTCCATGACTTAACATATATATACTTATATTCATGAAATAATATATACTCCATGATATTTAAAACTCAATTCAATCATATTACTAAGTTTTTGTTGAATCATTGAACAGAACTGTTTGCAATCTCACTGTTTGAATGTCTACTTTGTATATTTTGCTTTTGTAACTTGAGCAACTATTTCTAATAGGACAATATGTAGCTTATCAACTAGTGATTTCTTATTGTTTATGTTTTGAAATTATGTATTATTTGTACCCTTTTTCTGTTTTGTTTTTTCTCTTTAAATAAAATTTAAAAACTCAATTCAAATGAGAACAAGCAAATTTGATAGAAATTGATGGCATGTATCTTGAAGTACTACACATTTTGTGACTCATACAGTATGGAAATGTAATAACGTTTGATAATTCTTAATAGCAGAAGTTAGATACAGTAGAAAAGTGAAGATAAATAAGAACATTAATAAATGAAAACTGTACTTTCAAGAAGACTAAATTTTATGGTAAACAGTTAAGGATACAGAAGACTTTTCATATCAAAATTCTCTTGGTTAATTCAGACCCAACACATCTACAAAATATTTAGGGATATTATATGTTGATAATAGAAATTCTTAGAACCCACATAGTAATGAAATACCATGACCCATCTTGGCAAATGACACAATTGGTGGAGAAAAACTAGAGGAACAAACAGCTTCCACACTTCACTGCCAAAACAGTCCCTGAGAAGCCGAGATAAAGAAAGAGAGAGAGAGAGAAAGAGACAGAGACAGAGACAGAGACAGACAGAGATAGACAGACACAGAGACAGACCCAGAGAGGCGGAGTGGGGAGAGTGAGCCAGCGAGCAAGAGAGAAAGATTGAGGGACAAAGAGAGATCAATTTTGATTAATATAGGTTTCAGTTTGACTGAGTTTTAAACACATGGCAGGAAAATATAAACAAAAATCTGAGCATTAAGATATAAAATGAAATATAGGCTATATATAAAAAGGGGCTACAAACATCACATCAGTATTTGCTGGAAGTAACCAGGTGGACGCATAGCACATAGTCATAGAAAGTCATGATACACAGTTCCATTAGCTCTTCCAAATATGTGACTTTCAACCTATATTAGTGTATTGTTTTCATGGTATTTTGATGTGCATTAAGAATCCATAGGGATGAATATCTGTTTTGTTATATAGGTATGCCTATTGGATAAAAATATTAATATAAATTTTATAGCTACTAAGATTTGTTAATGTTATGTTCATATGATCTGGGACAAACCACTACAAAAAGTCTTCAGGTCTAAAATGGAGGTCAGATCTAGATTTTAAGCCCTATTATAAAAATAGTGACAGCCCAATTACTACTACAATGTCAATGTCTTTATTTAGTATATTTCTTGACCATGGTTGTAATTAAATAAAAGGACATTATATTTCCTTAGCAAATAGGGAAAAGACTATATGTGCTTAAACTCCAACTTCTGTATTTTGGTAAACATCTTAATACAAATAGAGGTTAGCATTAAAGACAAAAAGCCTATGACAAATTTGACAGAATTTTGTCTGAGTTCAAAAGTATATTAGAGACAATATTTGCCAAGATTCTACTGTCAATTTTTGGAGCCTGATTGTTGAACATGGCTACAAGATAAAGTGTCATTGTCTTACAAAGGTCCAGTCCTCTTTTCCAAACTGTAATGAGACTGATGGTGAATTAAACAACACAAGCCAAGAGTGTGAAGGTTTATTTAGGAATGAAGCCAAAGAAGAATGAAGACTTTAGGGAACTGAAAATTCCAGAAACTGAAATCTTTATAAACTCTAAGTGGGGTTGTTGCTGTGACTAACTAACAATGTGGTTTTTAAAAAAAATGGAACTAGTTTGCAGTAGAAGTTTTGAAATAGTTGGAAAACTGGGCAGGACAAGCCTAGAAGCTGTATACACAGCCTGATGAGTGAGTCTAGTTCAAACTCAGAAAATTGGAATGCTTATAGGAACATGGAGCATAAAGGAGGTTTTTTTTTTAAAACAAAGACTTTGTTGGTAATTGGATAGTGGCCATGTGCATCACACTCTT
Organism: Cavia porcellus; assembly: GCF_034190915.1. Lineage (NCBI taxonomy): Eukaryota > Metazoa > Chordata > Mammalia > Rodentia > Caviidae > Cavia > Cavia porcellus. The sequence goes on along the minus strand of NW_026947486.1, from coordinate 87,691,230 downwards.
GTGAAGATTTTCTATGTTTAACTCATATTCTTACACTTTGAATATGACTGATATTAAGTGTAGCAAATCATTTGATCTGGCTGAGAAAATTTCAAGATATACTGATGTTCGGTTTGTGACATGATTATTGCTGGCTGTTTTTAACTGGAAAAGAAAGTATCACAAAAATATTTCAAAAACTTGAATAATGGCCCATAAAGAATGATGTTTAAAGTTGGAGCCACTAGCAGTGTCATCACAGAAGGGGTTAGCTCTAGAAAGGCCTTTTAGGATATTGATTCCATAAAATATTCATTACTATAGTTAGCCATTTGGTCATTTATAGACTGCAACCATGGAGCAAATAGGGCTGGCTACTACATCCACTGTTGGCAGATGTTGGTATCATCTATTTGAAGGTGGTTTTACCAGCCTGAAGAATGCAAGAGTTGTGGGGTTAAGGAGGTTTTCCTTAAGATTTCAAAAGAAATTCTGAGAGGGGAAATAAAGAGCCATTGAAAGAGCAGTGCGTAAAGCTGTAGGAATGACACCAGTAAAGAAGTGAAGACCACAGGGAATTGAAGATTCCAGAAATTGAGAATACTTTCTGAGAAAAGCCGCAGACCAATAATGCAGACAGCTTTAGTGAGAAACTTTGTGGTTTGCAACCATAAGGTCACAGGAGAGGGCATTCTGGAACTCACATGTCACCATCATAGACCCCTGCTGCTGGATCGAAGTTCCAGTAATATTTTCCCTGATGGGCTTTGTTGTTATTGTAATTTTTTAAACAGGGGTTTACAGTTGAGAATTTGCCTTCAATCTCAGAAGAAACTGATTTGGACATTTTAATAATGTTGTTACTGATGAGTCTTTGGTGAAGTAATTATTGAATTTCAGTTTTATATAGGGTATTTTTTTTATTATTTAGTATTGTTGTGACCTGTGTTTATTTGGTGATTATATATTTTATTGGGGTAATGCATTGACATATAGTAGAATATGACAGTTAAGGAAGATTTTCAGTTTGTTTTACTTTCCTGTTGCCTAGAAGATTAGTAGAGCATACTTTTGCATGTGTCTAGGTGGATCATAGAGAGGTGATCTTGGGTAGCATATTTATTATCTAGGTCCTTCCTTCCTGGAGTTATTACTCAGCTCTCCTTCCCTGCCAAAATGAAACATTTTTACTCTTCTACTCTCTTCCACAGTGATGTTTCTTCTTTCCATCTAGAATGCAATGGAATGGAGTCCCCCAAATTCTGAGCAAAAATAAATGCCCCCTCCTTTAAATAGTGAGAGTCATATATTGTGTCCTACAAAGCTGACTAATCCCCAATTAGATCACGTTTCTGTACATTTAGCATTCAATATTTAATTTTCCACATTTTAATGTTAGAGGACATATTCAAAGCATAGCAGAAAGTTTGACTTTTAGGAACAATATTTTTATACATTCACAAGTAAAATATTTTCTCTGGAAACATGATTTCACTTTTTTTTTTTTTCTGAGACAGGATCACACCATGCAGCCCAGGTTGGCCTTTGAACTCAGGGTGATCCTCCTGCCTTGGCCTCCTAAGTGCTAGGTTTACATGCATGGACCAGTATTCCCAGCATTGATTTCCCATTTTTGAGTTATAGTTAGGATTAAATTTTTGATTCTTGTGCTAATTTTATTTTAAAAACTTTTGATCAAGTTTCAGACAGTTTTCCAAGTTGTCTACATCATTTTAAAATGCCAATAGCAGTATATGACTGCTCCATTATCATTACATAATCTCCAAGAATTTATTAACTGAAAATCTGCTTCTAGCCATCCTAGTTACATTGATTTATAATACATCAATGAGGAATTTTATGGATTATTTTGCCATACGCTTTATAAATGATTGTATAAGTTCTTTAGGGGAATGATTATTCATTGTTTTTACTAAATTTTAACTTAATTATATATCTGTTATTGTGTTGTGCATTTTAATTTATAACTATACATCACTTATAAACTATTTGAATATTTTCACTATCTTTATTTTACTGATGTTACTTCTTGAAATACAAAGTTTTAATTTTTATGAAGCCCAACATCATTATTTTTTTGTTGTTGTTGGTCATGCATTTGCTGTAATATTTTGTAATCCATTGCCATATATAAGATCATACAGACTTACTCATGTTTTCTTCTGAATATTTTATATATCTTTGTCTTTTATTAGACTATTGATCTATTTGAAATTAGCCTTTATTTGTGCTGTGAAGTATTGAACAAACTTCACTCTTTGCAATTTGACTTTCTACTTTTAATAATAGCATTTTATGATAAAGCTATACTTGATTCTTGAAAAGGTTTTGCTAAACTTGTCGAAAATCAGTGAGTTGGGCCATGCTCAGTGGCACAGAATCTGCCTGGTAAGAAAGGTCATCAGTTCAATTCCCAATACCAAAAAAAAAAAAAAAAAAGGAAATCAGTTGTGTTATGAAATATCTTGGGTATCAACAGAGTGAGATTCCTCTTACTCTTACTTACTCTTACTCTTCTAAACCAAAATTTGTTTATTACTCCATGTGACATGAATATTTTAGTCTCATTTCCCAGCATTTGTTTTTTCAAAAGGATACTATAGCCCATGCATGGTTGGTAAGGGAAATTTCTCTGGAGGACTGAACCCAAGACTTCTTAATCTGACTCATTCCTCCAGGTTTTTATAGAGATTACTCATTTTATAGTTTGACTGATTTTTATTCATTTGTCTTATTTAACTGAAATGGACAGAAGTTCTAGTACTGTGCTTAAGAAATTATCAAACCAGACATTTTCTTTTGGTTCTTGCTCTTAAGGGACATTCAGTACTTCATTATTAAGTTTGAAGTTTGTTAACTGTTGCCATTTCCAAATGCCTTCAAAGATTACTTCCTGTTGTAGTCAGGGGTTGTACACAGAGAACAACTAGGATTAGGACATGGAGTTTATAATATTTTTATAATAGTCACCGGAAGTTAACACAGGAAAATGCAGGAAATCTATCCACAACACCAAAGACATAGATTATTTAGTCAAAAGCCTCAACCCCATGGCAATGTCCCACATGAGTTCAGATAAAAATCCAGAGCTCAGGACAATGCCTTCACGAGTCCAACTGGAGGTCCAGAGCCCACAAGAAGGACTCACCCCAGTCTCTTTTACGGATCCGTGCAGGGAAGACCCAAGAATCAGCGGTGGAAGCCAGAAAGGCTATGACAGCAGGATGAAGGAGCTGTGCTAGTGGGATGAGGGTTCTACGCTGGAACCCAGCAGTCACACTCACAACAAAGACTGGGGCTATCCTGAAGGCACAACAGCTGTCCTCAGCGACACGGAGGCCCCGAGCTCCTCAGATGACAAGCACAGTCGGGTACATGCCAGGAAGCAGCGTGAGGAGTTCATCGTGGAGACCAAGCAGCACATGTCTTCCCCTCCAGAGCCAGGAAGCAATGCTTGATGTGAGAACCAAAGCTTCTCCAGGAGAACCAACAGCTCAGACAGCAACTGGTAGGAGAACACACAATACCTCCTTAATGCCTCAACCCTCCCTTCTTCTCCACCTATTTATCCTGGCAACTTTCCTCAGGTGGAGCATCTTCACTCAATGCCATGCTGATGTAATCCAGCTGGCGTTACGGTGACCACCAGTTCTTAACCCATATCACTTCCCTACCTTGAACAAGGGTACTGGTACATTTCAATTAGTATATACTGTTAGAGAACTTTTAAAAACACAAGCTCTTTCAAACAATAATTAATGTTAAATATATGCTTCACTACGATCAAGTAATTCTATTCTTAGAAATGTAACTAAGATAAAGACCTATTTATTTATGCCAAATAACTTGTACATAAGCATGTATTATGATTTTATTTATAGTACAGTGACTCTAACCTAGATACAATTGAAATCATCAAAGAAAGTGTGTATATAGTGTATTAATACGATGGAATTTATAGAATATGATAAGATAAAATGAAGAGGAGAATAAATTACTCTCAATGAATTTTTAAAACATAGGGATACTAAAAAGGAGCCAATAACAAAATAAAACATACTTCATGACATTATTTATATAAAATTTAGACATGATAAAAATTATTTAATATGGTACAAATACAATAAATATCTCTAATATGATATTGATTCAGATTGGTCGTAAGGAAGCATAATAGAATTTTGATACTATTTTACATGTTGATCTAGCTAGTAATACAATGAGTATATTTTATACATATATTTATATAGTTAATTTTTAAACATGTGCTATAAATGATTCTAAATTACCTCATATAATTCAACTTTATCAACTATAACATTAAATTCACTGGGGAAAAATGTCTTTTTATCTAAAAATTCTTTCATGAGTTACAGAAAATTTTAATTCTTGGAGAGTTAAATTTCTCATTATAGAAATCTCTAGTTTACAATGATGTTTATAATTATCAGTGTAACAAGACCAGTCATCATTTACAAAATCAACTAATCACTAATCTTTCACCCAATGTTTTTGCTAAACTATTTAATGCAATGCATTACCGTATTAGCAATTCTTAGCTGTCCTAGAAATTTGTCCTTTGTGTGATCTTATTATCCTGGGTATATTATTAATTAAAATAAAATAAATTATGTGTCGCAGTCTAACAATTTACTCATAGAAAAAGGACAAATATATACTATTTTCATTCCTTAGATTACAACCTCATCACTATCATTTGTGGAAATCTGAAGCGAGCTGCTAAAATTGAAATTTTTAAATCCATCCATGTATCTGCCCATTGACTATATATTTATTGAGTGCTTACTATGTGCCATGAATTGCAAAAAATAGCATTTCAAACTGTCATTTATGCAGTATTGAAGCTCATACTTAAGGGGATTAATTAATGAGTTAAGTGAATAAATGTTTACTATTGTGGTAAATAACAGTCTATGAGCAGAAAAAGGTGAATATAAAATAATTTTCATCAAGTTTAGAAATTGTTCTAATTAAGATTATGAAGTATTTGTGATTAGTTGCACATATCAAGTTTTGTTTCTGTTTTTATTATCATCATCCAAAAATAAAAATATTTTGTATCAATTATTTTCTTTAATGTCACTATTTCCATAACAATAGATTCTTCTCTCTACAAGTTTCTAATGCTGGAGTCTTGTACAAGTTTTTCATTATTTTAAGGCTTAAAATGCTAGTAAGTATGCAGAACGTATTTTGTTCTAAGATTGTAACCTCATTCACTCTTGAATGCATGACTTTTTTTCTGAATTTTTCTTCAGATGAATCTACTTATATTTACTGGCCACTAGATGCTAGGGTTTGGTAGACAACCTCATCATTAATTTACTTCCCAGCGATGTCTACAGAGCATTATTCCTCTAACATAGTGTAAAAAAAAACTGATATCCTGAGCCTTACAACCATCTTTGTCCCTTTTTCACTCTATAGCATCATCTACAAACATTGACAACTCTTAATGTATGCTTTTGTGATCTTCAAATTCCACTACTCTCACTTAAACCTGACGTAGATTTCAGTATCACTAGGAATCTTCTAAATGGGTGCTCTGACAACAAGATATTTTGAAGAATGAAGGTTTTACAATTTTTTTGCATTTAAAATATAGTTTACATCTCTTAATCTACAAGAGAACATGAATATCTCCCATACAACACTTACTTTCTTCAAAGTCACTTCTGCATGAAGATGCTAATAGAGATTCATTCGCTTTTGTAAAGTCATTCTAGAAGACTGTACCTTGTGTTTTCCAATTTTAGGAATTTAGTGAAATAGCATTTAAGGGTATTTTTAAAAACAAGAAGTATTCCAAAAAGCTTAGATAAACGTACAGTAGGAACTCTGCCAAAATCTGAAAGAATAGTTCTTACTTGACTCAGAATCACACCTCTATTAAAAGTGTGGTATTGATTATAAATTTCTCCTTGTTCAAATTATCTATGCCATAAATGTGTGTGCTGTGAATGTATGTTTTTACACGTGCAAGGGTATCCACGTATGTACATAGCACAGGTTTAAAAATTCACTCACATACGACACATATTCATAGATCAGTTCACTTTTACTGTATTAGACGTTTATAGTTTTGACAACACTCTGTACTAATAAACTTTCCCAGATTCATGGAAGATATATCCAATCCAAAGAGACAAAATTTTGGGGTCTGTATGATCCTGTTCATCAGGGAGGACCCTCTCCAGCTTCACAAACTGTAGTCCTTTGTCAAAGGGGGTCTAATCTATTTCGGTTCCCAAGGCTGAGGCTCTATTTTCTCTTGCTTTCTAATTAAATCTATTTCATGTTTAGAAAAAAAATTGGAGGAACAATATAGTTGCATACATGAGACTGAAGAGACAAAAATAACACTTTATCAAATAGAAATTGAAAAAAAAATACTTCAACTCTTCCTTGGTTCCCGTTATAAAATGTCTCAAATTTTTAATTTTAGATAAATATTATATTGAAGAATATTTATAAAATCAAAGTAGCAGCAGAGTTATATTTTAGAGAAATCACCCCGGAGGATAGGAAAGTTGGATTTGGAGAGGTATGAGACGTGGAAAAAACAAGACACAAAAGGATCCAAGGTAAATCAAGAGAAAAGAGATTTTTAAGTGATTTTAAAGGATGAATGTGAGGAATGAAGGTGACAAAAAGAGTAAATACTCACTGCTGCATTACGAGATTTGGAAAATTTGAATAATCATATCACTTGGGAGTTTCATGAAACTATGAACTTTCCACGAAGGAACATAAGTTATACACAAATTACACAAAGAACAATTTTTTTTTTTCTTTCAGGTAGCACAGTGGGATTAATGCCTCTCTTGATGGACTTCAGATATTCTTACAAAACTTGAAAGATTAAATTTCCAAACTGTCATTTAATTATGTATTCTGAACCTATACAATAAATTACTTAAATTTTGTACCTGTCATTTGGTTTTGAAGAAAAATACACACATATTTTTAAAGTTTCTCTTTTAAAATTGTTTTGTGCAAATCATACAAATTTGAGTTCAATAGCAGTGATTATTTGAAATTTTGAATAAAACTCTTAGTTCTAATATTTTATAAGCTTCTATATTTTATAAAGAAATATAAATAAAATGTTGCACTTATATAACTAATATTAGCTTTTTTATTCATGCATTATATTATTCATGTTTGGTATAACATTTAAGACCTCACCAGTTATATAAGAAAATTAAAAGACATAAGGAAAATCACACATGCAACTGTCAGACGACTATGTAATCCAATGCAATAGACATCATAAGAGTGTAGTCAACAAATCTTGTTATAGTAAAGAAGATAAAATACCACATATCTTTAGGATCTTAACAGTTACATATAAGAATTTTGTTGCTTTTGCTCATTTTTTAAAAATTTTATTTAAGGAGAAAAAGAAAAAAACAGAAAAAGGGTACAAGTTATACAGAATTTCAGAAAAAATAAACAATAGGAAATCACTAGTTAATAGATTACATATTGTCATCTTAGAAATCGTTGTTCGAGTTACATAATTAAAGCATATAAAGTGGGCTTTCAAACAGTAAGACTGCAAACAGTTCTGTTCAATGATCCAACAAAACTCAGTAATATGGTTATCTATCTTATACACTTAAATACATGCAGTTATATCCTTTAGAACACTTTCTTTTCCTCTTTTGTACAATGACAATTACATATTTTGGGTTTTATTACTTCCACAGTTCTTATTACTTTTTTTGAAGAGAGTAAAACCAAATGTGACATAGCAGAATAGAGTCAGTCAAATCAAAAGGATGGACATAATGCAAAATGTAAAACAAAATACAAGGTGATCAACAATGGTTACCACACTGCCTCTTGCTATCTTAAAAAGAGTTGCCTATATCATCAGTTATAATAAAATTAAACAAAACAGTAAAGAACAAAACCAATAAAACCAAAACACTGGAGACATTACAGGACTTCATAAGAAGATAATAGTCAACCAGAATGGGCATCATAATGAATCTGATTGTCTTCAAGGTTATTGCCTATACTTTCGAACTTGGTACTATCAAGCAAACAGAATAGAGGAAAATCAGTCAAAACAAGATGGTGAGAGCAATACAGGGTTTCAAATCAAGTTAATAGGAAATCAAAGTGGGTTACTATAATATATCCTGCTATTTTTTATTTATTTTTCCCTTAATTAAAAAGATAAAATAATAAATAATAAAAAAGGAGATTGAGATAAAAGAGGGCATAACAACAAAACAGCGAAGGTCAAAACATAGCCATTAAAGCAAAATAGTGTTTCACCACAAGATATCCCAACATAAAAGTACTTACCATAGTGTCTCTTTCCTTAAAATCTTTTGCTCATTTTAAATTAAAAAATTTAGGGGTCAGAAAAATACTTAGATAATTTTGTGTGAGTAATTAATAAATATTTTTTAAAATGGTAATCAGTTTTAAATCAAATGTGGGATTATAAAAATGTGACAGTTAAATCTAACTTATTTCATGTATTCTATGATTATTTATTCATAAAATTAGGCATTATAAAATTTAATGACAAATATATAATGATTATAGTGATAATTAAATGTAGTAGAAGTCAAAGAGTTTTCTCTAAGTACAGTGAAATGGATATGTGTCTGAATACATATTTGAAGTGACAGAGAGAAATATATGGAGTATTGACAAAGTATAACCCTTCTATTTAATTTATCTTATTGTTAGGTCTTTCCCTTCAATACAATAGTGTATATTTGAGATATGAAATCTTCCCTTCAACAATCATCATCTATATTTTTCCTGTCTTGATATCTATAACATGAAAATAACAGTTGGCAATTATTTATCTAATTAATATTTCTGACTTCTCTCTTTCTTCTTCTTTAATTTCCATTGTCTATTTTCAGGATGGTGTTTCATAAGTCTCATGGGATTTCTTCACTCTTTTCATCTGTTTTTTCTTTCTTCTTTGCTCCTCTGACTGGGTGGTGGATTGAACTCTGGCGGGAAAGTTGTAACACTCAGCTGAACTGAATCAGCATGGTGCTGGTTGTGGATGGCCAAAAACATTAAAAGGAGAACTGGAGAGGGAGAAGTGGTATTGTTGGTTCTCCACGTACTAGGTTCTCCTGAGGAAGTTGTTGAACTTCTACTTTTTGAGGGGGGATAACTACAGCTATATTTTTTTTTATTTTAAAGAAGTAAGTAAAAGAAAAAAGAAAAACAGTAAACATAAACATAACAATGAAACAGTTTCAAAACAGATTATTTGGATCGTTACAATAGTTGATATATTATGTATTATCTTTGTAGTTGTTCTTCAGAATATAAGATACAAACATGACATCTTGTCCTACCAGTTTTAGCACAAAACATCATTTTCAAGGAACTAAAAGAAGTTAGCTGTATAGCTGCCTTGTCTATCTTGTGTATACACATGTTTTCCTGATATGAACGTGGCTATTCTTATTGTCAGAGGAGCTGGAGACCTTGTTGCTGGTAATGAGTGTGGTTCACTTTTGGGGAGCGCTGGTCCTTACTTTGTGCATTATTTCCTGGCTCCAGTACAGACCCCATGACCTACTCAACAAATACTTCTTCCTGCTGCACAGACATTGTAGTTTCCACCACTGACCTTTGGCATTCCCAGTACAGACATATCTGGGAAACAGACTTGCACAAGTCACTGTTGTGGGCCTTAGGCCTCCAGTTGGACTTGTGAGGGACATTGTCATGGGCTCTAGGTTTTCAGCTGGACTCAAGACATTTTTGTGGGATCCAAGGCCTCAACTGGATTCACTGGGTCTTAAATGTATGTACTGTTTTCCTGCACTTTTTGTGTATGTTTGACTCTTTGAGTGACTACTATAAAATAATCCAATGAATTATGTGCCCTGTATTAAACTGTTTTCCTTGTAATCTCTGAATACAACAAACTGTATAATTTTAAGTGATCTGTCTTCAATTTGCTTGATTCCTTCTTTTGCTTGATCAGGTCTACTGTTGAAGCACTTTATTGAATTTTTAAAATTCAATTACATTTCTCCACCCCAGAATTTGTTTTCTTCTTTCCAGGATTTTTGTTTCTTCATTGATAGTTTCATTGTACTGGTATACTTTTTCTTTATTTTGTTCACTTGTTTTCTTTTTCTGTAGTTCACTGAGCTTTTTAAAGGTGGCTTTGAGCTATTTTTAGAGAAGTACATTGATCTGTATCCATTCAGGACTACTTAGTAAAGATTTATTTTCTTTCTTTGGCACTCATCATTCTTGATTCTTCGTGTTTCTTGTAGCTCTGCACTGATGTGCTCATATTTGAAGAAACAATTTCTTTTTCCATTCTACTTAGACTGGTTTATGCAAGGGAAGATCTTACCATAACTAGCCAAGCTAGACACTCAAGGAGTCAGTCAAATATATTTTGTGGATGTGTACATTCCACTCCTCTTCATTTGACCTGGGGGAGATTTTTCAAGTTTGTGTGCTTTCTCTCAATCTCATAGAGCTGTAAACCACTTGTCCTTTAAAATGTAGGTCAGTGAACTGAAATGCTGGAATTGAGGGAGTTAGTTCCATCTCTCTCCCATTATCCTGAAGAAGAAAGAACAGGATGCTCCACCTCCTATCAACACTACATGGCTTTGCCAGTTACTAATGATCACCATTTTACTTGTGGGAATGCACTGGAATTCTGGGGACTTGGCACAAGAGCCATTTGTCTCTGTTGCTCCTGAAGAAGTTTCTGGATTATCCACTTTGTCTTAATTGGGCAATGCCCTACAGGCCACTGAGTGATCCCTTCTATCCCTTTTATTTAATTTAATTTAAACCACAATAGTTCTAACTCTGCCAGCTGTCTCAGTGCTCTGAATAAGCAAGACTAAAGCATGTCTCACAGGCAGCACTTTGAAAAGTTAAGCATGTCAGATGCATGCTTCATACTTTCCCCTGAGACAGAATTTGCAGGCGATGTGAACTTCTATTGGCACAATCTTGTGGGATGCCCAACAAGGATAAAAACAAAATTATGACCCTGCCCATTTCAAAGATGTTCATGTCATTTCTGTGCTCACTGGGCGTGTTGCATCTTAGCTGAATTTTAGACCTTCATGAAGATATTTTCCAGATTCATTTTTTTGTTTTATTTTTTTTTTTTTGCTGTTTTAGAGTCTATTAATTATGCAGAATAGTAAGTCAGCATTGTCATTTGCAGAGACTTCTAGTACAGACAACTGCAGTGAGAAACAACAAATAAATTGTGGGCACTTAATATCTGATTAAAATTTGTTAATACTTGAATTAAGAGAAAATAAGATATGATTATTTTTAACTATAAAATTCAACTTCTTAACCTTAAACTAAAATATTTTTTGGTCAAAATGCATCTTTTCTTATTTCTATAACAGAATATTTCCTGTGTTTTCTTTTGTAAGTTATGTAAATTTGAAAACAATGACCAAATATCTTTAATGATTGCTTACCAAGAACCTATGCCTTGTATGCAGTGGAATAGGCATCAAAAAACACCTGTTAAAAATTGAATAGATCCTTCTCTATTACACACATAGTAATCATAATCTGTGCATGAGTGCATTGAGTCTATAAGTCTATATAGTAGTCAACTAATTAAGAATTTTCTTTCCAAGAAAAGACAGGGACAGTAATAAAATTATTAGTTTAGAAAACATTTAAAGATATTCAGATTAATAATATAGTATGTGTATAAAAAAGTAAATGTAAAAAGAAAGGGAATAAATAATCATTAAAGGGAGCTCATTAAAGAGACAGACAAAAATATGTGGATGGAAATAAAGCAAATGAAAGAAGATAACTTAAAAAGAGGGTGCAAGAAGAGATAAGGAATTCTTATCCAATTGGTGAAATGTCAGTGAGTATCATTAGATCATCCTAACAAATAACAATTGATGTGGGAACATGTTAACGTAGAGTGCTAGATGCAACAACAGAAAAATTACACACACATCTATGCATACACATATTTGTATATATTAAAGTTCAAAAATTTGTATGAATTAAAGAGAAAAAGAGGAGGTCTCTTATCCTGCTTTGTTGTTACAGCAAATACTTCAAAGCCACCTACCATGCTGTTGTTTTAAATCCAGCATGCTCCTGAGCCTCTAGTGTTCTGATTCCAGAGCAGCCTCATCTCTTCCTCCAGTGGGTGTTGGCATTGGGTTCCTGGATGTCACTCCCACCACAAATATGCATCTACCATTAACCAGTTTACCTCTCTGTCTGCGGTTTCCAGATATGCCACTGCTCATCCAGTCTCTCTTCAGTACGCAACTTCATTGACATCCGGAGTCACACAGAAACTACAGTTTTGCTGAATGCTTTCTCTGCCCCCACTACTTGATTGGCCCAGCTGCAACACTGCTTTTTGAGCCTTTCTCTAGATTCTAGTTTCAGTACTGTCACGGGTTAGGCATAAGACAACTTTATGTGGCACGGTCTTTGGGTATTTCTCATTCTCCAGTACTAGTAGGTCTCAACCATTTCCATCCCCTGAAGTTCTCTTCCTTGCTTGGATCTCATGGTGCCCATTGCTAAGAAGATAAGAAATGGAACTCGTTGGTCCTTCACTGTCAGTGCTGTAGGGGTGTCCCTCTGCTTCATGCTTTCATGGTTTTACTGGTGCTCTGATACAAGGAGACCACCCTTGGTGACTACCTTACTCTCTTAGAGCTCTGCTTTCTTGTACCATTTTTTTTTTTTTTTGGTACCAGAGTAGAACTCATGACTTCATGCTTGTCAGGCAAGTGCTTATACCGCTGAGCTAAATCTCCAGCTCCAAGTTCTTCTTTCAGGAAAAACAATTGCTCAGTCTGTAGGGGTTGCACACTGAAAACAGTGGCAGCTAAGCTATCATAGGGAAACTCATACATTTCAAAGCATGCCAAGTGTTCCAAACCTGTGCTGGAAGAATACACAGTATCTTTGTTTCTTCCTCTAATTGCTATGCTTCTACTTGTTTCTGTATTTCTCTTGTTCACTACCTCCTTCAAGTCATATTACTGGGGCTAGTATCCGTTCTACCAACTGCGGAAATATACCTGAAAGTCTTGTGAGTAGCCGATTGCTAGAGGGTTGGTGCCTTAACCCATTTTTTTTCTTTATTCAAAAAACAAAGATTAAGATAAAAGAGGACATAACACAACAGGTCAGAACAGAACAATTTAAGCAACATAGTGTATCACCACAAGACAATACAACATAACAGTAGCTACCATAGTGTCTCTTTCCTTGAAGTATTTGAGTACACCTTGATATACTATAGTATCAAACATAAAATTACAGTGTAAAGCCATTCAAGAGAATGAAACTATTACAGGGTATTCAGAACCAACTAACAGAGAACAAATAATGGTTATTATATTATCTCCGTGTCTATAAACAATTTGTTTATACTATCACATATAATAAAGTCCAATAAGATACAACATGATAATACTGATGGAGACAAGAACAAAAGCTTGGTGGGACTTCAAATCAAGATGATATTAAATCATCACTCGCTTTTATAATGTCTTATTTTCTTCAAAATAGCCATTCATACCATCACAGACAATAAAATCAAACAACCCACAACACAATCATTCCAAATAATGAAAGAAAACATTATAAGTGTTCAAAGAAATATAATGGGAAATCATGATTACCACATACTTTTATGTATTCTTACCATTTCTTACACTAGGGAAACTATTCCAGATTTATACATGTGAGTTTGATTTATTTCACTTATGAGTATGGTCTCAAGCTGTGCTCATTTATATATAAAGATCTCAATGTGATTATTCTTTATAGCTGAGTAGTACTCTGTTGTATAAAAACACCACAGTTTTTTTATCCATTTCTCAGTTGTTGTACACTTAAGTTGTTTCCAAGATCTGGCTGTTACAAATTGTGCTGCTATAAACATGGGTGCACATATATCACTGTGGTATGATGCTTTCAGTTCTTCTGGGAATATGTCTAGAAGTAGAATAGCTCGGTCAAATGGGGCTTCCAGTCCCAGCTTTCTGAGAAATCTCCAGACTGACCTCCACAGTGGTTGCATCAGTCTACACTCCCACCAACAGTGCAGGAGAGTTCCTTTTTCCTCACAGCCTCTCCAGCATTTGTCGTTGGTGGTTTTCTTGATCTTGGCCATACTTTCAAGGAGTGAGATGAAATCTCAGTGTGGTTTTAATTTGCATTTCTCTAATAACTAATGATGATGAACATTTTTCATGTATTTATTTGCCGTTTGTATTTATTCATCTGAAAATTGTTTATTCATCTCAGATGCCCATTTTTGGATTTGGTCTTTGAATTTTGGGATTCTGATATTTTTAATTCTTTATATGTTTTAGATGGAAGTCCTTTGTCTGAGGGGCAGTTCACTAAGATTTTTTTCCCAGTTTGTGGGTTTTCTTTTCACTATGCTGGAGATTTCTTTTGACATGCAGAAACTTTTTAATAAAAGGTGATCCTACATTTTGACTCTGGGAAATAATTCCCATGCGGTTTGAGTCCTCTTCATGAATTCGCTAACTACCCCTATGTCTTCAAGGATTTTACCCAGTTTGTCTTTTAATAGTTTTAGTGTTTCTGTTTTAATATTCAGATATTTGATCCATTTAGATTTTAATTTAGTACATGGTGATAGGCATGGGTATACTCTTAGTATCTGACATATGGAGGGCCAGTTTTTCCAACACCAATTATTAGACATGTCCTTCTTCCAGTGAACATGATTGGCCCCTTTATCAAAGATAAGGTGGTTGAGTGTGTTTGTAGCTTTCGTTGTATCTTCTAATCTATTCCATTGATCTTCAGCTCTTTTTTGAATCCAGTACCATGTTGATTTTGCTATAGTTCCTTTGTAATATTACTTCAAGTCAGGGATTGTGATGCCTTCTGCCTTGCCTTTCCTGCTTAGAACTGTCTTTGCTATTCTAGGTCTCTTCTGGTTCCAGATGAATTTTAAGAGTGATTTCTCTAGTTCTGTGAGCTATGTTGATTGTATTTTTATTGGAATTGCATTGAATCTGTATAACAGTTTCGGGAGAATGACCATTTTCACAATATTTATTCTTCCTATCCATGAGCAGGGGATGTCTTTCCATTTTTGAGATCCTATTCAATTTCTTTTTTCAGTATATTATAATTTTCACTATATAGATCTTTCACTTCTTTTGTGAGAATAATTCTTAATATTTCATGTTTTGGTTGCTATTATGAAAGGTGTGGCTTCTCTTATTTCTCTCTCTGTGATTTTGTTGTTAGTTTATAGAAATGCTATTGATTTTTGAGTATTGATTTTGTATCCAGCTACATTGCTGAATTTATTTATTATATCTAGGATTCTTTCAATGGAGTTTTGGGGTCTTCTATGTAGAGTACATTGTAATCTGCAAATAATGATAATTTAATTTCTTCTCTTCCTAACTTTACCCATTTTATTTGTCTCTCTTGTCTAATTGCTCTGACTAGTATTTCCAGTAATATTATATAAGAATGGTGATAAGGGACATCCTTGTTTTCTGCCTGATTTTAAGGAAAAAGCCTTCAGTTTTTGGCCATTTAGCATGATACTGTCTGTTGCTTTGTCATAGATCACCTTTATCATATTGAGGTAAAGGGCATCTATTCTAATTTAATGTAAAGTTCTTTTCATAAATGAATGTTGGGCTTTATCAAAAGTGTTTTCTGTATCTACAGAAATGATCATGTGATTCTTACTTTTGGCTTTATTGATATGCTGGACTACATTTATTAATTTACGTATGTTGCTCCATCCCTGCATGCCTCAAATGAATCGCACTTTGTCATGGTATATAATCTTCTTGATGATTTGCTGTATTCTATTTGCCAATATTTTATTAAGGATTTTTGCATCTGTGTTCATTAGGGAAATTGGACTATAGTTCTCTTTTTTAGTTGGTTTTTTCTCAGGTTTCATACTAGAGTAAAATTTGCTTCCAAGAATGACTTAGGAATTATTGCTTCCCTTTAAATTTTTAAGAGTTTGAGGAGTGTTGCTTTAAGTCTTCTTTATAGTTCTTTTAGAATTCTGCAGTGACTCCATCTGGGCCTGGGTGCTTCTTTGTAGGTAATGACTTAATTATATTTCAATTTCATTAATATGAATTGGTTTATTCAGCAGTTTTACATCTTCTGGACCTAGCTTTTGTATTTCACATGCTTCTAGGAATCTGCCTGTTTCTTCTGTGTTATCAAAGCTATGAGAGTAGAGGTTTTCAAAATAGGTGTTGATCTTCTGTATTTCTACAGAGGCTGTAGTGATTTTACCTTTTTCATTCCTTATTGCATGAATTTGAGGTTTTTCTTCCCTTTTAAAAATAAGATTGGCTATGGGCTTATCAATTTTATTCATTCTTTCAAAGAACCAACTCTTTGATACATTGATTCTTCGAATGGTTTTCTTAGTCTTTATTGCATTAATTTTTGCTCTGATTTTTATAAATTCCTCCCTTCTTTTGGCTTGACTTGCTCTTTTTTTTTCTAGATGTTTGAGGTGAAACATCAGGTTATTTATTTGTGTTCATTCTATTTTCCTGATATGGGAACTCAGTGCAATAAATTTTCCTCTGAGGACAGCTTTCATTGCATTCGACAGATTCCGGTAAGTTGTATTTGTATTTTTGTTTGCTTGTAGGTATTGCTTAATTTCTTCTTTAATTTCCCCTGTGACCCACTGATTACCCAAGAGGGTGTTATTCAGTTTCCATTTGTTTATGGGAATTTTGCAGTATCTTTTTTCATTAATTTCTAGTTTCATGGTTCTATGATGTGATAACATGCTTGTGATAATTTTGAGTTTTTTGAATTTATTTAAAAATGTTCTGTGGTCTATTACATGGTCTATTTTAGGGAATGTACCATGTACTGCTGAGGACAATGTATATTCTGTTGTTGTTGGATGGAACACTCCGTATATGTCTATCAAGAGCCTTTGTTCACAGGTGTGATTTAGTTCTGTTATTTTTTTGCTGATTTTCTGTCTGGTTGATCTGTCTCTTGGTGTCAATGGTGTGTTAACATCTCCTGCCAAAATTGTGTTATTGCTAATTTGGTTTATCCTTTCTATTAATACTTGCTTTATTTAACTGTGTGCTCTGGAATTTAGTGCATATATATTTAATATTGTTATCGCGTCCCTTTGAAGTTTTCCCCTAATCAGTATGTAATGACATTCTTTATCTCTTCTGATCATTCTTGGTTTAAAATTCAAATTGAATGCAAACATCATAGCTACCCCCTCTTTTTTAGGGGGTTCCTGTTGCATGAAGTATTATTTTCCGTCCTTTGACTTTCTGTTTGTGGGTATCCTTTTGTGTTAGATGGGTTTCTTGTAAACAGCATATCATTTGATGTTTTTCCTTGATCCATTCTGCCAGTCCATTTCTTTAATTGGTGCATTAAGACTGTTTACAATAATGGCTATAATTGTTATATATTGATTTATTATTGACATGTTATCTTTCTGCTGTTGCATCTTTATCTTTGCATTTTGTTTAATTTTCTGCTTTGCTTAATGGTTTTTTCCTAAGTGTATCTAAACTATCTTTCAGTATTCTTTGCAAGGTTGACGCGGTGATCATGACGTTCTTTAGTTGTTCTTTGTAATGGCAGTATCTTATTTCTCCAATGATTTTGACGGACAGTTTTTCAGTGTACTTCAGTCTAGGTTGGAAATCATTTTCCTTTCAGATCTGAAATACTTCACTCCGTGTTCTTCTTGACTTTATTGTTTGTGCTGAAAAGTCTGTTGTGATTCTGATAGGTTTTCCTTTATAGGTGAACTCTCTTTTCTCTTTGACAGCTTTTACTATTCTATTCTTTTGTTGAATTTCTGGGATGGTGATTATTATGTGTCTGGGTGCAGTTGTATTTTGGTTATGGCTATTTGGAGTTCTATATGTTTCACTGATCCTGATGTCAGTTTCCATTCTCATGTTTGGGACAATTTCATCTATTACTTCTCTAAATATCTTCTTGAAATTCTTTATGTTGTGTCCTTCTTTTTCATTTATCCCTATCAATCTTATGTTGTTTTTCTTTACATAATCTTGCAGCTGTTGAATTGTTATTTCCTGATTCCTTGTTATTTTTATAAGATCTTTCCTTTCCTGTTCGCTAGCTGCAATCTTGTCTTCGAGGTCTGAAATTCCATCTTCACTTTCATTAAGGTGATTTTTACAACTTTCAATGGAATTTTTGTTTTCCTGTATAACTCTTTGTATCTGCTTCATGTATTCTAAATTTTTTCTTATATTGTTCATCCAGGAATTCTATCTTTTTGTTTAGTTCGTCCAATTTTTTAACTGTGTCTTTTTTAGATATGTTCAGCATCTGTTCCATTTCTTTTATCATTTCTTCTTTTACCTGGGAGATTATTTCTAGTTTGAATTCCTTTAAAGCTTCCCGTAGTTGCTTCTTTATTTCAGTTGCTATTATTTCAGGCATTTCAGGTGTATGGCATATATTTTCTTCTATGTATATAGCTCCTAAGGTTTACTGGGATGGGCTGGAGGTTTGAGATTGTAATTTGGTCTTTTATTGTGTCATTTTATCATTTTTCCATGTTTCAAGTATTATTCCAAAGTTTCCCCTGGGGCTGTTGGAAATCCTCTTCTATGCTCTCTGCTTCTGGGACTCTGGCTGCCCAGTTTCCTGGATTGAGATTGGGGGTGGGGCAGGCAGACTCAAGCCCTGCTCAGCCAGTCCAATGTGGCAGGAAGCAGCAAAGTTCCCTGACCAGAGGGAGAAAGCATCTTAACTACCTTCCAGGGCTTGGGATAGTGTGGAGACACTCACCCCAGGCCGCCATGTCACCAGAGTTGAGGGCACAGGCAAACAGGCCTAAATCCCCAGAGCTAGCTGAGCACAGCTGCCGGAAAAAAAAGTTGGTGCAGGCAGGCCCAAGCCCTGCTAAGCTGGTTCAGTGTGGCAGGGAGCAGTAAAGTTCCCTTGCTGGAGGGATCCAGGATCTTACACTCCCTCCTGGGGTTTGGGGTGGTGTGGGACACTCACCCCAGGCTGCCCAGTCTCCAGAGCTGAGGGTACAGGTAGACAGGCCCAGATCTCCAGAGCTGGCTGGAAAGTTGCTGTAGGCAGGCCCAAGTCCTGCCGAGCTCAATCTATTGGTTTGTAAAAGGACAAGGCTGAGATTCACTATTAATAGCAAATATTCCTAAACAATTTTTCTGTGTTTTCAATTTCCTCTTAAAGTATGAATGTGACAGCCTTTTAACCATTTAATCTAGTTTCTCTTCAGAAGTAGAGCTGTGAGCTTATAATTAGTTTAAGATGAGCCACCGAAATGTTATTGTCTTGATTTTTCAATGTACAAGTAATTCTCACCAATTTATAACCTGCAAAGAGTAAAAAGTTATGTCATTCAATATTACATATCATAGGTATTACTTTTTACACTTTTGAACCATATAAGAAATGGAACATAAACTTTTAGGATTTCAGGTAAAACTAGCAGGAAATAATTTAGAGTTTCCTTCAACTTCTACAGTAACATGTGTCCTTGTTCTGATTAGCTAAACAATTTATGTTTTTGTACCAAATTTGGAATCAAACTTAGAGGATTTGGAAGGGATAAATGTATGCAATAGATGAATTATAAAATAAAAATGACAGATTTTTGCAAGCTACTAGTTATAAAGAGAGAAACTGAACACCTAGACATTGAGGGTAAAATGGTTCTTACAAGAAACCCAAGAAAATAGGAGACAAAGGTATGGAAAATGTTTAATAAATAATGCTAAGTTAGAGGTAGGCACAAGAAAAATGTTATGGAATGCTGTTGACACCAGGTTGACCACAGATAACAATAATGAAGTGTACATTTCAGAAAACTAGAAAAAATATTTTAAAACTTTTTGCTATAAATGTTTGTTCACATAAAGTGTTCAACCTGATTTAATTATTATACCATATATGCATGTATCAAAACAACATAGTACTCCTTAATCATGTACAATTTTATGCTTTTATTTAGCACTAAAAATAACTTTCAAATAAAATGAAAGTGAAGCAGTGCAACATATCCAAAAGCTTTCATCACTGCTGCCTCATCATCTGCATATATCTAGGTTATTTAAGTCATTTAATGGTCAGGCTAGCCTACATAATGCTCTGATAGTAATATCAAAATCTTAGTTCCTTAGTATTAATTCGCATTATTCTTTCTCATGAAAATTTCTTTGTACATGCTAGTAACTCTTCAGAATATATACTCCATATTGGTTTGTTAAGTATTCTTTGATGCTTCTCTAGTGGCATGTTTAATTCAATGTAGTGTTTTTGGTCCATTTTGGTAGGATAACAGAGCACAACACACTGAATCATATGTATGTCAGTCCTAAATTTTATATATATATCACTAACCTACGTAGTCAGTAAACTAAATTAGTCACATAGACCTAAGCCATCAATTAGGTTAGGAAATATACTCTTCTATATATTTATGTAAGAAAAAACATCTGGAAACAGTGGTGAGCAAAAATAATCTTTATCCAAAATAAAAGGAATTTAGTGGCATGACACTATGTGATTGAATGAAATAAGATAGCTTTTCCAAGAGAAAAATATAGCTTAATTTTTCTATTTTTTTATTTTTGGATTTTTTTGATAAAGGGTCCCATTATGTATTTTAGGCTAGCTTCAATATATAGCCCAGTCAGGGCTTGATTTTGTGGCAATTCTCCTGCCTCAGCCTCCCAATTGCTGGAATAAAAGACATGCGCCATCATGCCCACATTCAAATAGAAAATGAAAGCATTAAAATGTTTCATGATATAATAATTTAAAGTACATAACTTAATTATCACATGAATTAATAAAGTAATGGCAATAATAGTTTGGAGTTTAATTCTAACAGTTTCATATTGACAAATTCATCATGTCTTTACATGTAATAGATATTTAATGTACTTGTGCAAATGTCTTTCATTTTTATGGAAAAAATTAAACAAAGTTTCATGACAAAATAATAGCCAAATGACAATGTTTAATATATTACATAGATTATATTCAAAGTAGTTCCTCAGAGAACAAGATATGGACATAAAGAAGTTTTCCAAATGATATTCACACATAACTTTCTTTTCAATGAACTAAGATTAAGTGGTAGTATAAGGATCTGTACTGCTTTTCCCCCCTTCTTTCCTGCCCCCTTTCCCCTGTCCTAGTTCCTCTTTCCTTCTGAATGCTTGCTTCCCACTTCACAAAATCATTTGTACATTTTGGTCCTTATTTACTCTTTTAGATTCTCACATTTGGGAGAGAATATGATGTTTACACATGCAGATCTGATTTATTTCACTTATCAGTATGGTCTCAAATTTCACCCATTTACCTATAAATGTCTCAAGTTTATCCTTCTTTATGGCTGAGTGGTACTCCATTGTTTAAAAATACCACATTGTTTTTATACATTCCTTGAATATGAGAATTTGGATTATTTCTCAGATTTATCTATAACAAATTGTGCTGCTATAAACATGAATATGCACATGTATCACTGTGGTACAATGTTTTAATTCTTCTTGAAATATACCAGGAAGGTATATTGGGGGTAAATAGCTGGGCCAAATTATATCCATAATCCTAGGTTTTGGAGGAATTCCCATACTGATTTTTACAGTAGCTGCACCAGTCTACACTCCCTACAACAGTGGAGAAGTTTTTTTTTTTTTTTTTTTTTTTTTTTTTTTTTTTTTTTTTTTTTTTTTCCTTTAAACACTCCAGCGTTTGTTATTGATTGATTTCTTGAAAATAGCTATTCTTTCTGGAGTGAGCTGGGATCTCAGTGTTGCTTTAATTTGCATCTCTCTAGTGACATATGATGTTGAATGTTTTCCATATATTTTTGTGCTGTTTATTTTTCTTCACATAACAAGTGTATTTATCTCAGATATCCATTTTGGAGTTAGTCTTTAAATGTGAGGTGTCTGATTTTTTCCATTTCTTTATATGTTCTAGTTATAAATACTTTATGAGACAACTTGATAAATTTTTTGCCACTCTGTGGGTTGCCTTTTAATTCTGTTGGTGATTTCTTTTGTTGTCTAAAAGCTTTTTAATAAGATGAGATTCCAGTTTTTGATTCTTTTTATTATTTCCCACGTGATCTAAGTTTTGTTCAGGAAGTCTCTGCCTACCCTGCCTGTCTTTAATATTTCTACCAATCTTTTCCAACAGATTTAGTATCTTTTTAATATTTAGATTTTTGATCCATTTTGATTTTAGTTTAATGCATAGTGTTAGATATTGTATACTTTTCATCATAGGCATGTGGAAAATCAATTGTTCAAGTACCATTTATTAAAGATATTTTCTGTCTTTCAGTGAACATTTTTGATCTTTTTGTCAAAGTAAGATGGCTGAGTGTATCTGCTCCAACTGTTGGATTGTATGTATTCCCTGAAGATAACAGAGGACTTCTATATAGTCTCATTTTTGTTGCTGAAGTTCTCCCATCTTTGGTCTCAAAAACTATTTTTCAGTTTGGTTACTGAACCTTTTAATGGGCCCTAGTACTTTTCCTTTCCTTTTGTTCTTATTTCTTTTGTTTTCTTTGCACTGCTCTTTTTTTTTAACTAAATGCCTCAGGATTCTCTTGCATTTCTGTTGTCAGAATCTCAAGATAAAGAAGTTTCCCGAGGATTTTTTACACTTTGGATTTGAGCATGCTTAGAAATCGGTATCTATGGGTCAAGTCTGCTTATTTACCCTGAGATATGCCCAACAGTGCCATTTGTTAATCATGCATGCATACTAACATGCATACACACATAGCACTGTCTAAATTTAAAAACAAATTAGTGATATTTTAGGTGGTATTTTATTTAAAATAATTTTTTAATTTCCTCTGTATAAAAGTCCATCATTACATCATGAGATTTAGCCTTGGTAATTTTATACGAACTCACAGCCAGTTTGCTATGCCAGTCCTCAAATGGTGATGACTTGCAGGAGTTTCTATTACTTTCTGTCTCCTTTCATAGCCGTCAGTCTGCTAACTTAAATGTGATTATGTGTATTAGTATTTTAAGATTGTCATCGAATTAGGTATAGGGCTATGAGAATAGTGTAAGTTCAAATGACACCAAGTTTACTGTTCTTAAAGAGATTCAATTAGTTTTATTTGGTAAGTTTACACAGATTGTAATTAACCTTTGCATAACTCCAAAATTTCTGAAAATGTTGACTTTTTGGAAATTTTCTTACAGTTTTCTCTCATTGTTCTGGTTTGGGTGTGGTTAGACTCCTAAAGATTCATACATTGAAAACTTGATCTCCTGTGTTGTTTTTTATTTTGATTTTTATTGGTATATGTTTCCAGTACCTAATTATTATAGTTCTGGTTTTGAAGCATCACAGAACCCTTATTAGGTGAAGCCAATTGTGAATTTGATAGGTCACTTTGATGTTACTTTTCTCTGAAAGAACTGATTTGTAGTCCGTGGATATTCCTGCTTAGTTCTTCTGGAAAGGTGCTGAGACTCTGTTTCTCAATTTTCTGACTTCTTGTGTCACAAAGAGATTTTCTGGCCACATCGGCTCCCACTATGTTTCTCTTCGTGCTTTAACCAAGCTCTGGAGAGGATTTAGCTCAGTGGCATAAGAGTCTGCCTGGTAAGTGTGAGGTCCTGAGTTTGATGCTTTGGAAGCCCTAGCCAAAGGCAAGACAAAGATGCTGGAATTTTCAGACTCCAAAGCTGTATACTAAAAATAAGTTTATTTGTAAATCACATAACACAATGTATTTCATTGGAAAAATACAGGAGAGAATTACCATATCCTTGGTATCATTAAATTTTGTAAAGATACTTAGAGTGTAAGATATAGGCAATAAAATGTGAAAAGCTAACTAGTAGATTAAAATCTGCATTTTCTTCTACGCAGATAAAATTTTATACTAGATATAACTGATCAAATAAATAGATAGCTATTTTTATATTATAATAGTTTTTTTTTTCTTATCTGCTCCAGAGGTACCCAGTCAGCTTGTATTTAACAGCTATATTTAGCCACTGAAAATTCTGCCACCTTGGGCAAGTTACTTAACTTCATTGTGTGTTTTTAAATATGTGTAGAAAATGAGACCAATGATGGTACAAACCTCATGTGATTGTTCTGAGAAATGTAGATATAAACTTATTCTGCACTGAATCAGTTTTGAGCATATATTAGTTGATAGGTGATATGATAATACATTTAGTCAATAAAAATACTTCTGCTGATAATACACAGATGCATTAAAAAGTTTCACCATTAGATGTTTAATGATATTTGAAGTTATCTAATGATGACAAACATTTATTAAGTGCTAAAGATGAGGCTATTTGCAAATACTTAAACACTTAAAATATACTAGATATTATTCAAGACAAGATGGGCCCAGTAGTAAACAAAGCAGATGAAATTTCACATTCTGCTGGTGCTCTAATCTACATCTTAATATTAAATTCCTACAACTAGCATAGCTATGTGGAAAAAGACTCTTAATGAATTTAAGATTAACTCATATTAACCTATTCACCCAGTAAGAAAATCTAGTTTTAAGCCACATTTGAAACTAGGCAGTCTGCATCAATGATCTATGCTTTTAATTCTCCAGACATGGGAATATTTTTACAAAAATCTCTCTTCACTTTTTAACTTTGAAATTTGTGGTATTGCCATACTATTATTGGTAATTAATAATCATAAGAGGAATTTCAGATCTATTTCTTCAGGTTGATATATTAAAAGTAAATATACAACTTCCAGTTTTGGTCAAGCAATAATATACCCACAAGAGCCTTTCTTTTCTCACAAGCTGCAAACAAAACCTGTGTATTTAAAAAATACAAATAGATTAAAAGAAACTACATAAGCTTTCAGAAAACTGAAAAAAAAGGAATCCAAGTGACTTGAAGAGAGTCAAAAGAAGAGTAAAATTTCCAGCTGTTATGTTTTCTAGATTCCTTGTTTTTGTACCTATCAGACTTTGAATGAGGGTAGTCTTTCTCTGTAAAAGCCATGAAGAGCAAGGATTAGGAAAGAAAATGTATCCTTCTGAAGAGGATCAGGAAAAGCACCAAAACTCCTGATAAATCACAGTTAAACATCTGGAACCAGTCTCAGCTTTTTCACTAAGGGGCAAGAAAAGTCTGTTTTTATTGTGGCACTATTCATAATAGTACAGATATGAAATTAGCTAAGGTGGTCATCCACAGATAAATAGATAAAAGCAAATATTACATAGCCATTAACATATATGAAAGACTGAGGTGCAACTGTATGTGTATGAACGGATGAATAAATAAATAACACACAGTGAAAGTTGAGTGCTACTCTGCCATAAAGGAGGAGGAACTGTGCAGGTATAGATGCAATTAGAGATCATAAAATTAAGTGAAATAAATCAGACACACAGATTAAATAGCACATGGCCTCCCTTATATGAGAAACAATATTTAAATAAAGTACAGTATAAAAGACAAATGACAGGAAAAACGAGAGAAAACATTGCTATAATATAGAATACACACTGTTTTTAAAACTGTACATGGATTTGTTGTAATTATTTTATGTTTTGGCCTACTAGTTTGACTGTTGATCTGTATGTATGATAATTAACTGTATAAAGATATTTTTTTGCTACCAGGGTTCAAACTTGTGACCTCATGCTTTCCAGGCTAGAACTTATGCCAATGAGCTAAATCCCCAGCCCTGTATAGAGATTTATAAGAAAAATAAATGAATCCAGTGCTGGCAAAAGAGGGAATGGAGCAAAAGGGGAAAAAGAAATAAGATGTGTTATATACATGTACCAATTCCATACAATGCATTCAGTCATTGTGTACTAAAAACATATACCAATACATTTTTTAAAAGATAAAATACAGTCATTCCTGAAGGCATGCATGGAACTGGAGAACCTTGCACTAAGGCAAATATACTAAGCCCAGAAACACAAATATCACAGACTCTCAATATGAGCAATCTCAAAAATTTGAACTCATAGAAGGAAGTAGAGTTGTTTTACCAGATTCTGGAGAACAGAGAAATGTATGGGGAGCAGAAATATATTGATCAAAGTGTAAAAATTCAGTCATTTATGAAGAATAAATTTTACTAACTTTGTACAAAATAATAACTATGTAAATAATAATGCATTGCATAGTTTTAGCTTATATTTTCTGTGATTCTACTTAGCACCTCTTTTTTTTGTTTGTTTGTTTTGTTTTCTGACCTCTCCTGTTATTCTTTTGAGTAACTTTTGTTCGTGGCTTATGTTATGCTGCCCCTTCGTCACCATGGATTGGCACTAGGGAAATTTAGAGTTTTAGGGGGAGATTTTTGTTCTATTCTATTCTCCTGTTTCCATTGTTTTGATTTGCTAGTTTATTTTGAGCTGAGTTTTGTCAATGCTTATAATCTAAAGACCTGTGGCTGGAATAATACTATCTGTAGTTGTTTTTAGTGAAATACTTTGGGCATGGTTAACTATATTCCTTTGCCCCAGCATCATGATCAATCCCCATTGGTTAATGGTGGGAGGAGGATACAGTGTACCCCAGGAACTGAATTTTCCATGAAAGTGCTTCAGTATTGTCAGCGCTACAAAGGTAACCTGAGTCATGGTTTACAGATAAATGGGTCCAATTGTGGGACCCTGTTAATATCCAGAGAATCAGCTACAGTAGTATTGTCCACAGGCAATATTAGCATACTAAAATAACATTTATGTGCTATTCTTAATCTTAGATATTAAATCTGTGATCAGTGTGTGAACATTAAACAACCCAGGTATTGACTTACAATGAATATGTAGCAAATGAGGCAGCTATATTTCTTTAATAGTAGAAAAAAATTGAACAGTAATTTTACAGAGTTAACTATCAAAAGACTAACAAAATTCAATGATTAGACAATAAGATATATTTTGGGAAAAGGGAAAATGCAAAGGTAAAATTTTAAAATTTAAAACCTTAAACACTATGATATGGTAAGGAGAATACAGAAGTGAAAAAAAGGATTTCATTGGGGAGTACAAGAATGTTTATAGATTAGGTAAAGGCAACTCAAAAAATTAGAGAGAAATAAATGTAAAATTGGGCTGGGGGTTTAGCTCCACAGCACAGAGACTGCCTAGTAAGCATGAGGTCATAAGTTCAAAGCCTTGTACAAAAAAAAAAGTATGCTGGGGAGTAGAAAATTATAAGAAGAAAGAAATTATATAAAGCAGAAAATAAGAGAGAAATAATTAAATGAAGAAAAATTAAAAGGGAGAAGAATAAAAACAAAGAAGCTTGAAGTAAGAAAAAGAGGCAAGAAGTGAGGCAGAGGTTTAAAGGTTTTCCCCAAGCCCAGGAAAGTAGAAAAAGAAAAAAGAGAAGGGAAGATGAGAAAATAAAATCAAAACAAAAAGAAACAATGTATACAGTCACACACAAAAAGAAATAAACAGCATGAAACACAAAAAGAAAGTTAAAGGAAAAGGAAATTACTCTGATTTCAAGTGTATGGTTTTCTAATGAAGTTTTGGGAAAGTGTCCAATTCCGGATGTGTCCCTGCTCAGGCTGGTAGGTAACAAGGCAGTCAGATTCCAGGACTTGGTGAATGCAGTCACTAGATGGCAGTAGGATTAGGGTGAGGGTGCCAACTCTCAACTCTCAAACCCAGAGCAATTCAAGTTGAGCCTAGTCTGTAGCTGCAGGGGTGTGTACTATTTTAGTTCAAAACAGTCTTCAAGTCTCTTACAAGCCTGACCACAGCTGCACCCTGTGCTTGTCCCTCACGCAATCACTGTAGAAATCCTAACATTGGGATCCTTGAAACAAGGCTAATCCATGGCTACACTGAATTCCATGTTTCAACTGACCCCACCCTAGAATGACATCAGACCACTTTTCCCAGGGGATATAGCAGGTGCTTGGACTAGAGTTACTCTCGGGCTGATATAGTAGATGGCATCCACTGTCCTGTTCCACTGCTGTGCTTCTCCCTGGAGCCCTCCAGATCCGTGCACTTTCCATTTGTCTCTGTAAATTTTGTCTTCCTTTCTCAGGACCAACAAACCACAAGACAGAGAGAAAGTACAGACTTCCCCTTCTTTTCTCCTCATTGTGTTCCACCTGTTCAATTTCTCTGTAGGCACCAGTTTTTCCATCAGGTCCTTCCCCAATTTATTTTCCAGTGCCTGAATTTCTGAATTCATAATCTTGGAGAGACTGAACTACTTTTTAGGATTTCATTCTTTTTGAAGCTGAATAATCTATATAAATTCCATATTAATTCATTAGATGATTGTCCTGTAAGTCCTTTAGGTATATATATATATATATATATATATATATATATATATATATATAATTTCCTGGCTTATAAAGTGATTCTATTTGGATGTTTCTGAAAAGTTTAAATACTGCTTTCCATAATATTTCTACAAATTTTTATTCCCATCCAAAAGGACAGAAGAGTTTCCTTTTCTCCTTATTCCAATGAAGTCCAAAGTTTAGAACTGAAGAGTTTAGTACTGTGTTTGTAGTAATCATTTCACACTACAGTCCCAAAGGCAAAATGGAGAAGAAACACTTGTCAGTGAACATGGAGATAGATCAATGGAAATCTGAAATCCAAAGAGAAAAAAAATCAAAAAGTAAACAGAGGTTCAATGACCTGAGAAACAAAACAAAAGATGTAAGAATTGTGTTACAGAAGTTTCAAGTGCAAGATGTGACACAAGGTTAACAAACAGAAAATGTTTGAAGAAATAGTGAATGAAATTTTTTTCCAAATGTCAGTATATGATTTTGCCAGTCTTCCTATTTTCTGCATGTCTATTTTCTAATTCCCTTATCTGTGTGATTCATTCCTACACTGTCTAGTAAACAATTTTCTGTTCTAGATATATATTAAACTAATTTTATGACTATGCATACAATTAATCATTTTAACATTATTCATAAAACTAGCCCGCATCGAGTGAGGGATCTGTCAATTTTGATTTTACTCCAATAAAATAAATTTAGAACATATGGAAAAAGTATTATATGATAGAAACACTAAACACAAGTCCAAAATAGTTTGAAGCATTCTCTAGAGTTCTATGTTTGTCTCTCAAGTTTTCTGTCTACATCTCAGTGTTTTGTATCACTCACATGGCATTAAAACACATATAGACGTTTTCTGGAAAGAGTTAAATTCATTGTTTTTCAATGATACATACACACCATTCATGCTAACTAACTCTTAAAAGCAGAGTATGTACCTCTAAAAAGATGAATGGAAAAAGAAATGTGGCATTTATGCACTGCGAATTGCTACCTTGCCAAAAAGGAAGGTAGAGATGAGGCTTTGGTAGTGTAAGTGTATACACTTTGAGACCATAATATTGAGTGAAATAAATTAGATATAAAAACCTAAATAAATATATAATACACATACAATATACATATATTTGTATATGATATATTGTATATAATATAAAATGTATAATCTTAAAATATATGTAATATAAATTTAATATCATACATATTATATGTATGTATGTATGATGTATGTGTGTGGAAGAAGAGATGAAGGGAAGAGTGAGGGGAGCATGAGGAAGGGAGAGAGAAAGGGGATAAAAATACATAATTGAAATTAAAATGGAATTAGAACTTTTGTAAATGAGAAGAGGACCAAGAGGTCCAAAGAGTAAGGAAGGATGAAAGGGATATGGGACAAAAAGATTTATGATTCAATGTGCTATGTATTCATGCTCATCTACAATAATATTTCAGTTCATGAACACTTTTGCTCAAGAACAGTTTAGCTTACAAACAGAATCATTTGGCAAAATTTTGCTCCATTTTGAGAACTCCACATCAAGTGATGAACATGACTATGACCATCACTGTATGAACATAATCACGGCAAACATTCCCAGAATTGTGGAATGAAATTTTTAAGTTCATAATCCAAGCTCCCACTTTACTAATAAAAACATATAAATAGACACAAAAGGATTATGCATATCTGAGACATAATCTAAGAATACATTGATAGTATATTTTCATTAAATAAAGTTTTATGTGATATTAAATGAGACATGGAGAATGAGGTAGCGAAATTGTGTTGTAACAGACATGGTGATAAGGTGTATTTAGAAGATTTAAGGTTATCACTAAGCTTATGACCCTATATGTGTATAACTTATGGTTCTAGAAAGTGGGTAAGTTAATAAGAAAGTAACAAATTCTAGACTTCAAATTTGTTCAGAGCAATGAACACCAACCATAAATTAGCCAACTTTATTTGGTGATACTGAGAGATCATTAAGATCAGGTAGTATGACATTTGGTCTTGTAAATGACCAAGATTGTATATGTATAGTGTGGGTCCATGTGATAATTTCCAATTAGAAACCTTCTTCTTTCAAGAATAACAGTAACAAGCAAAGAGCTAATGAGCTTGCATACATAAAACGTCACAGGTTCACTTGATGTGTGTAAAACTTCCTCAAATGTGAACACAATCTTGTTAGAGAAGAGTCAAGACTTCAGTTTGCAATAATTTGCATTATTCCTTGACCAATAATAGAAGTCTACAGTTACAGAAAAAATGGATATATTTTGTCAAAAATTCCATATAAAATCATATATTAAGACTTCTATTTACATTTTAGATATAGTGCATATTGGCACAGCTACATCAGGGAAGTATTTATATAATCTTAATTTGGAAAACCTTAAAGAGTTGATTTTTGTGTAGGCCTTGAAATGCTGGCAATTATGTCTAAGAGTGGTGTCCCAGACAAACATTTTGTCTTTAAAGGACAAAAAGAGTTCACAAAGAAGAAAAAATATTTAGAAGACTGGTATAACCAGGACTATATTTTCAGGGTTTAATTCTGAAGGAAATATGAAGAATGGAATAAGGAACTTGAGAAAGTCTTTTATTTATTAAACATTTTAAACACTCTATTTCCCTTCAGCTTATAATACATTTGTATATGTATACACATGCACATTTTATATATATGATATATTATGCTGTCATATTATATCAAGGAATTTAAATATTCCTTGATATACACGTATAATATATGTATATATGGTACATTCATTATGTTAAGGAAGGAATATCTTATTTCTATAATATTGATATAAATCGATGGATAGCTATAGACATTAACAAGATTTTCCTGCAAAAATTTCTCTGCTATCATGTCACAGGTTTTACACGAGACTAAATGAACTATGTATGACCTTTTAGTTTTACACAATTCATCAAACTTCTACCTAAAGTCATATATGTCTAACTCTACAAGATATATTTTTATCTACATTTTTTGCATTTGGAATGAATTTAGAGTATAGGCAAGTGAACACAAGTTTTTAGTTCTTTAATACAAGAATTTGTTATAGAAGTACTTGAGAAATTTGGCTAGTACTGCATTTAGGGAAAAAGAAAATATTAGGTAACAATGAAGCTAGAATAAAGAGATCTCAAGCCTTTTTTTTTATTCCATACCAGAGGTGAAACCGACCTGGTGTGATGGCGCATGCCTGCAGTCCCACCACTTAGAAGGCTGAGGCAGGAGATTGTAGTGAGTTCAAAATCAGTCTGGGCTACGAAATGTGCTCAAGGCTGGCCTGAAATCCATCATAATACCCTGCCTCAAAACAATAACAACAACAAAAAACCCCAACCAAACAAACAAAAAAATCAGGTGAAACCAACATTACTAAAGTATAAGAAATTAATCTTAAATATGTGGTATTTTCCATGTAACAAATGGTGCACCATATTCACAGGCAAAAAATTGTGAAAGGCTTGGGATACCAGAAAAATAATAATGCATTCATTGTGTTAGTTGTTGCATCTGTAGAAAAATGGTCTAAGATGAAATTCTCTGAGGAGAATGTGTTAAATAATGTTACTCAAATGCTCAGGAGTTGGGAGTAATCTTGAAAACAAATCATACTGAGAGATATTTTCTTCAGAAAAAATAGTAATATAATTTGCCTTATATTCCTTGATAATAATTTGACTAATAAAAAGGATATTCTTGTTCTTGGACAATGGATTTAACAACGGTGATGCCAAAATTAATCCTGAGTGATTAGTTTATAGCTGTGATTTCCCAGTTGCTCTCATGTATAACATTATTCAGATGTCAGAATGTTGTAGCTAGATAGCATCTTTGCTAGTATTTGCATTAGTATTCTTCGCACTAGTTTCTGTAGATTGCATCAGATTCTAGAATTCATGTAAATAGGAAACCTACTGAAGTACAATGTAGCAACAAACACATTTACAAGGCACGTCCCTGAAATTTGGAAAAGGGAAAAATAAAAATGGTGATGCATGCTAACCTGTATATAAACACTTCCGATATACAAATCAATAAGTTATAATACTAAACATTTAATGAAATATGTGCCACCCTTCTTATATTGCCAGATTCAGCTGCATAAAGCCCTGAAAAACCAAAGTTAAATTTGGACCTTCTTGGAGATTCTTGTAGTAAATTAGCAGTGTGGGTGAGGTTTTTTTGTTTGTTTGTTTGTTTTTTTTTTTTTTTTTTTGTTTTTTTTTTTAAGTTTGCTTTGACATTACCAACTTCCTTCGACACTTGAGAGACTTTATATAGAAAAGTTTACTTACAAACACATAAAGGTCAGTCCGTTTATGACAAAAGAACCATCTAATCCACAACTTCTGCAGCATCTAGCCTGGGAGAATAAACAGTTGTCTCAACAGTAATCATTACAGCATCTTGAGGTTGTGGTGAATGATTTTTAGCTTTCCTAAATTTTGCCCTTGCTTCTCATTCAAGACCAACTAGAAAAAAAAAAAAAAACATACTACCCGAACCAATCACATAGCATTCCCTGCTTCTACTTGTGCATGCGGTTTCCCCACAACAAGTTCAAATCACAACTCATCAGGATTCTCTTTTTTTATCAATACGAAGCTTTCTCACCCCAGGCTGGCTTTTTAGTTTTAAAGAGAAAAAAAATTTTTTTAAAAAGTTAAAACATGATAATTAAGGGGTAACAGTAGGATGTGCATTGCATATTGTTATCTTTGAATCATTTACTCAGAGCACATCTGCATTGAATTGTCCAAACAATTTCTCTTCAATGAGCTCAGAGAAATCAGTAGTATAACTTTCTTAACTATCATGTATACATTTTCTTTCAGCTTCTCACACTAGTGAGACAATATGATGCACACAAACACAAGCCATTGTGCTATACTCTTTTGCTGAAGCAAATTCTGAACAAACAATTTCTACTTGTTTTCATTTTAGTTATCTTGATTTATTTACAAGCATATATGTGGGTCTGGACAGAAATTCCAATCTGGAAAATAAAAGGGTTTTTTTACACAAATAGTGGTTTTGTGACCAGCTCTCAGACTTAAGAAAAACCTAACGAAAGGCGCCTCATGAGGCAAAGGAAGTGGGCAAAGTGCCCCATCAACAAGCAATTCCATGATCCCTGATAATTGGAGCATGAATATGTAAATGTTCCGGTTGAAGCCACCTCAAACCATACCTATCTTTCAACCCAGGGAGAGAAATATGGCTAGAGTAGCAATAGTAAGGAAGTGTCGTGAAGCCTAACGAAGGGGCTCTTTTGACTAAACCAAATCATAACGATGGTAACAACTTTCAGCCAAGGACTAAACTTGAAATTTATTGATTTTTCTTTAAATTACTTCTTTCAAATCAGTTAGAAAATATCATAACTATTCCATGTTCCATGATAACATCCATAGTTGCATATATAAGCTCTTGTAGTGTACTGCACTCACATATTATACCTTATTTTAAGTGATAAAATTGTTTATTAATTAATCAGTAAATATTTATTGATTCAGTAATTCAATAGAATTTCTGTTATTCATTAATGAAATGGAAAAAAAACAATCACTAATTTACACATGAGGATGATGTTCCATCAATTATGTGGATCAAAAGCTCCGCTTTCAGAAACCTTACATTCTCATTATTTAAAGAAACTATCAAACTATATGCAAAATTACGTTTTCATGCCAGTACAGATGATAATTTTGCTTTTAATTTTTAATTTTTTATTTAAATAAATAAAATTTTAAAAAACTAAATAGAAAAATGTAGAATGCAGAATTGAAAAAAACATCATAAAATCTCTAGTTGATAAGTTGATATATTACATATTGTCAGCTTAACAACAGTTCTTAAACTTACAAAATCAAGCATAAAAAGTTGTTAGACACTCAAACATTGACAGTTCAAACCATTCTGTTTAATGATAGAACATAAATTTAGTAATATGCTCATCTATCTTACACAGTATACATACTGCTATATCCTTTAAAGCACTTTCCTTCCCTTTCACTTTTACAATATCTATTATAGTTTTTGGATCCCATTATTCTGTCAGTTAGCATTTTTTACACTAGAGAGACAATGTAATATTTACTAATGTAAATCTTATTTACTTCACTAATGAGGATATTCTCAAGTTGCCTGCATTTACCTATAAAGGCATCAAGATCGTCCCTTTTTTAGCTTAATAGTATTCCATTATATAAAAGTACCACATTTTTTTTCATCCACTTTGCAGTTCATGGGCATTTCAGTTGTTAAAGATTTAGACTTCATAAACTGTGCTGTTATGAACATGGGTACACATATATCACTGTGACATGACCTTTTCAACTTTCTTCGAAAATACTCAGGAGAGAATAGCTGGATTGAATGGAACTTCCAATCCTAGTCTTCTGAGAATTCTCCGTACTGATTTCCATAGTGGTTACACCAGTCTGCACTCCCATCAACCGTGGAGTAGTGTTTCTTTTCCCCCACATCCTCGCCAACATTTGCTATCAGTTTCTTGATGGCAGCCATTCCTTCCAGGGTGAGATGAAAGCTCAATGTTGTTTTAATTTGCATTTCTCAGATGAACAGTGATGGTGAATATTTCTTCACATATTTATTTGCCATTTGTATATCTTCTTCAAAGAACTGAATGTTTACCTCAGCTGCTCATTTTTGGAGAGGGTCTTTGAATTTGGGAGGGTTGGTGTTTTTTATTTCTTTTTATGTTCTGGATGTAAGTCCTTTGTATGAGGGGTTATTGGTGAACATTCTTTACCATTCTGTGGGTTTTCTTTCCAACTTGTTAGTGATTTCTTTTGAAGTTCAATAACTTTCAGTATATGAATTCCCATTTTTTAACTCTTTGAAGTATTTCCCATGTGATTTGCATTTTATTCATAAATTCTCTCACTACACCTATGTCTACAAGATTTCTATCTATCTTGTTCTCCAGTAGATTTAGTGTTTCCATTTTAATAGTTAGATCCTTGATCCATTTTGAGTTTAGTTTAGTATATGATGATAGGCATTGGTCTATATTTAGTCTTCAGCTGTGGAAAGCCAATTTTTCCAACATTATTTATTAAAGAGGCTGTTTATTTACAGTGAAATTGTTTAGCTCATTTGTAAAAAACCAGGTTGCTGAGTGTCTTTGTAGTAGTGTTTGCATTTTCTAATGTGTTCCATTGATCTTCAGGTCTATTTCTTTGTCAGTACCATGCTGATTTTATTTTTTTAATTAATTAATTAATTTATTTATTTATTTATTTATTTATTTATTTATTTTTTGTCTTTTTCCTTTTTATCAGTACCGGGGATCAAACTCATGACTGCCTGCTTGCAAGGCAGGTGCTTATGCCGCTGAGCTAAACCTCCAGCCTGTACCATGCTGATTTTAGTACTGTGTTTGTAGTATAGTTTCAGGTGAGGAACTGAGATGCCTCCTGTCTTGCCTTTGTTGGTCAGAATTGCCTTTGCTATTCTAGGTTTCTTATGTTTCCAGATGCATTTTAGGGATATTTTCTCAAGATTTGTAAAGTATTCTAATGGTATTTTGATTGCGATTGCATTGAATCTGTATAACTGTTTTAGGGGTTTGGCCATTTTCACAAATTGGTTTTTATAAACCAAGGGCAAGAAATATCCTTCCATTTTCTGATGTTGTCTTAGTTACTTTTTACTTGTCTCTGAGACAAAATACCTGAAGCCAAAAGTTGGGAAAGGAAAGATTTTTCTCTTACAGTTTTTGGAGCTTTCAGTCAGTGCTCAGGTGGCTCCAATGCAGGATGGCATGATGGAGCTGCAGTTGATGGTGACTGCAAACAGCAAAGCTGAAACCAGCAAAAGAGCATGACACACCTTTTTCCTGCCATTACATTACAACCTGGCTCCACCCCTATGACAGTGTAGCACTGACACCATCAATCCAAGCACTAGACATGAAACAATCACAAAGGCACAATGCAAACTCATGAGGCCTGGGGGCTACAGACATAAACCATGACATTCCACCCCTGGCTGCCAAGACTCATGCACATCCTTTATACAAAAGACATTTAGTCCACCTCCAAGTGTCACCAAAGTCCTAAGAGATTCAGCATTGCTGAATAGTCCAAGTCCAAAGTCTCCTCTAAGATCTATTGTAAACTCTTAACTGCAACCCCCTGTACAAATGAAACAAGGTTAAACATTTCGGAAATGCAAAGTCACAAGATAAACATTACTATTCCAAAAGTTACAAACGGGAATATAAAGCATTGAAAACAAAGCAAGTCCAACATCCAGCAGGACGAACAAGCTCCAAAGGCTTGGGTGATTCCACCCCTACTTCCAGGGATTTCAGCTCCCGCAACTTTTCTCTTATATCCTCTCTGCCCACTTTTTGCAGCTTCCCTTGGATGATTCACGTTCCTGTCTTTTCCAAATTTCGGGGAGTCTCCACTGCACCTTTGGCTTCACTCTTCCATCTTCACAAATTGCCCTCTCAGGGGCACAGTGCTTGGCCTCCCAGGCCCTTTGCAATCGAGGTGGAAGTTGTATTACCCTCAGACTTTGTTCATTTTCCTTGCACCTAAAATCAGCACCATGTGGATGTTGCCAAGGTTTGCTGCTAGTTGGAGCAGGAGCCAGGCTTTTATCTCTTTTGGCTGTAGGGGTTGATTGCCTGAATCATTGGACACTGTGAACCTGATTGTGAAGAAAAGCTCCTCTATGTTGCTGCCATTCTGGAATTTCATGTGGCCTCTGTCACCAATTCTAGAACCTCATGTGGCCTCCTTTGCCATTCTGGAGCCTGGTGCTCTGCAGCTTTCCTCTCTGAACAAATTCTTTCACTTTTGCGGTTTTGACCAGATGCTTCCTGAGATGCCCTGGGGTCATCTTTCTTATCTCTCTGTTTCTCCTCAGCAAGCAAAGTCTCAACTCTGTCTTTAGAATTCACAGCATTCCTGGAATTTTTCTTTTGGCCAAACTCACAATATTTCAAATTATCCTGCTGTACTCTTTACTCTTGATTTGCAACATAAAGCTGGCTAAAAGCCCCAACAATAGCCATACCACAGCCTCAATATTCAATTGCTTTGAAATTTCCTTTTCTATATTAATCTGTCCATTGCCATTTGTTTCAGTCTCAGGCAAAGTCTCTGGGTATGAGCAAAATGCAGAAAAACTTTCTGCCAAGCCATAACATACATCATGGAGAGTCCAACTACCAGTGCAGTCCTTCTTTCTTCCCTACAGAAATCTCACAAGCCTGGTCTTTACCATGAGGCTTTCTATCAAAGTTCTGGTCTCCTGAGCTCTAATCAGAATGTCCACTACAGAGCAGTCCAGGCTGCTCCAGCTCTATGCATCTAGGCAACATGTCCGAACCTTTCCAACTGCCCACCAGCCATTTCCAAAGCCTCTCGAAAAACATGGTCAGGTATATTCACAGCACTCCCAGTACCAAATTCTGTCTTAGTTACTTTGTACTTGTTGCTGAGACAAAATACCTGAAGCCTAAATTTGGGAAAGGAAACATTTATTTCTTACAGTTTTTGGAGGTTTTAGTCCATGCTCAGTTGGCTCCAAGGCAGGCTGGCATGGCAGATCTGCAGTTCTTGGTGGCTGCAAACAGCAAGGCAAAAAAGAGCAAGACGCACCTTCTTCCTGCTATTACATTACATCCTAGCTCCACCCCTAGGTGAGTGTAGCACTGATACCATCAATCCAAGCACTAGACAATAAAACAATCACAAATGCACAATGCAAACTCATGAGGCCTGGGGGACACAGATATAAACCATGTCAAATATCCTCTGCAATCTCCTTTTTTAGAGTATTATAGTTTTCACCATATAGGTCTTTTATTGATTCCTAGGTATTCCATTTTTTACACGCTATTGTGACAGGCAATATTTCCATAATTTCTCTCTTTTGGATATTATGTCATCTGCAAATAATGATAATTTTACCTCTTCATTTCCTATCTTTATTTCTTTTCTTTCTTTCTCTCTCTCTCTTATCTGATTGCCTTGGCTAGTATTTCCAGAACTATATTGAATAGGAGTGATGATACTGGACATCCTTGTCTTGTTCCTGATTTTAGAATGAAGGCTTTCAGTATTTGTCCATTTAGTATAATGTTGGCTGTTGGTATGTCAAATATGGCTTTATAAAATTGAGGTAAATACCATCTATTGCAAGTTTCTGAGGGTTTTTCTCATGAAATCATGTTTGACTTCATCAAACCTTTTTCTGCATCTGTTGAGATGGGCATGTAATTTTTATTTTTGGCTCTGTCAATGTGGTGTATTACATTTATTGATTTGTGTATATTGAACAATCTCTCTATTCCTGAAATAAATACCACTTGGTCATGGTGTATAATCTTCTTGACGATTTGATTCATTCTATTTGCCCATATTTTATTGAGAATCTGCATCAGTGTTCATTAGTGAAATTGATCTATGATTCTCCTTTTTGATTGAATCTTCCTCTGCTTTTGGTATCAGAGTGATACTTACCTCCAAGAATAAGTTAGGGAACTGCTTCAATTTCAATTTCATTGAAGTGTTTAAGATGTATTGATGTCAAATCTTCTCTAAATTTCTTTTGGAATTCAGCTGTGAATCTATCAGGACCTGGATTTTCTTTGTTGGTAAGTTTTTAATCACATTTTTGATTTCAGTAGCTAACATTGAGTTGTTCAAAATTGTTATATCTTCTTGATTGAACTTTGATAGTTCATATGTTCCTAAAAATCTGTCCATTTCCTGTGTGTTTTCCACCCTATATGAGTAGAGATTTTCAAAATAAGTATTCATGATCTTTTGAATTTCCATGGGATCTGTGGTAGTATCCTTCATTCCAGTCCTTATTGCATGGATTTGAGTTTTTTGTTTCTTTTTCTTGATAATGTTGGCCAGGGATTTGCCAGTTCTGTTTATTGTCTCAAAAAATATAACTCTTTTTATTCATTAATTCTGTGTGTTTTTTTATTTTCAATTTCATTAATTTCTACTCTATTCTTTATAATTTCCTCTCTTCTGTAAGCTTTGGGTTTGACTTACTCTTCTTTTTCTAGAAGCTTGAGACGTAACATTAGGCTATTTATTTGTGTTTGTTTCATTTTCTTGATGTGACTATTTATTGCTATATATTTCCCTCTTGGGACTGCTTTCATTTCATCCCAAAGGTTACAGTGTATTGTATCTGAATTTTCATTGTATTGTAGATATTGTTTTTTTTAAAATTTCATCTGTTTCCCATTGGTAATTAAGAAGGTTGTTTTTTATTTCCATGTATTTATGCAGATTTGCAATGTTTTCTGCCATTGATTTCCAATTTTAGTGTGTAATGGTCAGATATTATTCAGGGAATAATTTTTCTCCCTTTGCATTTACTTAAGAATGTTTTATGAGTTAATATATGGTCAAGTTTTGAGAATGACCCATGTGCAGCTGAGAAGAATGTATATTCTGAAGTGGTTGGGTGGAACACTCTGTAAACATCCACTATGTCCATTCGCTCACAGGTATGATTCAGTTCTATTATTTCTTTGCTGACTTTTTGTCTAGCTGATCTGTCTCTTTGTGACAGTGAGGTGTTAAAGTCTCCTATTATAATTGTGTTCTTGTGTACTTGGTTTTTCATGTCCATTAGTATCTGTCTTATATAGTTGGGTGCTCCTGTATTTGGTGAATATAAATTTATAATTGTTAGTTCCTACTCTTCTATTTTTCCACTTACAAGTATGTAGTGGCCTTTTTATCTCTTTTAATCCTTTTAGATTTGAAGTTCACCTTGTCTGGAAACAGAATAGGTACCCTTGCTTTTCTCTGGGTTCCTGTTGCATGGAATATTATTTTCAATCCTTTCTTTGAGTTTCTTTTTGATCTAGATGTGTTTCTTGTACAGAGTTTATTGTGGGATCCTGTATCATGATCCATTCTGTCAACCTGTTTCTTTTGATAGGTGAATTGAGCGCATTTACGATTACAGATATCACTCATATATACTGGTTTAACTTTTCCATGTTGTGTTTTATTGCTGATTTCATGCTTTTCTCCCTTGTTTAATTTCTTGTCAAGCCTTTCTGTTTCTTTCTGTTATTGTTCTTGAGATTATGTTCATTTTTGTGTCTATGTAGCATGTCTTTCAGTAATCTTTCTAGAGTTGGTTGGGGACATGACTTTCTTCAGTTGTTCTTTGTCATGGAAATA
Organism: Cavia porcellus; assembly: GCF_034190915.1. Taxonomy (NCBI): domain Eukaryota; kingdom Metazoa; phylum Chordata; class Mammalia; order Rodentia; family Caviidae; genus Cavia; species Cavia porcellus. The sequence continues at coordinate 87,650,621 of NW_026947486.1, read as the reverse complement.
CCTTGTTTCTCCATTAAATTCGAAAGGCAGTTTTTCTGGGTACATCAATCTGAGTTACATGTCGTTTTCTTTTAGGGCTAGAAATACTTCACTCCAGGGCCTTCTTAACTTGAAGATTTGTGCTGAAAAGTCTGCTCATGATTCTAATAGACTTTCCTTGACAGGTGAGCTGTCTTTTCTCTAAAAGCTTTCAGTATTCTGTTTTTATGCTGTATGTCTGGGATCTCAATTATTATCTGTATGAGTATAGATTTATGTTGGTTATAAATGTTTGGCATTCTGTATGCCTCATTTATTTGTATATCAGTCTTTTTACCCATGTTTGGGAAATTTTAGCTATTATTTCTGTGGATAATTTAATTATGTTGTTTGCATTGACTCCTTGCATATTCACTGATGCTTATAAATCTTTTGTTGTTTCTCTTGGCAACATCTTGAAGCTGCTGGATTGTTATTTAATGCAGCTTTGTTGTTTTTATAAGTTCTACCCTTTCATGGTTACTATCTGTGATCCTGTCCTCCAGGTCTGAATTTTCTATCCTCAACTTCATTTAAAAAGTTTTGCCAGCTTTCAATAGATTTTTTTTTTGTTTCTTGGATATCTCTTTGAATTTGTTTCATGGATTCTACTTGTTTTTTACATTGTTCATTCAAGTTTCAATCAATTTTCCCATGCTCCTATATTTTTGTATCTATTTCTTCTCTAGCTATCTTGAGTAACACATTTACTAAGGTTGTTACTTCTGTCTTTAGGTAAGACATTATTTCTAATTTGATTTCCTCTATAGCCTCATAGATTTGTTTCTTTATATCATTTGCTATCTTTTTAGAGATTTCTGGTGTATGGCTTTTGAAGTCCTCTATTTCAGTGTCACCTGTACTTGCTCCTGATGGACTATATGTTTGTGATTGCATTTTTGTCTTTTCATTTTGTCATTTTCACCTTTTGGGTAAATATTTGGTCTTTCAAGTCCAACAGTCTCAACTGTCCATAGTGTGATTTTTAGAGTCCTACTGTGTGATTGATATTTTTCCAATTGCTTGATACCATAATGAAGAGGAGAGCCAGTCACCTGAATTCCTCCTACAGGCCTGTTGGGTGGGTCCTATATTCTTTCTGGACTAACTAGCCTAAAAGTATTGATGTAGATCAACTTCTAGTTCCTACAGTTGCTATGTCTTCAGGTTGTTTCAATCACCAGATCTCCCTGTATATAGTGTTTGTGTCAACTGAGGCCCTTCTGGATCACTGGGGGTCTCATAAGCTCTTTTAATTTCCTCCACTTTAAGGGAGGCCTTATTGGTGTACTCCTCAATTTCTCTGATGTTCTCTGTGTGGAGGAGGGGATTCCCCACTCTCTTGCCAAGTTTGTCAAGGTCTTAAAGTTGGAGTAAGTTTCACTTTCGTTCCTATTTACCCACTGCAGACTGCTATTTTAGGAGCAAACTCCCCACACTGACGGGAGCCTGTTAACATCTTCTGTTCGTGAGAGGGGTTCCTGAGTCTCCCATTCAGCATGTAGTCCACTGTAGTCCAAGGTCTGGGAGAAAGGGCTGGGTCCAGAGATCAACCACAGTACTAGGTCCAGGAGGCGGGTAGATTTCCCATGGGGTTGGTCTGTGGCTGTGGTCAGGGGTTTCTGCTGCCAGGCCATGGGGCAGACTTATGGCAGTGGGCCAAGCCAGCTCAGTCATGCCAGGAGTATCCCAGGCATGCTGGGATGAAGGATGGGCATGCAGCAGCAGTCTGAGGTACCCAGGTGTGCCAGGCCAAAGGGAGGGCCCACAGGGGCAGTCTGAGGCAGCCTAGTCATGCCAGGGGCATTGATGGTGTTCTGAGCCAAGGAGCCGGCCCGCGGTATTAGTCTGTGATGACCCAGGCGTGCCATGCTGATAGTATATTGTACACCTTAATGCGGATGTCTCATTTGCTTTTGTGCCTTAGGAGCTAATATAGAGTAAGATTCAGCAGTATTTTCTCATGTAATTCAAAAAATGAAGTGGATAAGTCTGAACTTGGCTTTATTTATTTGGTTCAAGTTCTCATGGTAGAGAAAACTTGCCTATTTTAAATTACTCATTTATTGCCATCAATTCCAGTATTCAACACTTGCTGAAAATAACTTGTTATTTTGAAAGCAAACATACTTTGTATTGACTTTACTTATCTGAAAGATATGGAGAAAGTCCCATAATTCTGAAAGGGCACTTTTCATTTCAGCTCTTAATTTTAAAGTGTTTTGAATTGTAAGGCACCCAGGAATCACTGAGCTGACAGCTGCAATACAAATGAGAAATATTTTGAAAATCCAGTTTGGAGAATGATAAGATATTTTCCTATTTTGTTATTCACCATGTTGTTTTATTAACAGGGATTATTGTTAAGACAATTGAAATTTGTCTTGGGTTACAAAGTACATAAAAATCTCTTCAGTAGATACCTTTTTCTCTTTAGAAAAGTAGGTACATCTTATGCAGTAGCAGCAGACTTACGCTGCCATCACGTGTGAGTACTTCCCTGAGCTCCATTTAGAATTGTATGGAGAATTACAAGAGTCTTGAAAACCTTCTTCCTAGAAGAAAATATAAAATTGAAACCATTCTTGTGAGTTTTCACCCAATCTGGAACTGCAACATTAATAAGATGAATCAATGGAAGTATTAAGTAAAAAACATATCTAATATGCAGCTTTGCATTTTTCTAGAATCATTTTCAGTAGAATCAAAAAGTTTCAGCTGAATAATTTGAAATCTCTTTGTAGAAATATTATTTTCATAGATTATTTTCTTTCCAGAAAGATGTAACAAAATCTACCTATATTTTTCTGGTAAGGTAAAAAGAGAGAGAGAAAAAGAGAGAGAGAGAGAGAGAGAGAGAGAGAGAGAGAGAGAGAGAGAGAGAGAGAGAACCTCTTTTCTACTTATTAAAGTACAGATGCAAAAATTTCATTTATTTAAAATAAATTGTTTCTTAATTGTTAATATAGAGTTCATTCCCTCCTTTTCTGAGCTCTTTGTAATGAAAAATTCAACCAACTACACACACACACACACACACACACACACACACACACATATATGTAAATGCATACATATATATATATGTACATACATATATGAACTATTTGTAATTTTCTAGAAATAGGCATTTATTATATTACATGATAATGAATTACACAATTGCTTACCAAAAGGAAAACAAATGATGTAATTTTTCCTTAATTATCTCACCACCCTTTCCAATGTTGAGGAAATGATCTATTTTGTTTAGTAACTTAAGTAACATTTATAGAATTTCCAACAGGTTGGGGATTTAGCTCAGTGGCATAAGCACCTGCTTTGCAAGCATGAGGTCATGAGTTCAATCCTTGGTACCAAAAAAAAAAAAAAAATTACAGAATTTTGAGACTTTGACCCTTTGCATGTTCCTAAATTGGTCTTCAAAAGAGGTAAACATACTCTTTGAAAAAGGAGGCTTTCTTAGAAATGAAAACAATTTTATAAAACTTTTGAGGAGAACAGAATTACACTTTCAAAGCAATTCTATGAAGAAAAGAAATAGATTTCAAATAAAAAGATCTAGTTCTTTGTACTACTTCCAGTGAAAAATAACTGCCATACTCAGATAAACATTACCTTCTATCTCAGTTTCCCTATTTTTGAAACATAAAAACATACAATACTGACTTCTAAGTTTGTAGTGTAGCCGTAAAAAGGAAATAAGATTACTATTGTTTACAATCTTACAAGAATATACTATGTAAATCCAAATAATGACAATAAAAATGAATCAAAATATATCTGCAATAAACCTCTAAGAATGCCATAAGACATATTTTCCTCCACTAGTAAGAAAGTAAGCATGTTGTATTCTAAATATCACTATTTTCTTGTAAATTTCCATTAGAATTTAATCAACAAATAATTTTCTAAAACAATACTGAACTTATTTCCTTTTTTTGCTTCCTCCCTCCTCCCTTTCATTCCTCCCTTTCTCCAATCTCTTTCCTTCTTCCCTCCTTCATTCCCTCTTATTCCTTACCTTTCTGTCTGCTTTTTGTCTCCACTACCATCCTGTTCACTTCTTATGCCCCTCCCAAGTTCTGCTTAAGGCCTTCTGTTGCACTAACCAATAGATAAATCCAAGAGAAGAAAAACAAATGGAAAGATAAAAAAAAATTTAAAACGAAACCATTTGTAATAGGTAGCTCCAAGTATTTTACTTGACTGAATATATGGGTGAAAGGAACGAGTGTTTAGACATGAAGCTAGGTAGATATATAAGAGCAGGTCATGCATTATGTAGTCTATAGTAGACTATTTTATTTTATTCTATAGTTGACAAAAATAGAGAAGTATTTTTAACTATGGGAAAGAGATGACATCTTTCTAATTGTTTTATTAGTACTTCTGCTGTACTTAGTAGTTGCATTCATCTTGCACATTCACTGTATTTATATTACACGTCTTGACTCTTTGTACTTCTATTTCTCTTTCTGTACCTCCCTTCTCTTCCATCTCTAGATCACTTTCCTATTTTCAAAAGATCTGTCTCCTCAGTTTGTACTATCCATACTTCATTTTTTTTCTTTGAAATTATTTGCACTCAAATTTCTCAAGTAAGAGAAACTATGTGAAATGCAAGCTTCTGTGTCTGGTTTATTTGATTTGACAGTATTATCTCAAGATTCATCCATTTTTCTATATATGAATCAAGTTTATGCCTCCTAGCTGCCATCTACTATGCTGTATGTACATAAGACCTTTTACTTATCCAATTGTCCCTTCACATACATGTAAATTTATAAGATGTGCTGCTATAAAATGAGTATGTAAGTATCACTGTAATATGATATCTTAATTATTTGTTTTTTGAGATGGGGTCTTACTATATAGTGATTTAAAATCATTAAGGAGTCTATACTGGTTTAAAACTTAAGGTAATCCTCCTGCCTCAGCCTCATGAGTGCTAGGGTTACAAGCGTGCACCACCATGATATCTTAGCTCTTTGGAAAAGAATACATAGAAGGGAAATGGCTGGGTCCAAAGGAATTTTCTAATTTGTTTCTTTGAGGAAATGTCACACAGATTTCCACGGAGGTGGTACGATTTTATATTTCTAACAGTAACATAGAAGTATTTCCTTCTGCACATCTCTCTAGCATTTATCACTATTTGATTTATTTGATAGCCTTTCTTTCAGAAATAATTTGGAATTTCAGTTTTGCTTCGAATTATGTGGCTTGGATTACCAAATAGGTTGAAAATTTTTCAAACTTTTATTCATATTTTTACTCCCTCTAAGAAATGTTTATCCATTTCAATTGTTCATTTTATTTATTTATTTAAAAATTTTTAGAAAGGATCTTGCTGTGCAGTTCAGCCTGGTTTTGAACTCACTATGTAGCCCAGGCTGACCTCAAATACAAAGCAATCCTCATGTCTCAGACTCCCAAGTGCGGGGATTATAAATGTACACTGCCACAGTGGGCTTCAATTGCCTATTTTGCAATTGGGACTTTCATTTTTGAGTATGTAAATATTTTAGTTGTTTATATATTCTGGTTATCATCTTTTGTCTAAGGAGTGCTGGAAAAATTATTCTGTAAATTTCCATCTGGTTGTTTTTGTGTTGTGCAGAATCTTTTTAACATTATAAAGCCCTACTTGTTCATTTGTTAATATTATGTCTTTTGCAATTGGAATTCATTTCTAAAAATCCTTACCTTTGCATATGTCTTCAGGAGTTTTACCTATTTTGTCTTTTAGTGGATTAAATGCTCTTGCTATAATATACATTTTTGATCCATTTTGATTTTGTTTTAGTACACAGAGAACGGTACAGGCCTGAATCCAAAATGCAAGTATGTAACCAGATTTTGGAGTACATTTGATAAAAACAGACTATCTTTTTGTCAAGCATACAATTTTTGTCCCTTTTTAAAAGATCTAATGTCTAGATGTACCTGCTGTTATTTCTGCACCATCTAGTGTGTTCCGGTGATTCACACATCTGTTTTTTACCAGTACCACTTTATTTTTATCATTGTAGCTTTGTAGTATAATTTGATATCAAGAATCTTCTTGCCTCTACTTTGCTCTTGTTGGCAAAAAATGTATTTTACTTTGCTGAGTCTTTTCTACTTCCATATAAAGTTTATGTTTCAGGATTGTTTTAAGATTGTTTTGTTTTTCTAGGTCTCTGAATAATTTATATTGAATTTCAACTATAATAATTTTCACAATATTTGTTCTGGCTATCAAGGAACAAGGTATACCTTTCCATTTCTGATGTCCTTTTCTGTCCCTTCTTTCACTATGCTACAGTTCACTGTATAGGTGTTTTACTTTCTTCTTTAGGTTCATTTCTCATTGTTTAAATTTTATTAAGGTTGTTATGAATAGAACTGTTTTTTATATGCTCTTTCAATAAGTTAATTTTTAGTACAAAGGAACACTGTTGATTGTTTTGCATGAATTTTGTGCCATGTATGTCAGAATGTGATTATTATTTCCAGAAGTCTTTGGGGCGACCTTTTGAGCCTCCTATGTAATGAGTCATGGCACTGCAAATGATAGTTTCACCTCTGTATTTTCTTCATTTTTCTCTTGCCTGAGTACATAGACTAAATTTTTAAGTTCTATATAGAACATGGGTAGTGAGAATAAACATCTGGCTTTGTTCCTGAGTTTAGAAGGAAAGCTTTCAGAGATTTTTCGATTTAATATGATGTTGCCAGAGTGTTTTTAATACACTGTTTTTCCAATTGAAATAATATCTCTCTATACTTATTTTCTTCAGGATCATTATTATAAATGTAACTTGGTTACCATTATAGTCTTGTTCTGCATCTATTGAGATGAATACGTGATTTTCCCTTTTCTTCTTTTTTATGTGACCTGTTACCTTTATTGATTTGCATATGCTGACCAAATCTTGCTTCTGTGACATGAAGCCTACTTAAGAGGTATGATCATGATATGTGATCTGTTCAATTGAAAAGACCATTTCTTTCATGAGTACCTTTTTGAGGATTTTTGTATCCCTGTTTATTACAGAAATTGACCTGTAGTTTTCTTTATTAGTTGGATCCTTGTCTTAATTCAGAGTGACAGTAATGCTATCTTTCAGGATTAATTTTTTAAACACTTTTTCCATTTCAATTTAATGAATGGATTTGAGGAGTAGTGATGTTATATTTTCCGTGACATTCTTATAAAGTAAGTTCTAAGTGCATGGAGTCTAACATTTCTCTTTTTTTTTTTATTATTCCAATTTGATTACTTGTCATTGAACTATTCAGGGTTATGTCCTCTTGATTTAAATTTCATAACATATGTGTTTCTAGGAATCTACCCATTTTTCTAGTTTCTCCAGCTTTTTGGAGTACATATCCTCAAAATAATAATCAATAGTCTTCTGGATTTTGTCAGTGTCTACTGTGATCTCACTTTTTTCATTTCTAATTGTATTGATATGGGTCTTTCCTTCTTTTATTATATTTGACTAAATGTTTGTATATTTTGCTTATTCTTTCAAAAAACCCACTCATTGATTCTTTGTATTTTAAGCAATTTTATTAAATTTATCATTGATATTTTTAATTTTCTTTCTTTTTATCATCTTTAATTAAGCTTGTTTTTATTCTTTCAAAGAACCAACTTTTTGATTCATTGATGCTTTGGATTGTTTTCTTAGTCTTTATTGCATTAATTTCTGCTCTGATTTTTAATAATTCCCTCCCTTCTTTTGGCTTTGATCTTGACTTGCTCTTCTTTTTCTATATGTTTAAGGTGTAACACTAGGTTATTTATTTGTATTCGTTCTGTTTTCCTGATGTGGGAACTCAGTGCAATAAATTTTCCTCTGAGGACAGCTTTCAATGCATCCCACAGATTCTGGTAAGTTGTATTTGTATTTTTGTTTGCTTGTAGGTATTGTTTAATTTCCCCTTTAATTTCCCCTGTGACTGACTGATTACTCAGGAGGGTGTTATTCAGATTATATGTTTTCGTGTGTTTTTTGCAGTATCTTTTATCATTAATTTCTAATTTCATGGCGCTATGTTCCGATAACATGCATGATCTAATTTCAATTCTTTTGCATTTATTTAAATATATTCTGTGAGCTACCATAGGGTATATTTTAGTGAATGTCCCATGTACTGGGGAGAACAATGTCTATTCTGATGTTGTCAGATGGATACGTCTATCAAGTCCATTTGTTCACAGTTGTGATTCAGTTCTTTTATTTCTTGGCTGATTTTCTGTTTGGTTGATCTGTGAGATAAGAGTTTAGACCCGTTCACTTCTGCATATATAGATCTTAGAATAAAGACTGGGGTACTGACTGAATGCGTGAATGAAAACTGTGAAAGAAAGACATCTTACTTTAAGTGCTTGAGAGTGCTTTACATATACGAACATAATTTTATGTTCCCAATTGCATTTTGTCTCTGGGTGGAAAAATTTCAAGAGTCTTGTACCATGTTTCCAACACTGTTTCTATTCTTAATTTCCTAAGACTTTGCCCACTCAGAAGACTGTTTTATCTGTGCTACTCTAAAAGAAAAAAAAAAAACAACAACAACAAAAAAAAAAAAAAAACACAGTTCCCACAAGTGTTCATAACAGTCACTGTATTATCTAATCAGTGAAAGAATATGATCATCTTTTTTTCTTGGTCTGTATACTTACTGTGAATATAAAACTATATTTTGGTATTTTGATGGCAGTGATATATTTCTTACACTGACTCTATGTCTATGAAACTGTTTTATATAAACACTACTTACACTGTTTTGCCTTTATTATATAGTAGTACCATTAATTTTTATGATTTAATAGGTCCCATCAAAATAGTTTAACCTTATCATTTCTGACTGTCAGGTTCTTCTTATTAAGTCTTCATAATATATTTGATATTTTGGCAAGCTAGGTCATGTACAAATTTGACAAATGTATTTATGTATTTTGTCTTAAATTTGTTGATAAAAATGTCAATGATAAATACCTAATAATAGTTATCTATGATAAAAGATGCTCTAGGTAACATTTTGTATTGTTCAGTACTCTTCAGAATGTTAGAAAATTTCCAAATTACACATATTAAACTCTGAATTTCTCTGTGTAATAATTGTATTCACTAAAATTTTGTGGAATAAATGTTTATTGAACAACTATTATTTACAAAATACTGTCAAGATGAGGATCATTTATTGAGTTAGCACTTGAATTTTTCCCAAATGCTTCTGGGTCCAAGGTTAACTAGGTCTAGGCCAACTTCTTAATCTTCTAATCTAATAGTATATGCATTTTAAGTTGTACTCATAAGATCTTAAATCCTAGCACTTGAAAAATCTTGTATATTCAGTTAAGAATTGTTATCAAGGTAGGATATGTGTTTATACAAAGATGCTGATAAAAGATTATAAACATAAGGTTCAATGAACTTGCTAACATTTTAATTTTCCATATCGGCAGTCTAGTAAAGAAGTCCAAAAATGTCAGTAAGGCCAAGAAAAGACAAATAAGGACACAAATGAGCAATCAATTACTATGGTGTTTTGCCTGGGTTGTGTCCTGTGTATCAGAGTGAAATCAAAAGAAAATATGAGAATAATAAATGTGTACGGAGAACAAGTCCCTTGTTTGAACATAGACTTTTAGATGTGATATAGTCCACTAGAGTATGATCTGGTTAGATTTTTTTCCAAGGAAGTATGTTTTAGAAAGCCCCTTGAGATACTATTTCTCAAGAAAGAAAGTCCATCCTCTGCAATGTTGATTCTTAGGTTTGAATACAGACTTTACACTATGGTCATAATTATATTTTCTTTTTGTTTCTTAAATTAATGTCAGTAAAGCATTAGACAGGTTGGATAATACAAGAAAATATATATTAGAGAAGAAACTATTTTAAAGAGAATGTCTTGGTTACTTTTCTCTTGCTGCTGAGACAAAATACCTGGCCTTCAAAATGAAGTAAGTAAAGGTTTACTGCAGTGTGTCTCAGTTTCAGTCCATACTCAGCTACCTCAAAGGCAGGGTAGTGTGGCTGTAGGGCAACCATACATGGCACCTGCAGCAGATACCACAAATGATAAGCGCAAAACAGCAAGAGAGAAGAGCAATCCACTTTCCCTCCTTATATTGTATGCAGACTACTCGGCCTAGGGTGGGTGCAGCACTCACACCACCAATCCCAGTGAACCAATTACAAACTAGATTCATTTACCTTGGAAAAGTCCACCTCCTATAACCACAGGCGGTTTTGGGAAGACATCCAAGCATAAACCGTAACAGAAGGCAATGCATATTTCATCAGAGATTACCACGTTGGTTAAAATATGAGATTTAAAATACTTGTGCATCGGTTGAAATAAAACATTTTGTAGAAATCGTAAGTATCAAAATGAACTAAATTTAATTTTTTTTTTACTCTAAAGAAATCTGATATATCCCTTTTGCATTCCTAATTAGTGTTAGGTTAAATACATGCTCTGAAACTTCTTGTGGCAGCTAATCTACTTTTATGCTTCAATCACCACCTGTAATGATTATTTAAAAAATGAAACAACAAGTCTACTATTTTTATTGCTTTGTCTGTACCTTGAATCTTCAAGATTTTTTCCAGGTGAGTGTTTAGTGCCAACTCCACTATGCACTCTCCTTCCTGTTAGTGTGCAGGAAGAAGTCAAATATTGAGAGTTGTAAGATATAGTATCTTCTTCCCCAAGTTATGAATCCAATCCACTATAGATGTTTAAATAAATATTTCAACAGATATTGTATGTTACTAAACTAAGTGAAATAAAGAACTTCTACCAATGAATCTTGAAGATGCTTCAAGATCTATATTAAAAACATGATTGAAACATACATAATTCTTCCTCTTCAAAAATTAAAAAGAAGGGGCCTAGGATATAGTTCAGTGGCACAGCACCAGCCTGGCAAGTGTGAGACCCTGAGTTTGATTTCAAGTACCCACTCATTCCACCCAAAAAGAAAAATAAATTATAGACAATCTCTGATATGCATCATCAATGCATCATCTAGTATCTATGTGCAATGTTTACTATTTATCAGGATATATGTTAAACACTTTAAATATGTTAACATCTTTAATTCTCACAATACTGTGATCATCTCATTATTATGAATGAGGTAGATGAAGTTTAAAGAACTTTTTCATCTCGTTGAGGATATAACATGCTTTCTGAATATCAGTCACACTAAATGGCCTGGCAAGCTTCCTTTAGACCTTATGCAGTGAAACTGCTACATTGCCGGTGTGTCTACTAGAAAAAAAATTGACACTGCTAAAATCAAGCACAAAAATAACTGCCAACTATTTATAGCTGAGAATGATGTCACAGGTCTGTATTAACTGCACTCAGAGAAGCAGGGACAGAAGGATCAAACGTTTGTATTGAACCTGGGAAACTTAGTTATTTAGTAAAACCTTTGTCTCAAAATTAAAAACAGACAAACAAAAACCATTAAAATAGTTGCATGTAGCTCAGTGCAAAATTGCCGAGGCGGTGCCATAATTCCACACATACACACAAAAGGAAAAAAATAGCTGATGGAACACAGAATTTGAAATTCTCACCATAAGTGAAAGCCACAGCACAGACTGTAGATTTCTGTTCTCATAGGGGAAATAAAAGGAAAAATAGGTTTCTTAAAATTTAAAGATTAACAGAGATAGATAAATTGGTTAATGAATCAATTGATCAATCAATGCGCACATGTCACGAAATATTGTAAAATCCGATTGCAGTAATCTGGATCAAACCGACCAAATTTTTGCCTACATTAAGAAAAATTACCAGCTCAATAAAACAGAAAAAATGTTTAAAAATTTCCATGTTTGTGAGTATAATAAAACATTCTCAAAGTTAGATTTTCTTAGAAAATAATCTAGTGTTAACAATTTAATACGTTAGGTGTGTACCTCTCTTATATTAAGTACAGTTATATGTTTCAAAATAAAGATATAATTTACAAAGTTGGATTTAGTATCTTGGAAAACTTGATTTTCATGGTGAAATTAAGACAACTGACTGAGGTGGAAAATGTATCCGGTGGAAAAGAACTGATAATTTCTAGTCCTTTGTAGAATGATGTTCAGGAAAGAAAGATATAATTTGTAGGAAACTTCAAAGTGCAAAGCAAAACCATTTCAATGACAACAGATAATCACATCATCATTTTAATACCATTTGTACATAGTATCCCTTTTAATCATTATCTATAAAAACAAATCAATATATTGTAATTGAATAAAATTGATTTCCCAAAATTTCAAAGTTTATTGAATACTTTGATAAATCTGAATTCATTTGAAACCCTTCCTTTTAGTTTGAGTTCAAAAGAGCTATAAAGATTGTTTTCTTCTGCTGCTAAAATTATTCATCTTTCTAAAGTTATTGGAGTAATTAGTGCCGATATCCATTTAATAATAGTTAACCAATATACATTGTTGAAATTCTGTTGCAAAGTTACTTTGAAAATCACATTTTACTGTATTCATGTAAAGTGAAATGTTAATATGAGTAAAATTACTTGTTTAACTGTTTTTCCTTTAGTATTATGTAAATGAAGTGAATAGTAAATGAGGAACACAAATCTAAACTGGGAGGCATCATTTAGTGGATATTCTATATCGTCAAGAACTCCAGACTAACTGGTTATACTCTTAAATCTGCAACTGCACCAACACACACACCTACAAACAGCAAAATATAATAATTCACCAAAAGTCATTAAAAGGTTTGATGGCTCATCACTCATTATCTCACTTGTATGCATTAGTAAACTAACATTTCAAACACAGTTTAATAGACATTTACTAATACAGATAAAATTAGTGCTGTGCAAAAAACAAATGAGTAAGTTTTAAGCTTTGGGTTTTTGTATAACTTTTATTATCTGTTATAATGAAATGGTAGCCTAATAAATGGACATACTTTCTTCTCAGGTAATGAATGTATACCTAGGAGGTTAAGGACTCCTCTAAATTACAATAGAACTCAAAATTATTGCATACTACCTGCTTTTTTATTCACTGAAACTGTTATATGCAGGTAAAAGTTCATATGCAAGCAAAAATTTTATAACAGTCGAAGACATAAATACAAAATAAATTAAAATTTATGGAAATATATTTTAATTCAGAATTTGCCAAAATGAGATTGATTGTCTGGGGGTTCTATAAAAGTTTGACCTAATGTAATTTTTTCTCAATTAATTTAACAATTGATTTAAAAATGCACATCCTAAATTATGTACTGAAATTTATCTTCTTGAGACTTCAAATGCTATTAACTTTTGTTGTCAAGTTAAAACTGTTTTCTGAAGAGCTATGAGTTGATCAGTTCATGGAATTTTTAGAACATGCTTGAGAATTATGTGTTGCATATGTGTAAGAAGTCTACAGAACTGATCTAATATTTAAAAATGCCCTATTCCATGTGTATGAAAATAAATGATGTAAATCAATCTATGACTCTACTGCATGTGTATAACATTCAATTGAATGCTCAACAAAGTAAAAAGATACAAGGTCAACATATTTAACTTGGTAACAATTTGTAGTCAAAAAGAAAATAAGTATATTTTACCATTTTAGTTTTCATTGAAAATTAGTTCTTATTCAATTTAAATACTTATGAGTAGATGTCAATCAGTTGATTCACAAGTTTTTTAAAAAAATCATGATTTACAATGATCTACCTGAATACGATATTTTTAATTAAGACAAATACAGAGAGAAATAAGATTTGGAGACATGAAAATAGCCTTACTTTTCTTATCAAATACATTTACATTAACTCAGTTTCATAAGAAGAGAATAAAGGGGAATATACATTCACATATTTACATATAGTATATTTTATATATTTATGTTGTTAGACAAATATTTACTTATAGGTTGTATAGCTATAACATTTTTAAATTTTTTTAACTTTAACTTTTTGTTGGTACCCTTGATCGCCTGCTTGCAAGGCAAGGGCTTATGCCGCTGAACTAAATCCCCAGCCCCTAATATAGCTATAACATTTAATTTGAAAAAGTAGAAATAACTTGCTCCCAAGAATTATTGTATCCTTTTTCTAAAAATAAAAATCTAGAATTAAATCACATTCATCATAGCCTAGAAAGATGAATGAAGAGCAATGATACATTTTATATGAACTCTAAATCCTCATATAAACAGAAAATAGTAAAAAATACAACAGCAAATACAATACAATGGAAATGGGTGACAAAATGTAGTTGATTTTGAGTCTATATGCTATACACGGGATGAGGAAAGCAACACTAGGACTGACAAAGACACAGAGAGTGGAGAAATCTGCACCGCACATGGATATTTATTGGAAAATACAGTGAATTATCTTGAGATTAGCAGCTGAAAATGGATGTGTTGTTTTACTGTGTAATATCAGATGAATTTAAAGAGCCAATGACTAGAATAACTGAAGATACTAGAGTAGTCAAGTTCATTTGAAATCTCACCATTGATATGTCATATGGGGCCATTGGGCAGAAATATGTATAACACTGGTATACAGAGATAAAAGAAGCACACACAAAAATCTCCCAGAATGCATAAGGTTAGACTGTTACATAATAAAAGCTTACAGGGCCACAAGTCCAAGCAGATTCAAAACACATTGGCTTAAGGAACGAATGCACTGGCCCTCTTGCGCCTCATACTCCAATTTATTACTAGGATTGGCCCTAAGATCAGTCATATAATAAAACCTCTGACTTTCCCCTGTCTTTCCCTTTTACCCTGTAAGGATTCTTGCACAGGCTGGGAATGTAGCTCAGCGACATAAGTGCCTGCATGGCAAGTGCGAGGTTGTAAGTTCCATAAAAAGGAAGCAGAGGGTGACAGGGAGGGAGACAGGGAGGGGGAAGGGGGGGAGGGGGAGGGGGGAGGGGGAGGGGGAGGCGAGACAATAAAAAGTCATAGGTGCTTCAGTTTGGGAATGTTGTTATCAGACACACTTACACTGAGTTGAGTCTTAGTTAAAGGCAGTCTTTGGGCTTTCTTCAAGTTTGAACCGGACAGTAGCTCCAAGTAACTTTTCATACGTTGTACCATGTCTCATGGTTGTGTAATTTGATAAAGTTAGAACTCACCTCCTGGAAAAATTCTATGCCAAGAAAAAAATTATAGGAGTAGTATCAAAACTGAGCAACACAGGCATAATATAGACTTCATATTAAAACAAAAGAAAGAATAGCTCTTGGAAATCTCAGCCAGAAAGAAGCCATACTTTTTAACTTTGAACACAGAGCAGAGAAACCTATCAAATTTACTAGAACTTTGTGATTTGCAGTTCTTTTGAAAAATTTATGAAAGTAATTTCAAATTAACTTAAGCAAAACTGTTCATGAATAAAATCAATGCAAAGTTATGAAAAACAAAATAGAGCATCTTTCTTATCGACAATATTAACAATCTAAAAATATGTTTCCAAAATGTAGATCAGAATTGCAAAGCACTCACTCAATATAAATCAGATGATGCAAGAAAAATAATATAATACAATTAAAATCTCAGAATCATGAAAACACAGAAAAGACATAACAAAAATAGAATTTAAAGTGAAGAATTATGAAAAGATGAGTGTATTCGGAAGGAACACAACATGAATAAACAAAAGAGTTAAAGATCTCCTTCCTTTTTGGGGACTGGGGATTTAGCTCAACGGCATAAGCGCCTGTCTTGTAAGCAGGCAGTCATGAGTACAATCCCCGGTAATGATAAAAAGACAAAAAAAAAAAAAAAAAAAAAAAAAAAAAAAATCTCCTTCCTTCTTAATACCGAACTTTCATTTTGTACTTTAAGAAGTAGGTGACTTTTTCCAACGAGAAGGGGAATAAGAGATGTAGGGAAGGATGAAGAAAGGAAAGCAAATGGCATTTTCAAAACAGTATTGAGGAGAAAAAATGGAAATAAGATTTTAGAAATGAGGAGAAGAGTTGAAAGGAATGAGAGCAGTGGAAGATCCAAAAGAAAAAAAAAAAAAAAAAAACAATTAAAATGTGTTATGTGTATGTAAAATCTCCCCAAGATAAATGTAATCAATATGAATTGTATACATGCACTAATAGAAAAAATAAGTAAATGAAATAGTTAATATCTGAAAAGACAAAAGAAAACAATAGTTAATATATGAAAGCAAATGGAATATAGGGATTTTCTGAATAAACAAAGAAAACTAATATGAAAGAAAAAATAAAACTAGATAAGGCAAGGTCATCATTCAGATTTTGAACACAATATTGAAAGAGCACAATGCATATGAAAGAATATTAGAAAACTACAAATATCAGTTTATTCTAATAAGATCTATAAGATATCGCAGAACAGATATACTTTTTCAAGAAATAAAAATATTTGTCAAGGAAACTCAAAAGAAAAAAGAATTAGTTAACAATCAGACTTTTTTCACACCAATGCTCACTGCCCTACAAAAAGTTTACTAACATTTTCAGACACTCAAAAATGAAAATGTGGCTGGGAATTTACATCCAACAAAATTTATTTGCTGGTGTTAAACTGCATAATTTTTTTTTCAAAATAGAGGAAATTGACTAATGTTATGTACATGAATTTTAGCTAAGAAATTATAGTAAAATACAAATTTACAAAATAGAAATAGGTAGAAGAACAAGAACCTAATTTTCTTCTATTACATACCTAATTCCATTATAACCATATGCTTATGAGGTAAGAGTTTTAGTGTAGAAAAATAGATATAAATAGTACATAAAAATGAATTAAAATTCATTAACTTTTATGCAGATAGGATATACATGTACATGTATGTATATACACTAAAAGTATATTAAAATATATATTTATAAATAGAAACCTATATATGTATAATCTCAATTTTTCTAAAGGTTATTTATTTTTACTGTATTCAGTGATATAAATGTATACAGTATATGGAAAGAATCTTCTAGTATAGTTTACTAAAGGAGTTAGGTATAATCCTAAATGAGTAACAATAAGCAAATCTTACATCCAGATTGTAATACTGAAACGTCTGTTCTCATTGACAGGATATCGCAATGTCAGCTTTCAAATTTAGGGAGAAATATGAAATGTTTGTAATGCCATATAACATGAAACCTGCCAAAGAAAACTCTTGTCATATGAAAGGTGTTAGGAATCAAATTAAAGAGACATTCATTGGCCAAAGAGAGGATAAAATAAATTTCACAACAGTTAAATTGGCTTGAAACCATGAAATATGACTCAATACATATTTCCTATTGATTTAAAAATAGAATTAATCACCTTTAAAATATGATAGGGAATTCATTAGCTTGAAAACTGCATAGTAAAGGGAAATAAACATTTCTTACTGCATGGCCTGTATATGTTATACCATTTGGTCAATCGTTAGCAAACTAGAAGAATTTCCATTTTATAAATCATTCAAAATTTAAATTAAAAATGAATATTTCCATTTTGAAAACACCTATGAAAGGACATAAACATTGTTATTGTTTATATCTAGAAATACTCTCAAAACCTACTGTGCTTATAGGTAAGGATTTTGATATTGATTGAATAATGGATGTGTGCTACTGGATCATGGCTATGTCATACTGGATTAGTCCTCTAATCTAGCATAGTCCTAGCTGTGAGGCAGAGTTTACTAAAGAGGGACAATGCATCTTGGGTGTGGCTGGCTAGAACCGGTAGGCTTATATCCAGGAAGCAATAAAAAAGGAAATAAGGAAGTTGTGATGCTTCCTGTTTGTATTGCCATGAACTCTTTCTCTTCTGCCATAGTGCTCTGTTTTGAATCCAGCTAACTATGAACTGAAACATCTACAAACTGTGAGCAAAAACAAACTTTTCCTAATCTAAATGTAAGTGTTGGGTATTTTGGAC
The DNA here is from genome assembly GCF_034190915.1 of Cavia porcellus. NCBI lineage: Eukaryota > Metazoa > Chordata > Mammalia > Rodentia > Caviidae > Cavia > Cavia porcellus. The sequence continues at coordinate 87,632,685 of NW_026947486.1, read as the reverse complement.
TATCAATGAGAAAGTAACTCAGACAGACATTAAATACTAATGCAATCAGAAGGAACAGAATATAAAACTGCAAAATATAAAATATTACTGAGCTGAAGATAATTAAGAAGAAGCAGGTATATGAAACCTCCATCTTCCCATCCATCAGTCTTTGCATCGCAAAATGCTAATGAGAAATGTGGGTCCTCAGTCCAGTTGAGTCAATTGAGGCTGTAAGAGTGTGGGATTGCCCAGAGTATTTGAGCAAAACATCAGAACCAATACTTTGTATAATAAATGGCCTATTTCTGTAGTATGTTTACCAACTATTTAAATTCATCTGTTGAAACTCAATGCACTGATATTAAGAAGTGGAGCTAGAAAGTGATCTATACTTCATGAACAGGATTGGTATTCTTATAAAAAAAAAAGGCCAGAACAATTTGTTCAATTCTTCCTTCATGTAAGGACACATAATAGGCTATATGATACTTCATGGTAAAACTTAAAATTAGATTCCACGCTCTTGTGCATGACAAGCAAAGAGTTGCAATTGTACATACAAAGGTAAAAGAAAACGCAGTCATATTTATTGAAAATATAGGAAGAAGTGCTCAGGACAGGTTGCTTCCCTGCCAGCAGACACAAAAATGGAGATACAAACATAAAAGCAATGTCAAGGCAACAGGAAAATAAATGGCACACAAAAAAATAAGGCTTTTGGATTTTAAAAAATATGTACCACAACCTAGCTGTTTCTCATTGATTCACTGTAGAAGATTGACAGGAAATGATCAACAGGATGCTGAGTCATCTCTGGATCTTTAGACATGTTTCTCTACCAGAATCTACTGTAATTAAATTATGTACATAAGATGCAGTCCATTTATATGAATCTATAAAGAGGTTCAAGTGGGGAAAAGTTACTGAAGTTTAGAGCATCATATCTAAATGTGTGTTGCCCTGGAGTTCTAAAGGTTTTTGGACCTTTGTTACTTGATTTCTGCTTCTATTAAGACAATATAAAGGACAAATAGTCCTGGAATTTTGCTGAAGTTGAGCTACCTGGAGAGGGTGAGTCATCTCCTAGCCCTAGTTATGCAACCTATGTTTCATACATATATATATATATATATATATATGTATATGGAAACTGAATTTGCTCTGGATATGATCTTGGACTTTGCAGCCAATGTGAGCAACATGCTTCTGTTCTATATAAATGACTTAGACAAGCATACTTTGTAATAGCGGCCCAAATGAGCTGACCCCATGGGATCAATATCTATGTGAAACTTATATCTATACTAAAGAACATATATATTATATATTATGTAAAAATCATAATTTTATCAATTGAAAATTTCATGGAATAAGTTAACATAATCTTTAAAAAGAAAAATAAATATGTGACAGAAATATTTCTTTTGGTGAGAAATGTAGCCAATATTTTAGTTTCAGTTTCATAAAAATCATTATTCCAATGCATTGTGTGAAACAGAATAAATAAAGCTACTTTAGTGTTTTTTGTAAATTGACAATTAAAATAGAATTTTAATAACTGTATCTGTCTTTGACAGACAGAAAATAACTTTTGTGATACTGTTCTTAATTAGATGAGAGTTAAAAATAACTCAGAATATATCTAATGGATTTTTCTTGTACATTTTTAAGCACAACTACTGGTGAGGGAAAGGTAAAAATGGAACTGTATCAGGTCAACCTGGAAATTTACATAACAAAGGGAAAACTGTCTTCTTTATGCTTCTCATTACATTTGATTTTGAGTCATATTGCTGAATCTTTTTGGCTAAGCTATGAAAAATACAATTGATTGAGTAGTAGGGATGAATTCCTGTTATCCTGTATCACTGTTTAACAATGTTACTTTACGAAAAATACCCCAGTGTAGAATTTTTGCTTGATTATTCATCAACATGGATTAAAATGAATTGCTCATAACAAGATTTTGAAAGAGATGGGGTGAAATAGTCAAACAAAGGAAGACTAAAGTCAAGTTAAACTGAATTCTGTCTCCTTGTGCCTTGAGAAAATTACTTAAAACACTTTCTTCATTGTTAAATGGACATGATGCATTATGAATTTATTGTATTCCAAATACTAAAGTAGCCAATACAATAGATCCTCAATAAATTGTGATTATTACTATTATATTCATTTTGTATAGCTTATCTTTATGTTATATATATATATATATATATATATATATATATATATATATCCAGTAATTACAACTTTCAAATCATTATAGCAAGTGGTATTTGCTTTTCAAAATTCTGTCTTGTCTTCAATCCTTAATCCTCTCTTTCCACAATTACTTAAAAAAATACAACTTTATATCACCACTAACAACCACAAACTGAATATAAAAAAAATTCTGAAACTCGGAGAATGCTGTAGGTAAATAATATTTTAAAATATTTTCCTTTCTTTATATCTAAATTACTTTTGATCTCTTCCTACTGAATGCCTGCATTTCCTCACTGACTGCAACACTATAGAATATGAACTTGGGCAATTTATTCATTTCAAAGCTCATTAATAACAGCACATTAAGACTTTTAAGTGACTTTTTATGATTTAATATATGTGTTAACCTGTTTTTATATACAGAAGATGCTCATCAGTTGCAATGGCACAAGTGTCTGTTATTGCTAAGAATAATGATCTACCCAATCAAAACTAAGTGAAAACAAGGAATTAAACAGGCATTTATCTCAAATTTATCAACTTGCACAATAATCTTTAGCTTTGTTCTTTAATTTTAAATAATGAGCTATTCCACATTAACATATGCAATTTATTCCTGATAAATAAAAATTTTCAGCAAGACTTTTTAGGGTTTTAAACTCTTTAACTTTACTGTAAAAACAATGTAAGAATAATGCATGCCTTAATAAAATACTTTTGACTTGTTAGAAGACAGGAAGATCCAAAATTTTGAACATGGTACAGTTATTTTCTGGAATTACTAGTGTGGAAATAAAAACCAATCTTTTCAAAAAGTACAGACAGTAGCTCAAAGGTATTAATTAACTTAAATTTACCAGAATTAAGAACACAGTTTGATGCCAGGTTGGTATCAGGTGCTTCAAACTATCTGTCATTCTGCTAACAAAAGAACTATTTTTATTATATGCATTTTTCTGAAATATCTACCATTCAGCACAGGTTAAAAAATCTAATAAAATCTCTTAAACTTTCACAGTTGGTATGGAAGTAGTGAAGAAAAATTTCACATTAATATATTCATATTTAAGGTAATTAAACATAGCTTGTGAGATATTCTATTGCTTTTATTTATGTTGCTAAGACCACTATATCATAAACGTGATACCACTTCAAAAGAAGAAACTTATTTTGATTACATTTCTATCAGAAGTCATTGGGTGGCAACTGGTGGTGGTCTTTTTTTAATTTTAATTTTTTTGCTGGCAGAGTCCTGCGGCAGCATAAGGTATTACATGGTAAAAGACAGGTAGTGTGAATGCCTATCTGTGTTTCCTGCACCGTCTCTTCTACAAAGTCACCCAGATTTAATCCTTTGGACTGCATCAGAATTATTATATTTAATATTAATCATTTTACAAAGTCTCTATGTCTCTAAACGTCTTTAAGTTTCCCCCTTCTTAGTAAATCGGATCAATGATTAAATTTCAGCATGAATTTCAAGGACACAATCTATACACATTTTATAGAACATTTTTTGACATGTTGTTTAGTATTTGGTTTTTGGGGGGCAGTTTATAGAAGCTGGCTGCCACGTGCTTGTATACCTCGCAGTTCTCCAACTCTTTTAATTATAGTCTACTTGATCTGCTAACACGTTGATCATTATTTTATTTTGCATTACTTTTCTGTTAGTCTTTTTGAAATAAAAGTTTCAAGTTTATAACATTCAAACTTTCTGATTACTTAAAAAATAGTTTTCCAATATATATGGAAACAGTTTGTAATGGAATGTTTTTAATTATTCTGAATATTGAATGTTAGCACAAATACATGTTAAAATATATATGTATATATATATATATATATATATATATATATATATATATATAGCATAGAAAAATCTCTATAAAACAGTCAAATATATTAATCAGAAGGCTAGAGAAAAATTTCCATAGGATGACTACATTCACCTATCATTCACTCTTAGGTAGCACAGAAGCCATTCATGAAAAATATTTTGATCTGTGATTGTAATCAGTTATTTTATGCATAGTGAACCTGATTTTGAATATTCTTAACTATAAGAGAAGTGATGAAGTAGATAAACCATCGTCTTCTTCCATGAGTGTGCATGAGACATCTATTATCTTTGCCTTATATCGTGGAAGGAAGTCAGAAGTTTCCATTTCTTATAGAATTTCCATTAACGCCATAAGGAAGCATAGTGTTTATTTTGAGTCTTCTGAGAATATCATTGCTTATGATGGTCACGATATTTCACGTTAGTGTAGTATTTTTTAACTTTAAAATGTATTTTCTTATACATATTTTATTTATCTGTTATTATATGTTCTTTTTTGACTTGTTTAATAACTGTCATGATATTTTGTGCATGAAATTTCATTGCTGTGAATTGAACTCCTAAATTTTCTTCATTGTGTCATTAATTTTTCAAATGACTGTTTATTTTTCCATGAACCATACATGTTTCTTTGTAACTAAGAAGTTGGAATATAGATTATTCTGTTTTTCAGACTTCATCTTATTCATTTTTAGAATGCAAATACTAATATAAATGCTAAACTAAATTGAAATATTTGTTTGATATTATAGATAAATATTTATTTCTTCCAAAGAAATTTTCCTCCAAGTTGGCAAAAGACAAATGAATTATTTTTCTCTCTATTCATATACATACATATATATATATATATTAGAATCTTATATTTCATTATTTTGTAATTTTAAAACAAGATCAATGTAAATCTTACTCTGCATGTGTGACTGTGTATGTATAGATGTGTCTGGGTGTATTTGTGTTTGCTAATAGATTTATTCAAGGAGTTTAACACAGAGAATCTGGTTCACTTACAACTCACTTGGTCTCTTTCTATCTTATCATACCTAGCTCCAATGTCTTTTGTAGCGATCCTTCTTATTAAAAGCAAGAATGACGTCTGAACCTTTGTAAGGTACTAAATCAGCAATTCAATTATGGTTGTTTGACTAAATGGGTACATATTTAAAATTAAACTGTTGATAACAAGGGTAAAATTGATTAACAATTTTTAAACACATTTTTTCATAACACAAATTTCTTTATCACAACAATAACTATTTGTGCAGCCAAACTTGCATTATAATTTCTAATGTCAGGAAAAAGAATATGCTTTCATATACCATTATATGAAAATAGGAATATATTGATTTGTAGTTTTCCTGAATATATAATATAGTAGTATTTTAAAAGAAATCTTAAGTAAATTCTTCATCATAATGATTCTGTTATACTGTAGATCTGTTATTTGGTCTCCTTGGGAAGTAAATAAATTAGATAATGTGTTTGTATGCCACAACCATACTTCAGATTAATTCTGTACTAAAAGGTAAGAAAAATTATAAAACATGCCTTGTTATGAGAAGACAAGGAGTATTAGAAATAAATGGGCCATGTTAAGCTCAATTATATTCATGTGCAGCAGAAGATGCTAATAGCCAATGGTTGCAATCTGAACTTATCATTGATTTTTCAACTTATTTGCCATAAATTGCCCAAATGCTATTAGCAGGAGGCCAACTTAGTTGCTACATTGCTCTGCACTAAAGCTTATAAATTATAAACCTTAAATCAAAATTCCAGTGTCATTTTAGTGGCATGTGAAGGTTACGTTGTTTTACTTGTGTTGGTGAAACAAATTTTCTCAGGCTATTAAACATTTTTAAGTTAAACTTAGGACAGTATGAAGATTACTCATTATGTAACCATACTTTTCATATAAAAAGTTAGTGAATGATAGCATCAGAACAGAAATTTTGATTTGACCGTATTAGAAGCAGAGTCTTAGTAAACTTTTTCACTTTTCTCCAATTTTGCCACTTAAAATAAAGAGCATCAGAAGCAGTTTGAGAAGTATTACAATTTTATCTCTTTTTTGGATTAGTTTGGAGTTGCATACAAATTCATAATAATAAAGCACCTAAAAGTTGAATCAAAATAAACATTATAGTTCAAAACATTTTCAAAGAAAGTGGCAACGTTTCCAAAATAAAGTGCGCTTCTCAGTTAATGCAAATGACGTTGATATTTGAAAAAATAAGTTTTCTTTGTTATGAGGGCAACAAAATAAAATCAGTTCATAGGGATGATTTGAACAGTACAGTTCTAGAGATTTCAAAAAGAAAATAGAATGATTCCTCCAAGATTCTGAAAAGTTTGAATACTCATTTACATAAAATAAAGTGAAGATATAGATGTTTTCTGGTGAATTTCTGTAGGCTTGGATGCCCATGAACTATATGATTTCTGAAACATGATATGGTACCTTCCAAGATGACTCAGATAATATTCATCTCCTTCTATTATCTCTACATTCCTCACACAGCCTCTTAGTTCTTTGTTGTAGTCTATGTAATCCTATGAGGGAGATTAGTTAGTTTGCAAATTTATTATTGGACTTAAAGTCAATTTTGTCATAAATATTCATCATTGTGGTTTTATAATACCCACATAGAGTCTTTAGACTATTTCTATTAATGAATTACTAATTTTAATTTTATGAATTTTATTCTATTAACAATGAGTGCTTAACAGGAAAGAAACATCAAAGCAGAGTATCAAATTTTAATACTTATTTAGTTTGTGACAAAAAGTGACAAAATTTTCAATTGATTTTGGCATACAAAATCTAAAAACTAAAACAGAACTAAATTCATAGATCTTTATTTCAAAGGTCAAAAATATTATTATATAACATCTCATTCCATATTCTAAAGTTTTTCCTATTTTGATTTTTTATCTATACAAAATGTGCTTAATTTATTCTTTTAAGTGGAGGTAAATGTTTTTAGAACTTGGTCTTCACTAAATGATTTTGTTAAAATGTTTTAACAAATTAGGGGTACTTTTAGAAAAGATACCTGTTATGAAAAATTCTAGTAGTACCAAAAAATCCTATACAAACTACGATGAACACACCAACAGAATGCTCAAACAATCATCATTCCTTCACTTATTATACCTAAGGCTGTCTTCACACATGACCATATTCACCTTCCACTCACATGTATAGCTTAGAATGACAGTGTGTGTATTCCTCTCTCAGACTTTTAGTGTGACATTCTTGACATCTCATTTGTCTTGCTGTTTCATCAGGAGGTTCTTATACATTATGTAGTTAACAGGAACATGAAATATCAATAAAATAAAGTATTAAATTCTTGCTGCATGTTTAGAATAAAAACATGTTGCATTGGCTGTGTACTTGCTTACCAAACTTAAAAGATAACATAAGAAATAAATGCCTATATGAACTACAGTGAACATACCAATATAATTCTACAACAAAATAATCTTTGCATCAATTGTCACTCTAGGTAATCTTCACATGATAACTGCAGTTTTTTTATACACACATCTCACTTACACTGACAGCAGATATGCTTAGTTTTCTTTCCTGGGGTGGGAGGGCAGATGGTTCTTGTCATCTCTGTTGTCTTTTGTCAGGAGCTTCTTATTATATTGTACAATGTAGAATTAGCAGAAAAATAAGATATCAATAAAATAAAAGACCAAATATATAATGCATACTTAAACCAGACATCAACATTCTCATATTACCTGTTTGCTTACAAAACCTAAAAGAGAGCAGTAGAAATAACCTATGTGAACTATAATGTAAATGCAAACACAAATCTACCACTTAAATAATCTTTGCTTCAATTATCACATCCAAGGCAGTTTTCTTATATTAAAACTTCATTTTCTAGGCACAAATACCATTTATACTGATAGCACATATATTTTGTTTGTTTGCCCATTTTTGTAGGGCATAATTGACATCTTTTTAGTTTTCTGTTATTGTAGTATGTTTTTGTGATGCTCCACCTTCCCATTTACCTATCAATCTTCACATCTACAAAGACATAAATTTTTATACTATATTTTGAAGACTTTTTTTGAGAATACACTGCCCAAAGCTTCAGTAATCATGAAATGCTGCAAGATACTCATCACTAGTTGTGTATTCATGTAGTGTGTATTTTGTTTGACAATTACCTACAAATCTCTCAAAAATGACTGGGTAGTAGCCAAGTTATCAAAGCTTTTTATTCCTTAGCGGGTGGTATTGCTATCAAACCTCAGACAATTTTTATGGAAACCAAATCTCCTCAGTGTCTACAAACTTCAAGCCCACACCCATAAAATATCCTAAGTATTTTACATTCCTGCAATTTCCATGAGAAATCCCTCCCAAGTACAACCAATGTATGAATGTCTTCTTTCAGCTAGTGACTGTCATACTATGAACATTTTTGAATATGGTTATTGGTGCATCCAGATTATTTTGTTGCATTTCAGCCCTTGTGTATTACACAACATCTTGTAGCATTTTGTCTGTTACAATTTACAACATAGAATGGCATTGATGGCCTTTTGCAACCAATAGGTTTCATTCTTGCCAAGATATTATATATATATATATATATATATATATATATATATATAAACCTACTTCTAACTTTGGATCATTGGTCGCATGAAAATTTTGTATAATTTTAACTAGTCAAATATTTACTTACATTGTTGTTTTCTTTTACATCTGAGTCAAGGTGGTCTGGATTTCCTATGTCTGCAGTAATCATTTTTTGCTCCACTTCAAAGTCACAGGAACTTTGGCTCATATGGGCAACATCAAAGTCATAGCCATCATCATCATCCATGCGTGAATAATCTGATAATTCACTTTGAACTTCCTCCAAAACTTGCAAATCTAGTTTTTCATAAGCCATTGTACTGACTTGGCTATTTGTACTAGAAGAATCAAAATAGGAAGTTTTGTAAAAATAAATCCTAAATGCACAGAAATTTAACGATGAGCACATCATGGATAAAATTCACCTGCTGCTGCTTTAGAGTTCCTGTGTACACTTTGCCAATTATCTGCAAAGTGACTGTATCCAGAGAGGTTTTGCTTTCCCCAGGGACAGCTACTATGAGGCACACTCACAATCCATTTTGGTTAAATGCATGTTTTCATCACAAAGAAAGATCAAGGTATATTTCATCCTGTGATGTTGAGGGAAACATATGCAAAAACTGTGAGATGGAGCATTATATGAAGAAAATTCAAATTTGGCACTTTTGCATATGTACACATACATTTCCCTTCACTGTGATAAGTGCAGAAAGTGGACAGTGTACCTCTCTTTGCAGCTACAGCTGAGATGCACAACCAATTACTATCATACTAAAGTACAAACTTATATCAGAAAAGTATGGTATGGGTTGTAACCCAGTGTTATGTCCCATGGAAATGATTTTTGTCAACTTTCACCAAAGAACAAAGAAGCAAATGTAGTCAACAACCTTGTTTTATTGTTAGAAGTTGATTCTCTATGCTAGAGACATCAATATTTCAATCAAAAACAATGAGAGTATAATCTCATGAACTACCCTGAGGCAGTCATCTAGCTAAAGTGCTGCTGCATTACAAATATAAATTGTGGGACATATTAATATTGCCATTTTAAAATTGAGAAACTTGTTTCACAGAAATATATAACTAAAACACTGTATATCTTCATTAGATATACTCAGTCTATTTAGTGACACATTTTCAAATGTTGTGTAGTGTATGGCATTTGAATCACTGAGTCTATTTAAAACTGGCAGATAGTTTTAAGCAACTGCGTCATTAGAATGAATTAAATTTCTTTTTCCTGGGTGGCTTTTCAGAAGAATTTTTTTGTTCACAAAATAGTGAAGAGAACAGTTTAGAAATACCATTATTTTTCTATCAGTGTAAGTTACTTGATGGGTGTTTGTTTGTTTCTTTCTTTCTTTCTTTCTTTCTTTCTTTCTTTCTTTTTCTGTCTCTCTCTCCCTTCTGTCTCTCTGTCTCTTTGTTTCTTTCTCTGTTTCTTCCTCTCTCTCTCTCTCCCTTCTGTCTCTCTCTCTTTCTGTTTCTTTCTCTGTTTCTTGCTCTCTCTCTCTCTCTCTCTCTCTCTCTCTCTCTCTCTCTCTCTCTCTTTTATTGTACCTGGAATAGAACTTAAGATCTTGTGCTTACCAGGCCGGTGCTTGTGCCACTGAGCTATATCCCCAGCAACTTATTCGATATGAGGTATGCCCTAAAAACACAGTGAGTGTTTAAATTTTAAAATATTACAATGAATAACATACTGCTAGTAATTCAACTCAAAACGCTGTCCTTTACATCAAATATATTTATTCCATCGTTCTTGCCACTTTCCAAAGTCTGAGTGGCTCTTTAGTTGCACTATTGTGGCTGCCTTTATGTCCTGAAATGATTCAAAATGTCCACTTTTTAGGATCATTTCTTCTTTGATGAAGAGCAAGAAGTTACATGGCTTCAGATCCAGTGAATAAATGAGATACAACATAACTTCTAAATAAGATTTTCTGACCATTGCATGAGACTTAGGGGCACCAGTCTCTGTATTTTTTAAGTCACAATTGTAAAGATATTCGTGAAAGAAAAATTCTAGAATTGCTTCAGAATGTGGCAAGAAGTAAGGGACAAGTCTGTTTGAAGCAAGGGAGAGTATATTGATAAGGACTAATGGTAATACAACTATTACTGTGACAATTCTTTTAAATTTAAAAATGCATGATTTATTTTGATCACACTTTTTACATTTTTCCAAAGAACCCCTAGACAGTTTTAAAATTATTTTCAAAGATACATTTGTACCTAGAATTATATGTTTAAATTATGGGATTCTACTTTTATAAGGAGGTTAAGTAATTATCTGTAATTTTAACCCCATGTATAAAAGCATATTTTTAGCTTACTTATTTAACACTAGTATTTTTCATTTTTAAGCCTCTGTTTTTTAGAGTCAAGTATCATACCCATATTTGCCCTGATTGCTGACATTAGCTATCACTAGTAATTTTCATGTGATTACATGCTAATATTGTAGGCAATTTTCAATCTTTTACTTCTGTCAGTCAAGATATATCTATGTAAATATGAATAATTATAATGCTGTTGCTATTTCTGTTTTGAAGATATTATGGTAGGAATGGCATCATTTGCATGATTCTTTTTGTTTTCAAATACTCATATTATTTCCAGCACTATGAGTTTGGTACTACTGTCATCTCCATTTTATTAAAAAGGAAAGTTTGAAGCAGAGAGTTTCAGAGACTTACCTTGGGTCATAAAGCCTGACAGTGATGTTACTGAACAGATTGTCTGCCTTCAGAGACAAGTTTCATTGTACCACATTACATTCACTGAAGAACTATTAGTTCACAGTTCCACACTAGGCTCACCGAACTCCAGAGGCCAGTCAACAGCTCTGACGATTTTTCTTTATCCTTGTCATTTTCAAACCAAAAATTCTCTGCTCCCTCAAGATGTATCACTGCTACTGTATGCAACCTTGTGTACTACAATTTCCTGTTTATATTTTTTATTTTTTAAAGACAGAACATGGAGCAGAAATCATGCCTTATTTTCCTTTCTAACTGTTATTCTACATCCAGATGACTACTTCAAGAGGAGTTGTTCTCTACATAGTAACCCTCAGTTTTTAATACTCAATGATTGATCCAAACAGTTTACAATTTAATAACCAAAAACCAATATAAGACATAATATCAGTTAATTTTAAATAGTGCAGTATGTTCAGAGAATGTAATGCTTAAATCATTTTTACAATGTGTAAATGGACCTTCATAGCTGTGGAATATACTTACCAATAATGTGATAGCTCTTATCTCCATGTAGAGTTTATTGTTCTGTCATCACAACAATTACAAGGAAAGAGCATTAATCCATGGAATGCTATGTTCCATTCACAGTAAATTCAGAGAAAATAGTCATTTGCCCATCATGTGGTTCAAAATAGAGAAAAAGGGTGGTGCATTTTGTGTTTGACATTCAATGGGAAATACTTGTATAAATGGAAAATCTGAACTCTTTACTCCAAGCTGTCATTAAAAAAAGTGTTGTATTAAGAACCTAATAAGAGTTTTATTCATATATAGTATGTATACGTTAAACACATATTATAAATACGTAAAAAAAGGGTATCATCATGGAAACTGAAAACTGAAACTAGAAGTAAACAAGTATAACAGAATTTCACATAGTTAGAAGTTGTTGGGGGCTGGGGATTTGGCTCACCGTCATAAGCACCTGTCTGCAACAGTTAGGTCCTGAGTTTGATCTCTAGAAAGAAAACAAAAACACACAAACAAAGAAATAAAAACTAATGTATAAAAAATATAAATATGTTTATGGCTGGGTATTTACTTCAGTGGCGTAAGTACTTGCTTTGCAAGCGCAAAGTCATGAGTTTGATCCCCAGTACCATTCTTAACATGATTTTAACTGAGTTAAACACAAGAAAATGAAAACATCAAACAAAAGGAAATGAGAAAAGAATCAGATTCTTAATAAAGCTTCAACAGTCAATACATTTTCTCTAAGTCCAACAGTTTTCAATGTCAGATTTTGAAATGAGAATATTTTCAGTTAAAAGCTAAAAAATTAGCAAGATCTGAGCATGTATCCTTCTATTATAGGTTTGCTAGGAGGATTGAAGAATTACTTATATTTCAGAATAAGCTAAGTGAACCAAGAGTTGAAGGAAGAAATATTTAATTATGAATTCAAAATAAATCCTTGATTGTTTGATATGGCTTAATCTACATGAGCAAAATAAGATAGTGCCATTTCACTGGAGAATTCTTACCAGCAACAATTATGAAAAAAAAAAAAAAAAAAAAACTCCAAAAAACAAAAAGCAAGTGACTTACTTTGGGGACATTTCAGACTCATTCTGACTGTCTTTTACCTGGGCAACACTACTCACAATTTTTAGAAGATATTGACCTTTTGATGAAACAATGGTGTTTACATTCCATTTTTAGATCTTTAATAAATCTGGGATTGATAGGAGGCCAAATTTAAATATCCAATTAGATTTCTACATTGTATTCATTTCTTAATTATAAAATTGTATAATTTTCAACAAATAAAATTTAAATTAATAGAAATTGATAAAATCTTTAATTGCTTGACTTAACTTAGTTTAACTGCCGATATACATTTACATGCTAAATCAAGTATTGTGCTATTTTGGCAGTTTCTCCTACTTGAATCCTAGTCAAGGATCCAAGGGCATGGGTGACTGCCAGTTGGCTTGTATGATTCTGTAGCAACATATTTCCAATGTCAATTTGAACACAAGGAAATTATATTGTGTCTAATACTGTCAGCTCCAGGCCACTAGATCAATGCCATTATTTTCCTTATGCAAATACTATCAAGAAAATGTGGTGTATGAGCTTTATTAATATTACTCTAAGTATGAGATGTACAGTAAATCTTCCATAAATATTTGTTGAATAAATTACATCGATATTATTTTAGAAAAAAGGAGAATAATTCTTTTCCTCAAATTTACATTTACTATATTTTAAAGAAAAAAAAATGAACTGTTTAGGTTTTATACTAAATGTTGATTTTGTATTGGTTAAATTTACTTTTTTACCAATTTTACCAATTTTAATAATATCTTTAGGTATTTTAGTATATGAGATCATGTCATCACAAACAGAAGTAATTTAATTACTTTCTTTAATATTAACATGCCTTTTATTCCGTACGCTTGTCTAATTGTTCTGGCTGAGACTTCCAGTACCACCCTGGAACAAGCAGTGAAAATGTGCATCAACATGCACTAGCAACAGTGGAGGTATGGCAGCATTTTGAAGAGAATGAGAGACATTATGACAGCCACTGTTGATTTCCCTATTGTCTGGTTCTGAAGTCATAAAATGCCTTCATCATCCTGTTCTGGTAAGTTTTATACTATTTTGTTTTATATGAATTCACTGTGTGTGAAGACATGTACAACTATTTGGAACAAAACAAGAGACAATATGATAGACAGTGAAGATCTCCTAATGTCTTGCTTTAAAATCTGTTGTCTCTTACATTTTCTTCTGATCTGCTTTGTTCTGTTTTGTTATGTTTAGTTTTACTCTCTTTAAAATAAAATTTAAAAAAATAAAATAATCTGATAAGGTTAATAGGAATATGATTAGAATAAAAATTAATGAGGTAAATGAATGCATGCCTGCAGCTTTAAAACATCAATAAAAGTTATTAAAAATCACAAAAGAGAGGCATTCCATTCTCATGCATCATAAGAGTCAATCTTGTTACATTTCCCATACTGTCTAGACACAGATTCAATTTAATAATTATATAATTCCAATGTCATGCTTTATCAAAGCAGAAAAAAAATCTTACAATTCATAGCGAACTACAAAATACTTAAATAGCCAAAGTAATCCTGATGACAAAAGGATAAAGATGTAGGCATCACAGTAGCAGATTTCCAAGTATTCTGCAGGGCTATGATAATAAAAATAACATGATATTAGCATACAGTAAGACATTCACTAGTAAATAGATTAGAAAGTCCAAGAGAATACTCTAGGTCTAAGTCAACAAATATTTCACAGAAATATCAAGAGCCACATTGAGAAAAATACAATCTTCAATAAAAGCTGTTGAAAAGACTTAATGTTGAATGAAATTTTGCTATTTTAGTAGTTTTTAATAATGTATTCAGAATGATTTAAAGACTCATATTTAATGTTCGTTAATATAAAATACTAGAAAAGAACATGAAAGAGTAAAAACATTGGTCTAAGAAATAACTTATAGATATGAAACCAAAAGCAAAAACAGCCAAAGAGGACTTCATAAAGAAGAACTTCTTACATGGAAAACAATCAACAAAGCAAAGAAAAAAACCTGAAGAATGAAAAAAAAAAAAAACCTGTAAATTACGCATTACCTAAGGACATAGTATCAAAAATATGTAACTACACAAAATTATTCAAATAGAGAACCTTAATAAAACTTGGGGATAATACATACATAGATGCTTCTCAAAACAATAAAATACAAATGGCAACATATGAAATAAAAAAATACTGACCATGAAAGGCTGTGAATCAAATACTGTATGATCTAGCAATCTTAAACTTGATATATACCCAAAGTTGTTAAAATCAGTATTTTGAAATGAAATCCTCATTCACTTGCTCACTATGTCATTATTCATGATAGCCAGAACATGATAATAATTAAACAAATGTGGCTATTTGGTTGGATGAATGGATCCAGAAAGATTGTACATTTACATGGTGGTATACTATTCAGTCAAAAAATTAACAGAAATTTTGTTACATGTGACAGCATGTATGAACTTAGCAGGCATTTCTTTTTAGTGAAGTAAGGCAGGCATGTTGCGACAGATACCCTAAGGTCTCATTCACATTTACCACCTAAACAATTTGAATGCAAAGAAATAGAGAGCAAAATGATGGTTACTAGAGGTACAAGGGCTATCTGGGGAAGTGGGAGCGTTTGGTCAAAGGATACAAAGTGTCAGGAAGATAGAAATCACAGTGATAAGTAAGATAAATTAGACACAGAAGGTTAAATACAGTGTGGCTTATCTTGTATGAGAAACAAATAAGTAAAAAGCTAAATAATAGATAGGAAACAGGGTGGGATAGTCTGTGGCAACAACAAAGGGCTCTGGAAGTGTGGAGATTAGGGAAGATGGGAGGAAAGCAAAGGGAAGAGAAAGCAAAAATTATCAATATACTCTGTACATATGTAACAATTCCTCAGGATTCTGTGTATTGCAAACATATACCAAAAAAGAAGAATGAAAAGAATAATAAATACTGGTGGCTAATAGCCCAGCATGATGACTATACTTAATTACAAAGTGTCGTATTTATTTCAAACAAGTCAAATCAAAGAATTCTAGATGCTCTAACCACAAATAAATAATAATCAATATCTGAGATGAAAATATGCTAATTAGCTTGATTCAATTAATGCAAAATTAACTCACACATTAAAATTTCACACTGTACTCCTTTAATATGCACAGTTATTGCTTGCTTGTCTGTTCAAATAATTTTAAAATCGGTATGTTCTTAATTTTCAAGCATTTCAAATTTAGAAAAATACTATCATATAAATAAGCAATCCTCAAATATATCAGTGAAAAATAAGAACTTCAAAAATGTATTTTGAAGGGCTTAATGCCAGAGGTATTATTAACTAAGTTCAGAGTGAGGATCAGGAGATTTTGAGCACTTTAAATATTTTATTGTTTTTTATTTACTGAGTTTGGAAAAATGGCAAAATTATGAAGGTAAAAGAAAGTTTGTGGTAAATGTTTAGGCCTTGATTTAAAAAGGAAGATTAAAAAAATTCAAGAAAACACAAAACAAAAAAAAATGGTGGCTTTTGTTGTACAAAACTGAATAATTTATTTAAAACAAGTATTTACAAGTCAGTAAGGGTAATTGTCCAACACATAAAATGGATAATGGATTAATATGTCAAATATATATGAAATGTCTGAAAATTAATTAAAAATCATAAAATACAACAGCAAAATAAATAAAATACAAATAGATTTTAATTAATTGTAGATGAAATTTGATTGGTTAGAACAAGTACCTATTCATACGTGATACTTTTACTTATTAATAGAGTTATATAAATTAAAGCAAACAACTGTGATCAATAAAAAGTATCCATTGGAAAAAATATTGTAAAAAACACAGAGAAAAGTTATATCTAAACACTGCTGATGGACTTGTAAATGGGAAGGCCATTCTAAAAAAAACATTGAGTAGGAAATCATGAAATTATGCATGCATACACAGCATGGTCCAGGCTCTAGTGTGTGCCCTAGAGAATGATTTTAAATAGGAACAAGAGAAGAAATGTATAGCAAGAGAATTCAAATTATAAAAACAGTCCTCAAAGAATCACAAGAAAAACAGCTAATTAAATATATTACATGAATAGTACGAACTCTCAAGCATTACTCACAGCATTGAATGAGATATATTTTCAGACAAATAGATTAAACCATAAAATGCATGTTGTTTCATTTCAACTTTCAATATGATTATATTAGGTCCTCCTGGTTACTACCATGCCACAAATAATCACTACCAATCATGGGGAAAATGTAAAGAAAAATAAATACTAAAAAGGAAAGACAATGATTCAAATATATAAAAATATGTGATAATCATGATTCCCCATTATGTGGCCTTGAAGCCTTATAAAATTTTCACTTATTAATTAGAAAGGCTTTACTCTGGGCTTTTTGATATGGAAATATTTGAAGCTATAGTATATGAAGTTTTATCCAAATATTTTAAGGAAAAAGACAGACACTATGGTAACTACTATTCTTTAAAAAAAAATTATTTAGCTATTTCTTATGTTTATTTTAATTAAGGGAAAAACTTAAAAAATTAGGATATATAGTAGTAACTCTTTTTGATCTCCTATTAACTTGTTTTGAAGTCCTGTAATACTCCCAAGATCTTGTTTTGACTGATTAGACTCTGTTCCATTCTGTGCGACAGTAGCAAGTTTGAAGGTATAGGCAACTAATTTGAAGGCAATAAGATTCACAAAGATGCCCATTCTGGTTTGACTATTGTCTCCTTTGGAAGTCCTGCAATGTTCACAATGCCTAAGTTTTATTGGTCTTGTTCTCCACTGTTTTGTCCAACTTTATAATATCTAATGAGATAGACAATTCCTTTTAAGGAAACAAGAGACAATGTTGATAACCATTGTTGATGACCTTGTACTCTGTTCTACATCATGTGCTATGTCTATCCTTGGTTTGGACTTACAGCTTTGTTTTGCCATATTTGACTTTATTATCTCCCCCCCAAGAGAGTAATGAGAACTGAGGAGTAATAAAATCCAAAATGTGTAAATTTTGTTATAAAAAAGAGAGGGAGGGAAAAAAAAAAAAGAGCTCTAACGGATATAACAACAAGTGTGTTTAGGGATGTTAAATAGCTGACTATATTAATGTTTTTGGATCATTGAACACAGCTGTTTGCAGTCTCTCCGTTTGAATGTCTACTTTGTATTCTTTGATACTGTGATTTGAGCAACTATTTCCAAGAAGATATTATGTAATCTATTAACAGGTGATTTCTTACTGTTATGTTTATTTTTTTTTTTTGTAGTTCTGTATTATGTGTAACCTTACACTGCTTTGTCTTGTTTTGTGTTTTTCTCTTTTTCCTCTTAAATTAAAAAAAAAAAAAAAAAAAAAAAAAAAAGCTTCAACAAAAACTGGCAATGTGCACATATTGAAATATAATAAAAGTGGGCAAATTCTGAAGTTTGAGTTTAAATTCACACTTGGAAAAAAGGTAGAGAGTGGGATAGGTATCGTAGTTTTCTTGATTTTCATCTTTAGATAGATTATACTGTAACACGACTAAAAACAACGTGTGATGTTGGCAGTGATGTACTGCAGCCAATTCTAGTTCTGACACCCACTCCTCACAATGGTCACTTTGTTACTTATATCTTCAAAGGAAGTTTTAACGTTCTGGATTACTGTTTGGTACCTTTACATGTTTTCTGATTTTCTTGGTTAATTCAGCATTCATGTTTTGTATCATTTTACTTAATTCAGCTATTTTTTATTCATGATTTCTTTAAACTCTCAGTAGTTACTTTGCTTTTTAAGCCCAGTATTTATCTATGTGTGTTTTCTTCAAGCTCACTACACAAGTTCACACTGTCTTTATCTTCTCTTACATAGTTTCATACAATTCAGCCCCCTCACATATTTCTCCCACTTTGTGCCACATAGATCCCCTTTGAAGTAATTAGAGGTTTCTGGAGATGTTTTTGTCTTGTGTTTTCATTTTCCTATTGTCGCTTTTGCTGAAGTTTTTAGTATAGTTATAGTGTAAAGACTTTGCTGCTATTATGGAGATCTCTTTAGTTAGTATCAGCTTTTGAGTGACATACCCCGGCATGACTACATATAGGCAGTTTCCTATGTCCAAAGATCTAAATACATCTGTTCATTTGGAAAAGGAGAATGCACTGTAATCAAGCCAACACCCAGGTGTCTTAGGAGTAGGATGCAATATTCTCAGTGACACATGTGTATTCCAGATATTCTAAATAAAAGGAAAGCAATCAGTATCACAAACTATACCACCTTGGCAATAGCAACAATAATAGCATCAAAGACAAATTAGATATTGGTATACCATAGGAACCAAAATATATCATAACTATCCACAGAAAAGGAATCTATACTATTAGTATAAACAGTAAAAATCAAGTATTGATGTAAATTAAATACCTACTAAATGTAATAACTTCATTGAAAGTTGAAAATAATTCAACAGTAATATGTAGAGATAACTATCTAAAGATTAATGAAGCATAATAATCATATGAGTACGCATAATGGTGTTGAGAACAGAAGATTGGGAAAAGTAAAATTTGAATCATTAGGCCATGGAGAATGAGGACAAGAGGGAAGTCAGATAACCAATCCTATCAAGAGCTAAAACAAATGAATAGAGTTATTTAACAATAAAAGCAGAAAACAAAAAAGAAAAATAATTAAACAAAACTGAATGGAAAATAAGATTTAAAAGACAAAAGAGCCTCTTTAATAAGTGGTCCTGGAAAAATGCTAAAAATAAAACTAGATCCATGTCTATTACCATGCACTAAAGTTAAAATGGATCAAAGATATAAACATTGAAAAAGAAATATTAAATCTACTGGAAGACAAATTAGGTAGAAATTTTGAAGACATGGCTATAGGTAGAGAGTTCATGAACAAAAATAGAACTGCATGGGAAATACTTCCAGAATCAACAACTGGAATCTCATCTTATTAAAAGATTTTGCAGATCAAAATAAATCTCCAACAGTGTAAAAAGAATACTCACAAATTGGGAGAAAAGCTTAGTCAACTTTCCCTCAGACAAAGGACTTCTATTTAGAACACATAAAAAATTTTTAAAAAATCAGGCACCTGAATTTCAAAGACCCAACCCAAAAATGGGCATCTGAGATGAATACACAGTTCTCAACTAAAGAAATACAAATAAATACATGAAAAAATATTCAGCATCATTGGTCATTAGAGAAATGCAAATTAAAGCAACACTTGAGATTCATCTCACTCCAGAAAGAATGGCCACTATCAAGAAAATCACCAATAACTGGGAAAAAATGAACTTTCTTCCACTTTTGGTGGCAATGTCGACTGTTTAAAAGCTTGAAATCAGTGTCGAGGTTCTTTAAAATTCTAGCATTAGAGATCCTATTTGACCCATTTGAAAAAACAAGGGACATTATGGTAGCCACTGTTGATATCTGGTCATATTCCCAGAAGAACTGAAAATATCATACCATGGTGATACATATGCACCACGTTTATAGCAGCTCAAGTTCTAATAGCTAAATTTAATGTATTAAGCAACTGAAATGTAAATCAACTGAGGAATGGATAAGATGTGATGTTTTTATGCAATGGAGTACTACTTAGCTATAAAGCTGGATCACAGCTTTTATAGATAAATGGATAAAACTTGAGACTATAATCATAAGTGAAATAAATCAAACTTACATGTGTAAATACTGTATTGTCTCCCAAGTGCAAGTAACTTAAAGTGTAAAAAAGATTCAAAATCTTCACTAAGCATTTGAGAGGGTAAGAAACAGCTCAAAGGGGAAAAATAACTCAGGCAAAAGGAGAAAGGAAGGAAGGGAAAAGGAAAAAAAGATACAATTTTGTGTATATACACTTAAGTTAGCTAAGACGATTGTACTATGAGTTTGATTTTCTTGGAACAAAATAGTTAACTTTCACAGGATTAGATCATTTTTGCACGTCTATATTTCATAGACTGAGTAACTGTTTTGAAGATAACTATGCAAAAACCTTTGTTATGCTCCTCTTACCTTGATTGAAAGTCATTGTTAGTTTGCTGTTGTTATTTGTCCCTTTTGTTGTTTATTTTTCCTGTATTTTCTTTGCTCTCTAATACAGAAAGGATGCGTGTACATATATAGGCTTATACATGCCCAGAATTTTCCCTAAAAATTGATTTTATTATGTGTGATGGTATGAACACCTATTTTGAAGAAAACATCACATGGTAGCTAAGCTGATATCCTATCATCTTGTTTTCAAGTCAAATAATGCTTTTATTCTTTGTTCTGGTTTTTCTTCATGCATTTTCTGTTAATTGATTTTGACATGTGTGAAGTTATGGACAGTTATTTTGAAGAAAAAAAGACATTATGATAGCTATTGTTGATTTCCTATTGTGTGGTTTTAAATCCCGGTAATGCCTTCTTGTTTTGGCTTGATTGGTTTTATACTTTTCTGTTTTGTATGAATTCATTGTGTGTGCATGTGTGGACAACTATTTTGAAGAAAACAAAAAACACTATGATAGTCACTGTTGATATCTGGTTGTCTTGTTTTGAAGTCCTGTGTTGCTTGCATGGTTTTGTTCTGATTTTGCTCTGTTCTGTTTTTTTTTTTTTTTTTTTTTTTTTTTTTTTTTTTTAATTCTCTTTAAAATAAAAATGGAGAAAAAACCCAAACCAAAAACCAATGAAGAAAAAATAGTCTAAAAAGAATATCCTCTGTATTTGAGTAATTTATTTCCAAGTTAAACAGTCTTGGTATCTAATAAGTCACCTTTTTTTGGTATGTGAGGTGTGTCTATTGATCCGGAGTTGTGTGTGTACACACCAGAATGTGCCAATCTTCCCAGCCAAGGTGTGTCTTAGTTTGGCAGATTGTTAATCAGTCCACTGATGTCTGTGTGGGACATAGACAGTGGAGTGGAAATTCAGGCTGACTCCTGGACTTGATGACAGAACTTTCATACCCAGATGCCTCTAAAAGCCACATAAATTGGGCCTAGCTTGACACCATGAAATATGGAGTACCCTGTCCTTGTTAACCTGACCTTAAGCTTCTCAAGAGCTCTTAGTCTAGCATGCACCTCTCTGTGATTGTCTTTTGTGGTCATCTTCCACCCAGTAATGGCAGTATAACACAGGAAATCCTGAAGTGAATTTGCTTTATACTTGTGTCTCTCGTGTTTTTTTTTTTTCATTTTAACATGCAAAAGAGTAAAAAGGATAGAAATGATATAGTAAAAAAAAATTAGTTGGACATTAACACTAGTTAAAAATTGCCTGTTTTTATCTTAGAAGTAGCTGTTCAGATTATAAGATTAGGTATTCAAAAGTGATCAAACAAACAACAAAAACACAAACTGTTCTTTTGGATGTACTAACAGAGATTAGTAGTGTAGTTATCTATATTGTATATATATATATATATATATATATATATATATATATGCATATACATATGTATGTATATCTGTGTCCATATAATTATTTCCCTTTTTCTCCTTTCCCCTATCTCAGTTGCTCTTTACTTCTGAGCACATATTTTCCTTTCATTATCACAATATCTGTTGTGTATTTTGGATCTTATTACTCTTTCAGTTTTTTTTTATATACTAAGGAGACAATACAATATTTACAAATGCTCAATAAAATGCTAGCAAATAGGATGTAGCAAATCATCAAGAAGATTATATACAACACGATCAAATGGGATTTATTACAGGAATGCAGGGATAGTTTAGCATATGTAAATCAGTAAATGTAACACGCCACATCAACAGAGCCAAAGACAAAAACCACATGATCGTATCAATAGATTCAGCAAAAGCTTTTGATAATATTCAACACTTGTTCATGATAAATAACTACAGAAAATCAGAATAGATGTTCTCTACCTCAATCTGATAAAAGCTATCTATGACATACAACAGCCAACATCTTACTAATTGGACAAACACTGGAAGTTTTTAATTCTAAAATCAGGAACAAGATGCGGATGTCCAATATAACCAACCTTTTTAAATATAGTTCTAGCAACTCAGTTCTAGTCACTCAGTTTTAAACAATTATCTCTTCCAAAATTGGTTCTAACTAAGCTCTCTCACACATTCTGGCATTGCACTGGACTCCTCCAACCGTAGCCAGTTGTGTAGAAGTATTCACCTGTAGAGTCAAACTCCAAGCTGTTTTTGCAGTTTAAATAACCATGTGCTTTTCCTGGGTTAGCAGTGATGGCCTTTTCATTTTTTTTTCTTGTGCTATTGAACCTCTTGCTTCATCTTTTGTCTGTGGAGAGAGGTAACTCTTTCTTGGATCTGGTGTCAGCTGCCCGGAATGCTTTGTTCTTTTATCTGCATTGTTCTTCATTTATTTTTATTTTTTAAAATTTTATTTTAAAGGGAAAATACAATGAAAATGATACTGTACTTCAAAACAAGATAATCGGGCTTAGCAATGGTTAATATTTTGCATGCTGATATGTTCAAAGTAGTTGCTCAGATTACAAACTAGGCATTAAAACTTGATCAAACAATATAAACCCAAACCATTTATTTCAATGAACTAATAGAAATTAGTAGTATAATTACATTAGCTATAGTGTATATTTTTCCCTTTTCTTCTTTTCTTCTTTCTGCTATCCCAATTGTTCTTTCTTTTTGAATAGTTTCTTCCCCTTTCACAATACCTATTGTATATTTTGGATCTTACTTACTTTTTCAGTTTCTTGCAATAAGAACACAATATAATGTTTACACATGTAATTCTGATTCATTTCACTTATTAATATGGTTTCAAGTTGCATCAATTTATCTAAAAAGCCTCCAGTTTATACTTTTTTATAGCTTAGTAGTACTCCATTGTATAAAAATAACATATTCTTTATTCATTCCTCTGTTAATGGGCATTTGGATTGTTTTTAAAGTTTAGCTACTACAAATTTTGCTGCTATATACATGGATGCACTTGTATCACTGTATTATGATGTTTTTAATTCTTTTGGGAATATACCCAGAAGAGGGATAGCTAGGTCCAATGGGATTTCTAAACATAGTTTTTTGAGAAATCTACACTGATTTTTAAACTGGTTGTATTTGCCTACAACCCCACCAACAGTGGAAAAGTTTTTTTTTTTTTTCCTCATAGTCTCTCCAGCATTTGTTATTGGTTGATGTCTTGATGTCACGTGCTCCATTTGAATAGCTTCTCTGTCATTTGTTTTTTCTAGTATACCCATTGCAATTCCTGGTGATCTACATTTTTCTCATTTCTGTTTTCCAGAGGTCTTGATTCCAGATCAGAAGTAGGCTGTATTTTTCTGTGGGTCACTACGTCACCATTTTTCTCTTGAATATAGAGCTTGTGGTGAGGCCATAACATGGTATTATGCTATGATGTTGACTTTTCAGGAACGTAAAATATATATAAGAGTTATGAGATTAGTGTCAGTGGCTTCTACTGAGATTTTAAAGTAATTATGTAGAGAACAGAAATTATGCTGTAGATTTTCACTATCTGCAACCAGACTTTACCAGAGTGATACATGAAATTAACAAACTGAAACAGAATTGCAGATTCCAGAATAATGGATGGCTCTGCAACATGCAACAGTATCAGGTAAATTTACAGACAGCAGACATGTGTTCAAGTAAATTGAAAGAACAAGATAACAAGGATGGCATTAATAAAGTTTTTGAGAATTTATCTCATACCACAATGACTCCTTGTATTAGTTAGCTTTTTGTCAGTATAACTAAGGACCTGAAAAAAGCAATTTATAATTAAAAAGTTTTTTTTTTTTTTTTTTTTTTTTTTTTTTGGTTCATGCTTTCGGAAGTTTCAATCTAAGGTCAGCTAGCTTCAATGTAGAAATATCATACAAAAGTGTAAGGTAAAGAAAAACTATACAATGTATGCAATACAGAAACTAAAAAGCAGTGACTACCTTAACAGGAAGGAATAAGATATCATATAGTCCCAATGTGTTGTCCTCATGTCCCACATCGTTATGATTTATATCAAGATATCTACACAAGGCCTCACCAGCTACCGGGTATGATTTTTGCAAGATGTTTGAATTATTAAAGCACTAAAGTTGACTTGCTGTTGGGAGGTGATGCCTAGTCAAAAAACACAGTTTACTGAGGGCATAATCTCTAAAGTCTTTTCTCTCTTTTCATCTGCATCCTTCTCTCTCTGCTCCCTATATGCAGTAATGTGAGCACCTTTCCACAGTTCAAGACCTTCCACTGTGCCAGTTTTGTCTGAAGTGATCCAACCATGTGAAGACTGAAAATTCTAAAAGATGAGACAAAATAATCATCTTTTTCTTTAAGTTGCAGACATTTAGTCCCTGTGATGACAAAACTGACTACACAACAAACACATTAAGAACATGAGTTAATAATATCCTACATCCTCCCAAGCTGAACAGATTCACAAAATTAACTAACAAAAGTTCAGCCCTTCTCAATTTGACTCCCAAACTCTTATCATTAAATCACACCTTATCTCCAAGTAAAGGTAACAGCAAGGCCATAATTCTACCTAATAAGAGGCATCTATCCGGTCTACAACTGAAAATGAACTAATTCTTTGAACAATTTCACAAAAGTTTAAAGTCTCATTCCAAAGACTCCCCTCAGACTCAAGGGAAAATCTTAGAATTGAATGAATATAACGCTTAAAAATCAAGATAAGTACTCTCAAGATTCAAGGCACAGGGTAAACATTTTCATTCAAAAGGAAAGAACTAGAGGGATAAACAAGAAATGCACCAAAGCAAGAAAGAAACCTAACAGGGCAACCATTAAGCATTGTAGTTCCATGTCTAGCATCCAAGGAATACAGTAGTGAAATATGAATTCTAGAATTCTTGAAAGGCCTCACCACTTATGGCTTTTTTCTATAATGCTTTCCTTTGTCTGGCTTTGAAGCTAGCTGATGACTTTCTGTATTAGATGCTGCATATTTTTGGCTTCAGTTTCCTGGAGCTCCCAGTGCACTTTCAACTCAGGTAACTTCCCACATTTTCTAAGAGGTTCCTGACAAGAATCTCAAATCTTGCCATGAGTTTTCTTTGAAATTAGAGTGGAATATTCATGACCTTACAATCCTTTCATTCAATATGTCTTAAAACACCATCATAACATGGATGTCAACCAATTCGGCTGACAGCTTGTAAAGAAGCAAGTTTCACTTGAACACCTGCCATGGCATCTGAGTGTGTGGATAAACAAGTACAATGAAATGAATCCTGTGGAAGCAATTTCCTAGGCATTCATTATAGTGTAGGGTACCAAAAGTCTCTCTTCTCAAACAAAACATTTATCTAACTGTACTTTTGAACCTATGATGGGTCAGGGTCTTGCTGATTTCTGAGATATCCTCAAGGCATCTTTCTTCTTGTTGTAGCCCCAAGTAGATACTTAATTTCTTTTTAACCACGCTGATCTCTTCATTAATCTCCTCCAGGTTGGTCCCAGCATTGCAAGCACTTCTTTTACTGGTCAATTGAAAGCTTGTGAGATTCTCATCTTCTGCTATTTGCTCCCAATTCCCCCTATAAATCTGGTTAAAAGCAGGGAGCACAACACATGACACGGTCTGAATGTTAAGGTGTCTTTAAATTTATCTGGCAGGTAAATTAATACATGATGTTTAAACACACCCTCTCACAAAGTCTCTCACAAAATGGGTAAAATGTAGACAAGTTCTCTAAAATTACAATGTATGGCCTATAGGGCAATTCTCAATAGAGTCCTTCCCACCTGAATCATCAGAAGAACAGTTTTTACTGTTGTATTCTTATAAACACTCTGGTCTTTTGAGTTCCCACCGATGTCATTAATCAAACTCCGTGTTATGGCTTGTATCTAGATACTACCCCAAAGCCTCATGCATTCATAGCTGGAGTTTTCTAGAGATGCTTGTATCTAGGGCCTATGAATATGGTTTAAAGCCATGTGGTAACTACATCAGTGCACTAACTGATTTAGCATAGTTCTCTGTGTGGGTGGCAAAAAGAATAGGCTGGTAGACTGAATATAATTAAAATAGAAAGGGAGAGCCAGTCGTGGTAGTGGCTCACCCCTGTAAACCCAGCACTCAGGAGGCTGAGGCAGGACAATCCTTGTGAGTTCAAGAACAACCTGGGCTACAAAGTAAGCTCAAGTCCAGCCTGAACTGCACAGAGAGACTTTGTCTAAAAAAAAAAAAAAAAAAAAAAAAAAAAAAAAGGAAGGCTCTCTGGTTCCTGCTTCCTGTCTCCTGTCTGTCCTGCATGGGATTATTTCTTTTCTGTCATGACAGTTTGGTGTACTACCTTTCCTTAGGGCCAGCTATGACCTGAAACTTTCACAAACCCTGTACTAAAATAAAACTTTACTCCTTTAATTCATGATTGTCAGGTATTTTGTCCCTGAATGAAAAGCTAACCAAGACACTCAACTAACAGCATTCTAGGTTTTGCTAACATATATCAACAACTTAAAAACTCCTCATAGGAACCGGTTCTACATTACTTTTTTCTCAAAAGTTTGATCACAGAGATAAAGAGCTGAGAAATACAGAAAACTAGAAACAGGCATGGATCATTTCTGTGACTAATCTTGAAAACATCGTTGAAAACTCTTTGGAATTTGTTTCTCTTCCGTTTCTGCTTATTGTTTAAAAGTTATATTTCAAATTTAGCTTGTTCCAAGGCAGAAACATTGAGGACAAAGGGCGTGGCAGAGGAAAACTGCTAACCCAAGGGTAGTCAGGTAATGGAAAAATGGAAGAGAGTCCTAGAAGTAAAGACTAGGGTCTAGATATAAAAGTCAAGATCATGTCCCCGTGACACACCCAGAATGTTGCTTCAATGCCTCCTGTCTCTCAAACCAATCAGGTGGCAAGCTTAAGTATCACAGCTCTAGGTGTCAGACAATGAATTTTAGGTTTTAAAATTTATTCTGCTAGATTTTGTTCTTGCTTTAGGATAATTTTTTCTTACCATGTTACTAGTCCTTTTGGAATAAGAATGTGCACTCTATGGCTGTCCCACTATTGTAGTTTTAAAGTTACATTAGTTACATTCCCATTATCGGTAGGAAATACCAGACACATACAACATAAGGGAGGAGTGGCTTATTTTTCCTAAGAGCTGTCAGTGGATTCAGTCTATTGGTAATTGACTCCAAGGCAGAAAGAGCATGGGGGAAGGGCACATAATGTCAGTAAGCACCCCCAGGACCCAAGCATCTCTGTATATATGACATTTTTGTTGAATATTTTATCTGCAAACCATAAAACTTTGCCCCTGAATTCCAAAAGAAATGTGTCCATGTTTTTATGCAAAATACATATATTTCATTTCCAGCTGTTTCTGAATCTTAACAGTTCCAGCAATGCTGAAAATCAAAGTCCAAAGTCTGTTATGAAAATGAGGCCAAAGTCTTAGCTGCATATGCTATTCAAAATTAAAAGGAACCTTAAATACTTCCAAAATACAATGACATGAGGTAAATATTCTTATTTAAAGGAAAGAATAGGAGGTTAGAAAGAAATTGGACCAGAAAAGACTGAAACCTATCAGCACAAATATTAAATCTCAAAGCTCCATATCCATCACTCAAGACTTGTAGTGAAATGCGAGTGCCAAAGGGCTTGGGTAGCTCTACTCTAAAGGCATGCAGGTTACAACCTATACGACCTATCTCTTGGGCTGGCTTTGCTAGCTGCCTATGACTTTTCTCAGCAGAAATTCCACATTCGTAGTGTCTCCTACTTCCTAGGTTCTACACTATATCTTCAATTTCTCCTTAACACCTTCCTATACTTTCATTTCTGGGACTACTTGCCTGGCTTCTTAGCACTTTCTCTGACATCTAGGTGGAAGCCTCAATGACTGCACAATCTTAGATTATACCGGTAGAGGCCTCTGAGCCTCCGAATGACTAAACTCAGGAAAATATTTCCTTAAGTAGCCCCAAATGAGCACAGCACTCTGAGGGTTCTCTTCCTTTCAAAGAAAAGTCTTTCAAGAGTTTAAACATTCAAACCTATGAGTCTGAGTTGTTGGATAGCCATTTCTTCAGATGCTCTGAAAGTATCTTTCCTATCATTATGAAGCAAAGCACTTGGCTTCATTCATTTCTAGTGAAAGTACAAATATTTCACATCTTTTAGCTGTATTATTTTCATAGAATTACCACTATAAATCTGGCTAAAACAGTTTAAGCAGATCCATGCCACAGAATGAACTTTGGGTTGCTATGAAAATTATTTTATTAGATTAATTAGCCTGTCACCTTTGAATTCAACCTCACACAAGGTCTTAGGGTATAGACAAACATAAACAAACCTCTTGTCAGAATAAAAACACACATGTGCTCTGGTTCATATTTCAATGGAGTTCACATTGTCAAATAAAATCTCATGTCCATATTCCTAACAATTTTTTCTAAACTCTCACCAGTATTGCCTGTCAAGCAGAGCTCACAACATTCTTGAGCTTTTCTAGCCTGCATCTCTCACAATTTTTTAGGCTCCTCCCACGAACCAGTTCCAAAGGCTTTTGAAGCACATAATCAGATGTAGTCACAGCAGTGCCCCTGATTCTGGAATTTTTCTTTTTCTTTTTCTTGTTTTTTTTTTTTTTTTAAACTTTTCTATTCCTGGGACAAAATACTGATCAAATTCAACTCAAACAAGATAGTTTTATACTGACTTGAAGTTTTCAGAAGATTCAGTGAACAGTTGGTTGGCTCCAAATAGAAAAAGCATGAAAGAGCCTGGCTTAGAATAGTCAGTTCAGCTCATGGCAACCAGGAAGCAGAGAAAAAAGATAAGGCCCGAGCCAAGAATACACCTTTTCAAGTCATGATGCACGGTGGTGGCTTAGCTCTGATCAGATCCCTCCTGCTGATAGCACATTCAATCAGGAATTTGTCAATGAATTAATGCACTTAATGAGTGTAACACTTCCATAATTCGATTGTCATCCAAAGGGCCTACCTCTAGATACATAATAACTTGTGAGGCAGAGCATGTAAAATGACTATGAATAAACAATGGAAAGAAATAGTTGTCTCGCACAGCTTGATCTTGATAAAGTGTTGGAAATACCTCAATTCTCCATATTTAAGTTTGCAGAACATCAAAAAGTCTAAATAAAACCTAATATGAAAATAGCTTACTGTTCTTAACAATAGATATAGACATACAATATTTCTCAATGCAACTCTGAAAATTATTTTCAATCAGGCTTTGAGAAATATGCATGTTACAGCTCTAGCTATGTTTTGACTTATATTTTCAAATTACAATGATATTTTGATTTTATATTAGTCATATTGTAATATTACAAAATATGACCTTGATCATTATTAAATCAACTAACATGAGAATAATAAGGATGGTAGACAAATAGGAAAATAGAAGCACATGGTGTTTTTCTTTCTTTTGAAGTTACATGTCAAAATTAGGGTCACTTTTTTTTAATTTACAGGTCTTGGAAGTTAAATTCTGTGTATAAACAAGACCTTATATCCCTGTTCTTCTAACATTTTTCCATAGTTTTCTTTTTTATTATAGTAGTACTTAATTTATTGTCTGAATAAGTCAATAAAAACAATTTATTACATTTTAAATAAAAACCTACAACTTAAAATTGGAGGGTCTCTGACATTTATTCTTGATTATAAATACAAATCCATATTCTCAACGATCTAACCAGACTTCCAATTGGTAGCCATTTCCCTTTCATAAAATGAAATGCACTATTTGTTTCTGTCCTTATACAAATCTACCATTTAATTTACAAAGTATATTATTAGAATTTATTTTGTGTTGCTTTACAATAGAAAAAGCTAATAATACCTTTCAAATGTACTGTATTTTGTGAAAATTCTAGGAAATAGATGTTATAACCCAACCATTATGGGGTTTGTTAATCAAGTATGAAATTTAGAAATACACAGATAAATATAAGTTATTGCAACACCATCAACCACTTTTATATGTACATATCCAGGAAAAACACCTCATGACTGTATTTAGAGATAAATCCTAGCCGTGTAATAGTGCTGTCCTCTGGTAGAAGGTTTTGAGGACAGGACGTGGATTAAGAATTTGATAAGAACCAATCACTGTAAATCTAAATAAATAGCCTTAATAAAATTTGAGCCTCAGTTTCTTCAAAAGTATGTATTGACATTAATCTCCTTTCTATCATCCTTAATCATTATTATGAGAATCAAATGATAAAATATGTGTGTAAAGGATTTGAAAACTGGAAATATGAACGCTAATTTGAGGAAATATTGGTTGCTGGTCTCAATTACTAATGCATTTATTTTACTTCCTCCAGAGTGATCATAACCTCAATTTTGTTCATTTAAGTATTAACTGAAGTCCTATTTTCTTAAAAGCCTACATGTATTTTTTTTCAGCCTATGAGCTTCTATAATCACTTATCAATATCTCTAACAGCCTGGTGTTACTAGTTCTTTTTTTTCCTGCTTTGTATTTTTTGCTTCTTCATACTATAAGCATGAATTTTACACATAGTTTTCCCAAGTTGCCTAATACAGTTACTACATATTGTGTATTCAATACATATTTATTGTGATTGATTACAGGATCATTTATTTGTTTAACATAGAGTAATATTCTGTGTCATAAGTGGTACTGCTCTAAGAAATAAGGGTATAAATTTACCCTTAGGATGTACACCTAAATAGGGAAGATATATGTATATATGTGCATATACGTGCATATATACATATATAATGTGTGTATATACATATATATATGTGCATATATGCATTAAATCACTAAATATATATATTTATGTATGTATATTTCAAGATTTTATATATTGCTTATTTATATGCATATACAGATATATTCTAAAACATATATAATTTTAGTATTTAAAGATGAGACAAAAGGGGCTGGGGGCTTAGCTCAGCAGCATAAGCGCCTGCCTTGAAAGCAGGCAGTCGTGAGTTCGAACCCTGGTACGATAAAAATGAAAAAGACAAAAAAAAAAAAAAAAAAAAAAAAAAAAAAAAAAAAAAAAAAAAAAAAAAAAGATGAGACAAAGGAAGGAAATTTAGTATGATGGTTGAACATGTTATTCTTTTAGACAGAGAAGCCATAAATATCATCCATGAAACTACACAATCGAGGGTACATATAAGTGTGGGAAGAAGCAATGCAAAGTCCTGAAGAAGCATGTATTATGCACCTATCAAGCTTTGTCTAATAAATATGATTCAAATACACAATTTTGTAGGATCTCTATATTCATTAATTTTTAAATACACATTTATAGAATTATTGAAATGTTCCATTCCCTGGTCCACAATGGAGAGGAAACTATACACCACTGCTTCCCTCATACAGATCTTACAGGGTTGATTTTTTTCCTTAACACTGATCATACAAATTGATATATTACTTTTGATTGCAATTGTATCTTACATATATTATAATCTCAAGGTGCTTACTAAAAGACATGTAAATCTACAACCATTTTAGTGAAAAATTCACTCATTTCTTAGAAATTTAGTATATGTATGCTTTATTAACTGGTAATTCTTCTCCTGGCACTATCCCCAAAAAAAGTATCTTATAGATCTATATGGAACATCGTTGCAATGTTATATGTGATATTTTCAAATGGAATGAAACAAAAATATTTATTACTACATAAATCAAAATATCAACTATGATATTTGCACAGTCATAATGGAGCATTATGAAGTATTTTATAATAGATAAGATAGAACTTATCTTACTTTCAAAAAGTAATCCTAGCATAAGTGATCTGAAGGTGATCTCTTAACTCCCAAGTTTTTCAGTATTCATGCTCACCATATCACTTTCTTTGCCACCCCAAAAAGGTAGCTTTTAGCTTTTCATTGAAGAGGATCACTCATCTTGAAATACTGTTCTGAATTTCTAAAACCATGAAGAGATTGAGAAAAGAGATCATTTATCTTTCCTTTTGAAAGAGTTGCATATACTTCCACTTATGTTCCATTAGCAAAAACCTGGTTGCATGGCAACATTAAAGTACAAAGGAAAATGGGGAATGAATCTTTAGCAGGGTATTCACAAACTAAGTGAAGCTTTTAGTAAAAGCAAAAGGGGAGAATGGATGTTGACTGAACACTTTGTAATCTGTACTACAGACTATTATGTGCCTTGAAGGAGATTGTATTTTCATAGTAAGTCTTTGAAATCCAGTATTAATAACACCGATATTACATTTTAATTTGGAATAGCCATATTTCAAATGTTTAATAGTCCTGCATATAGATTTCTGCTATCATTTTGCATAACGCATTTCTAAATACAATCTACCCAGTTCCTTTTAAGATTTGAATATATTACTGCTAATTGCAATTTCAATAACGTTGGAAAGTACCTACTAAAACCTGCAAAATTTCCATTTTATTTTCAATTATGAAGTACTTATATATTCTCATTTATATTTTACTACTTTCTTGAAACAAAAGAAAATTTCTAACCATGAATTATCTTCTTGGTCTTTTATGAAAATATATTAAATTTTTTAAAAAACAAAAAATATATGGAAAGATTTATTGAGCATTTATCATTACATACAAATGAATTCTGAGTTATAATTTTATTTTTAGCAAAACTCATAAGCAGTTTTTACAGATGTATTATTTCACACATGTTC
This sequence comes from Cavia porcellus, assembly GCF_034190915.1. NCBI lineage: Eukaryota > Metazoa > Chordata > Mammalia > Rodentia > Caviidae > Cavia > Cavia porcellus. The sequence continues at coordinate 87,599,001 of NW_026947486.1, read as the reverse complement.
ACTTATCCAAAAGTATGCATTACAAAAATACTAAGGACAAAGGAGCTTAGACAATTACACTTTTATGGTTGTATGTACAATAAAGTGATCATTGCTTTTTGTCCCTCATATGGAGAAGATCTGACAATATAGAAGGTATATGTGGAATAGAGATGAGCTGAGAAATCGAAAAGTTGCAAGCCAATAGAGGCTAGTTTGATAAAATAAATCATTTTGATTTTTTTTTTTTTTTTTTTTTTTTGTGTGTGTGTGTGTGGCAACAGGGATCGAACTCACAACCTTACACTTGCCAGGCAGGCATTTATGCTGCTGAGCTAAATGCCCTGCCCTAAAATCAATCATTTTGAGATGATTATTTTTAATTATTGCAAGTTTTTTGAAAGGGTAGAACCCTATTAAGAACATGGGAATAATTCATGCTGTGATACTTGCAGAAACCATCAAATTTAATTATAAATAGTTATGAATCAGAGTGAAACTGACACAAAATAAAATGAACTACATAATTCTGAGAGATTTCCAAGAATGGAAGAATATCAAGGAAAAATTTTATCATTTTGGACATGCTACACCTCCAAGTGGTATATAAATGATAGTCAGCAAAGACAACCAATTTCTGGGAAGAGTTAACATACATTTTTATTTATTCCTAACTATTTTGAGTTAATTTAGTGGGAATATAGAGTATGTGGCCAACAACTAAAGCCTAATTTTTATATAATAATTTGGCCATTTGGATTTTTCTTTTCCTTTCTCACCGGGAATCAAACTCATGAACTCACGATTGCCAGGGAGCTGCTTAAACCACTGAGCTAAATCCGAAGCCCCCCTTTTGGATTTTGAACCCAAAATCTTGTCTTTTTTTCAAAACTCTTATCTTAATTACCAACCTGAGTTATTAAATCATCACACAAGTCTGATACTATTTAGGGAGCAGATTTTACATTTAAGGTGGATAAGACTTTACACAACCAATCCTGGGTTCTTATGTTACATTTTTTATCTGGCAATGCTCATAAAACATATTGAACCTCAATATTTAGTATTTTTAATATATACATCATAAATCAGGCATAACAGTGGGGCAGTATTTTGGTAATATTTTTCATTCAGTACAATTATTAAATTCCACTTAAGATTACTTGAATTTTCTTAATATAAATCTGTTTTTAAATCAATAAAATATTAAATTTCAATATTTCACTTTTGGATTTGAATTTGAGTGTGATTCAAATGATTGCTAGAGTAAATATGTTACTTATTGAAAAAATTAGCAAACCAAATTAATGAAAGTAGTAATAGTTTTTAAATAAAATGCTAGACTTTTTAATATGTTTTGTATTACTTACATTGAAATTAATGTGAATTTTTCAATGTCAACATTTTTCATAAATAACAAGTACTGAAAAGAGCATGCTCTTATAACCATTTGTTTATGTACCAAACGTTAATCAAGTTACTGCTTTATACACACACATAATATCTTACATTCTCCACTCACATGGCTCTTATAAACTATCTGTGGAAATTCATATGCAATGAAAATGGTCTTCAAATTATGAACAACTAACATAAAATATGCAGCAGTGCCAGGAAATTAAAAAGCAAAGGAAATTCTTGTGTGCAGATATTCATCAGTGAAAGACCTCTAGAAAAAAATTAGAGAAATGCTGAGCATGGTTTGGTGAATGTGTAAAATGCGTATTGGTCTACATTTACTTAAAAGTAAAATTAAGATTATGAATCATAGCAATGAATTCATTATGGCATATATATATATTTGAAAACTTACATGAACATATTAAAAGATCTTTTATTTTAGAACATAATAAAATCAGATTAATTTATCCATCTGACTGTCCATCTTAGCCAATATATATTTATATAATTTTTCAATCTGAAACCATGAATATAATATTCTTTCTGAAAAGTATTTTATTACTTCCCAGCATTATATTTCTGCACAATATTTATGACTATGATTGCATTCGTTTCTCACAATTTTGAGAAGAACATTAGCAGTCTGGCTAGCTTTTATTGCAGTAACTTGAAAGTGAAATATATTTTCATAATTTAAATAATGCTCTTCATTTATACTGTACAGTGTATCTTTCCTGCCAAAACAATATTTACTGGAAATACTGAGAATCTTCTGAAACCATGAAGATACTGAAATGAGAAATCATTTATCTTTCCTTTTGAAAGCTTTGCTTGTCTTCCAATTGCCTATTGACACCTAAGATATAATATTTACAAGTGTACAAGAATTTCATTGAAAGTAGTAATTTAAAAATGGAAAGAAACTGTACTTATATGCAGCATTTGGTAACATAAATTATGTTGGAGCTCTGTCACTGGACACACTCATCTACTTTTATATTACAGTTATGCCAAAGGCCATCTCCGCAGTGCTTATAATTTATGCTTATTGGTTCTTCTGATGCATTGTTTTACAATTATTGTGCTCAGAAAAGTAATTATTCATAATTGAAAGAATAAATACAGTGTTTATATCAGCATAACTGAAGGACTGAAATTCTATACTGTGATGTTGACAAACAAATGCTTATAAAAACCAAATTTTTAAGAAAGAAATATTATAATTAACAGTAGTTGGTATAATAAGTAGGTTGACAGTTTGATTTGCTAATGTGTGTGAACCCTGTAACTTTTTGACATTTCCTTGAGTTGCATTCTTTGATATAAATTTGTAAGTATTATTTATAATAAAAGGTGAAACATTTGTAAAGTTAACTATTAAACTTAATAAGCACTCTATGTAGAACTTTTTTTCAACTACAAATAAAGTATTAAATATATTTATAAATTGTTATTACAGTATCTGTTTAGAACACATATGAATCTATTTCATGACATTCTGAGTTCTTCTAAATGATGGAATCAACATATAAATTATATGCAGTCATTTTTTTTTTTTGACACAAGTTCTTGCTATGTGGTTCAGGCTGGCACTGAAGTCACTATGTATCCAAGGCTGGTTTTGCACTCATGGTAATTCTCCTGCCTCAACCTCCAGAGCACTCTGATTATAGGTGTATGCTATCACACCATAGTGATGTACAATTTTGAAACAAATTAGACATATAGATACATAGATGGATACATAGATAGATACATAGATAGATAGATAGATAGATAGATAGATAGATAGATAGAGGTATATTAAAAGCATATTTGAAGTTTTAATGGTAGACATTCTATTTCCATCTTTTATGTTCGCAGAAAGAATGTGGAAACTGCAAGCTTGATTATTATAAAAATGGAAACCGAAATCACTATAATTACCAATTTATTCAAGTTGTATTTACTGAGTAGCTTCTCTGTATAAGAAATTGTTGCGGGGCCATGGATTTAGCTCAACGGCATAAACACCTGCCTGGCAAGTGCAATGTCATGAGTTTGATCCCTGGTACTCCAACACTTAAAAAATTAAAAATAGATAAGTAAATAAAAATAAATTGTTGCAACTCACAGATGATGAAATTGTGACTTATGCACAAAGAGGTCAAAGTCTGATAGACAGAAAGGTATAAACTTACATATGTATATGTGTGATTGTATTTATATACATATATGCTTATACTTTAATATAACTTGCATAAAATTTACTATTACAAAGGCTCTGTAATATAGTTGTTATTATTTCTGCTTTAGTTTAAATGTCTCAATGATGAAACTCACTTTCAATGTCTAACATTGTCAAAAAAAGAGACTATTTTATTCACACTGCAGTTTTCTGGGAATGTTTTAAATAAGCCAAGTGATTAGAATATGTGAATAAATATGGTAGTGTATTTACCTTTTCTCTGAAGCAATTGTAACCCTACTTAAAGAAAAAAGAAATATGACTATTTTTTCTCAAAAAACTTGTGACCATACTTAAACAAAAATGAAACAAAAAGGCAGAAAATTATATGTTTTTTCTGTATTTTATTTATCTTTCTGTATTAATGCCACAAATTACGTGGCTTAAAGAACAGAAAGTGATCTTCCCATAGTCCTGGAGGGTGACCAATTCTGTTTCTGGTGAAAGTTTCACTTTTGTTTGTGGACAACTGCTTTGGGGCATATTGTCCAGTAGCCTTTCTTCTGTGCACAGCATCTAGAAGGGAGGTGTGAAAAGTGATTTTTCTCCCTTCCTTTTGAGACAAGATCATCAATTCCACTGCAATTGGGTTCTAAACTTTTGATGTCATTTAACCATTTAACCTTTTTTACAAAGACAACTTTAAATCTAATTGTATTGTTTAGGAGTTCTACTTATGGAACTGAGCAAAACACAATCTATTTCATAGCACCTATTCATTATACTTAAGAAAATAAGCAATAGGGATGATAACTTCATTACTCTTTTTTGTTCTTAAATTCAGTTTCTGAATGCATATTTACCTCCAAATATACGTCTACCAGCCACACACACATATAAAATTTAAGACTACAAATGAATTAGAACTAGGACATTATGAACACTGCTATAATACTGATACCTGACTTCTTTGAGACATCTTTGTTTACTACAAATCCCCCAGGATATGAAAAAAAAATACTTCTGATTTCTGTATATCCAGTGTTTTTCTTTATCATGTCTTCAGCAACAAGGACAGGCTTCAAGGTTTCTCCCTAAAAAATTTGTATCGTTTCTTGCTGACCCAAACTCATGACTATAACTTAATGGCAAAGTATGAAATAGCTATTGATCTTGAAATTAATAAACTTACTTAGTTGGTATTTCAAAAATATTTTACCACATAAGAGAAATACTGGATTATTTATTTGTACTCTCCAAATGCAAAACAAAATTAATTTAATGTTTCTATTTTTATTTTCATATAGTAAAACTATACATCATGAAGAGAATTATGATTTTGAGACACTCATAGATTTTTAACTCAGTAAAATATATAGAGAGGCATGAACTACTATTAAATATCTTTGATCTATACAAAAGGGTGATACTCATGTAGCAAAACATTCAAATTTGAAATTTTATATTTACAGATTCATATTCTGAGATTAAATTAGGCACAGATTTTACTTCCTATCAAAACACAAATTTACCTCAAAAGTAATTGTTAAACCTCATAATTCAATTTATGCATTAATATAAATTGATTAGTTCGATACTGTTTTTGAAAATAGTTTTCCTGAATCAAGTATAGGATATAGAAAACAGTGCATTATAATAAAATATTAGGCATACACTTGTTTCATCAAATGGAGAGAAGTTTACAGACAATTTTTTTAAATCATTGATAGAATTTAGAAGATATAAGACTTAAGCCAAAAGTTACCTCAACAAACCAAAAGTCAAAGCATTTCTTGGATGATCAATTATCTTTCTAAAATGAAGCTTTGGTTTTCGTTTTATTTATTTTTTTAGAGAAAGTATTGAGCAGAACTAGGTTATAACAACTTTAATCTTCATTTCAATATTATATAACATTCTCCATATTCCTGCCTTCCTAATTTCCTTCTTCATATCAGTGGCTAGAGAGGGCATAGTAAGTTACTTCCCTGTGAATTATGAAGTTTACTGCTTAGGTCCTGATCCCTGTCGTGCTTCTGCTGATTATGGCATTGCCTCCCATGTCCCAGGCAAATGTGCAAAGCTGATGTGACAAGTATCTCAGCAAAGGTTGTTTTAAGTTTAATTAAAGGTTTCAAGTTGAAAAGACTTACTAGGCCTGTTGGAAATCTTTCAAATGTGCAGTGTAATTATTAGAATATTATGGGAATCGGAATCAAGTAAATGGATACATTTTCTTTTCAGGAATTACAGTGTACTACATAACTAGAGACTATTTGATATGAGTGAATGAGAATATTAGTAAAGGAGAGTTAATATTAAGCTAAGAATTCCTAAAAACTAGAGGGAAGAAGAGGGCATTCATTTATAACGTGACACTTAGGCGAAACGTTTTAATATATTTTTCCACAAGTGGTAAGATAATACAAAATAATTGTGCTATATGTAAATATTGAACCTTGATCCTTTAAGAAGAATATTTTTAAATGAAAGAAAGGAGCCCATAAGAGAACTTTGCTCTTTAATTCTCACAGGAAGAATGATGTAATCTGTCAAATTTATGGTTGGAAAAAAAAGCTCTAGTCATTTACATATGGTAGTGATAAGAGGAATAATCTGCTCTACAATTCTCACATAAAGTGCTTCTTATGCAAATTTGACAACTTAGTTTAAGTTCCATATTATGAAGGAACAGACTACATGTGAAGAATATTATATTATTCCCCCATTGGCGAGTATGGGCTTACGTGATTGCTTCCTAATATATGGCAGTATATTTTTACACCTGGCAAAAAGGAACTCACAAATCAATCCATTAATTCCCAAAATAAAATATTAAAAGACATTAACTAGATTATCTGAACCAATTTTCATCTACTTATTTTTCAAGGCTGAGGTATATGAATTTGTTTGCCTTTATCTTCCCCTGTTTCTGTCAGCAGTTTCGTTCTCCCCAAACACATTCGCTTCCTTAAAGCAAAGCATTTGTGTAAGCTGCTTTCATTGTTGCTACAAAATCAGAAGTAGCATTTGCAGTCCACCTTTAGTAGTTATTTGACCTTGCTGCTTTTCTGAACATAAAAGTCTTATTCTCTGTAGAACTGCTGGCCGTATGAGAAACTATCCGTCAATTTTACAGATGCTACAAACACTTCAATTCACTACAAAGTTAAGAGTATCATAGTAAATCTCACATTATGGGTTCTATTTTCAAATAATTGACTGAGAAGGAAGCATTATTTAAGCCCATTTCGGGCAAGTAGTTGGAAGTGTGGGTGGAAAGTGCCAGGCATATCAATCTCAGGCATTAGTGACACCATAGCAAGTGCCATACCTGAATTTTCAGGCTATACCTAATGAAGTATAAAATGTTTGTAATTCAGGATGAAGGCTGAAGTGGATTTTAGGGAAAACACAGGCATAGTAGGAAGAAAGTGCTCATGTCAATGATAATTACTTTCATTGTCCACATCAGGCAATGCATTTCAATTTTAAATGGCTATGCAATTGTGTAAGAATATGAAATGATTTTTACTTATTCAAAACACTTTAGAAAATATCTTTTGGTATTTTTCTTAAAAGTAAAAATTACCTAGTATGAGTAATTTTCTTTTAAGTCTTCATAAAATAACCATTATTGTTCAATTTCTGCATTAAGAAGAGCTTTATTAACTGTTTCTATTCATATCAAAACCAAATGGTGACAGTATTTCTTTTCTTATTTCTGGGTATAAATGCAACATAAAACAGGTTTAGATATTGTATGCCATAAAGTATCTTAAATAGGCTGGGTTATGTGTGCATAAATATTTATTTATGAATTCAAAAATACACTATGTAGTTGATACAAACACAAACACCTTCTAGCTGAAATATATTCAGAAAAATTTTAATATTTGCTGTAATATAGCATTGCTTCTTTAGCACATACCTCACAATTGTTTAAATACTCTGGCAGTTTGTATTCCTCTATTTTATTCCCTCTGCAAAAAGTATCTTCCTTATCTCTTCAAAGATCTTTTTCTAAGTAGAAACTGTATTTATTCTTTAAGTTAAAATTCATATGCTTTGCCTGCTAAAGAATATTTTCACTTCCACTCACCTTAAAAAAATATAGTAGTTCACGTGGTATACATGCAATATGACATATTTTATTGGAATGAAGGTACAAGAATAACTTATATCTATACTCTACCAGTTTTTGAAGTTTTTCCCTGTTTACTTTGTGACTGTCACCTCAGTTATAGTGTGAACATTAGCATAGAGATTGTTTTATGTATATCAAATCTTCAGTACTTAGTAGTATCTCACGCATGTTGTAGGTGCCTAATAATAGATTAATAAATTAATGTAGATTAAGTCAAATGCTACATGCTACACTGAGTAAAATTAAAAGTCACATAAACCAATAATTATTTGGATGAAAAAAATCTACTAAAGAAAAAATCATATCTATCTCAAAGGCATATGCAAGTAACTGTTGTATTTCCTTTATTTTAATTTTTTATCATTTTGCAATTAAAATTGCAGCAGACCATACAATAAGCAAAAATTTGTGTTAGTACCTGTGTTTGCAATTATCTGCCTCATAAAGTGTGATCATAAATATTTAGTATTAATATTGTGACTTGGTAAGTTCAACTATTCTAACAAGTGTTTTTTTTCATTGTATTCATTTTTTTATTTTTATTGACACATATTTTGAGTACAGAATATTTGCATTTCTTCTGTGGAGTTGATTCATGTACATAGCACTTTTTTTTTTTTTTTTTTTTTTTTTTTTTTTTTTTTTTTGGTCTTTTTCCTTTTTATCGGTACCGGGGATTGAACTCACGACTGCCTGCTTCCAAGACAGGCGCTTATGCCGCTGAGCTAAATCCCCAGCCCCACATAGCACATCTTAATTCCTTTTATCAACCCCTTCCCTTCTCCTCCCTTCCTCTTTTGATCCCCTGCACATTCAAGAAGGCTCTCTCTCTCTCTATTTCATGATAACTCTGTCTCTTTTTTGCTCTTTGTAGTAATTATTCAGAATACAAGATGTAGACATGGTATCTTATCCAAGCAATATTAACACAAACCCGTCTCTTCAATGCACTAAGAGAAACTAGCAGTATAACTATCTTAACTATCTCCGCACAAGAGGGTAAAATCAGTCGATAAAGTGAAAAATCACTGCCTCCAAGTTCCTGGTATAAGTTGGATCATATCATATTTCTATAGACCTTCCTCCTAGGGTCATAGATCAGGCTAATAGTTATCAAAGATTGTCAGTGTCAGTAGCCAGGATGTACTTGAGTCTATTGTCACTGCCAACTGAACTACTTTAGCCAGGATGTCACACATGCTGCAATCAATTTTACCCATGTACAACAACACTACAATTGTAAGGAGTCATACACTTTTTTAAAGAAATGGAGAAAAATAAGATGACTTTGTTTGTCTTGGTGCTTTTACTGTCAGTAACACAAGTGTGATGTTTTTCTTCTTGTTGTATGTTAAAAATAAATACATGAGAAAAATCTTTCCTTATAGCGATTCTGCCCTCCCTATTGTACATCAAGTCCCTTGTTGATGAAAACTGGCCTTTGTGCATGTAGCAGCATATAGTAAGTCATTTCTGAGTATAACTTCAAAGCCAGATTCCTATCTAGATATGTGCATAAAATTACATGGAAATGCAAATGAAAACTGATGCTGAAAACGTTACCAGGCTAACTATACTAAAACTGACTGTGATTCACTAGTAACAACTACCCATGAGAAATGTAATCATTTCATACTGCTACCACATTCTCATAAAGAATAAAAATTGATTCTATGAAAAAAATCTGTTTGTATTATTAACTGCCCCTCCTTTCAAAACAAAATACCCTGTGTGCTTAAGATAGGAAGAGTTTACTTGTATTTGTTGCTACTGTTTCAGGATACATATAGAATACTCTATTCAGCTCTACAATTTCAAAAGACTGAATTTCAGCAAGCTAAAGATGTGAATATAGTAATATTAAAAGATTTTGGTTGTTTTGATATGTTTGATATCATTATCACACATATTGTGTGATAACTGTTTTTGTTATCTCAGGAAAACTACAAACACAAAAATAGATTGTAGTTTTCATATTCTCAATCACTAGCATATCACCTTGTCACAATACGTTTTTTTGTTGTTGTTGTTGTTTTTTTTTTTTTTTTTTTTTTTTTTGCTTTGCATACAGTATGAGGCATCATTCCCCATATTCTAAAGCAAGGCTCATATGTATTAATATTATGCATCAACAAGGGCCAGTGGCTAATGTATTTTGTAAGTGCTGATGAGATGATTATGTACCCATTCCCATCCTGAAAAATTAGATAAACTTCCAATTTTAATTATATATTTTCTTATTTTATTTAATTAGAATGTAAGAAAACTAAGACAGGGACCTCACTTTCTGTCTTATTAATTGATGTAACTCCCGTTCCTACAAGAATACTGCCATACGGTAATTGCTAATAAATGTTTCTTGAAATAGTGCATGCAAAAATGAATCTGTATATTTGCTTTAATTCACTATCATTTAAATCAGTACAGTTACCTGTTTTTCATCAACACTCATAGGATTTTCCAATATCAGGAGTGTTCTTCCCTCTTGTCCTTCTATTTCACAATATATCAAGCATACCTTATTCATTTCTATTTCTGTCTGCAGAAAAGTAATAAATATATGCCTTCCTTTACAGCTATTGTGCTAGTGTGTTTCTTCTTTACTGAACAACATAACCAGAGTAATGTTAAAATTCAAATTGTGATTAAATTTAAAGCAAACATTTTTTCATGCTCACTATAGGGAACTTTTAGCACTCTTTAGTAAATTCACTATTTAGATAGTTGTAACTATCACATAAAGAAATCCCAATGTATTACTATTTTGATAAAATTCTTTACTGTGAGCATCGTGAATTTCATCAGATTTTTTCCTGTGCAAATGAGATAATCTTTTTTAAATTTTATTTTGTGAATTTCAAACTAAATGAATTATATTATCTAATTTTCAAATATTAAGTCAGATTTTCATTTTTTATGTTTATCCTTTTATTTAATTTTGTTTTGCTCATTATGTAATGGCGATACATACACATACAGGTTTATAGCAGCACAATCCACAATAACTAATTTGTCAAAGTGGCTGACGTTGCTGTCTATGATGCGTAGATACAGAAAAAGTGATATACGTACACAGTGGTGTACTACTTAGCCATAAAAATAATAAATTTGTGTCATATCTGGAAAATACATGGATTTTGGGATGTTTACGCTACTAAATATGATATGTTTTCTCTTTTATAAGAAATCTGGAACCTGGGGAAGAAAGTAAAAGAGTGAGCAAGGTATAGAAAAGGAAGTTAAATGACCAAGATACGCAACTCTCCAATAGGAATGCTAAGTGTTATGTCTTATCAATGTTACAAAAAATGTGTTTTATTTGTAACTTCATGTTTTTGTTTGTTCCATTCTCCAGTTTAATGTCTTTCATTCCTTACTTCTACCTTGGTACTGTGTGGCTTCTCACTTTAAAAGTCAGTCTTTGCATTCTGACTTTCTAGTAATTCTTTATAACTTCCTTATGCATCAAAACATGGTTACTCTACATTGTATTGTTAAGGAATAAAATGGTAGGTTTAAGGGTTAATAATTAGTCATTAGTTTAATCATATGCCATTAACAGATAGGATGCTCCTTGAGATAAACAGTCTACTTTGCAAAGCACATCCCTTGGTTTCTTAAAGAACATAAGTCTTTTGCCATGCAGAGATTAGTAGAAGACTTAGCACCTGGTATCACTTGCCTCTTAGAGATACCATCACATTGCATGAGGGTTATGTTTTTCCTTCTCTCTTCTCTTGTAGAGGCCACTTGTTATTATTTCAGCAATTTTTCTACTTTTATTTTCATACTCTGACACTCATTTTTCATGCTTCCTCCTTAAATAACATTTTGACAGACTTCAAAAATATTTAAAATGCATTTCAAAATGGAATACATTTTACCACTAAGCATAAAATATGTGCTATATAAAACTGAAATAACATGCAAGATAAAGATTACCAATACTTAACTACTGAGAGTATGTTAACTGTTTTACTCTACATTAAATATGACATTAAAAATCAAAAACAGTTGGCAGACAGAGGTCATCAAAATCCAGGACTTCAAGTTATAGCACAAATCTAGAGTCATAAAAACAGCATGGTACTGGCAAAAAAAATAGACTACAGAATGACTCAAGTAGAATCAAGATAAAGAAATAACTCTAGGCACACTAAGCTACATTATCTTTGACCAAAGGGACAAACCCCTTCATTAGAAGAAAGATATGGTGTGGGAAAATTGGCTTTCCACGTGCTGCAGATTAAAACTAGACCTTTATATTTTACCATTTAGTTTAGTTTCAGTAAACTAAAATCAAAATGGATAAAAGATCTACACATTAAAAAAAAACACTAAATATTCTGAAAGACAAAACACGTAAAACACTGTGTGATGTAAATACAGGAGGACATTCTGAACAGTGCTCAATTTGCACTGAAAATAATACCAAAAGTCAACCAAGGAATGGTATGAAATTAAAAAGCTTCTGTACACGAAGGCAAACTACCAACAGAGTGTAGAGACAACCTATTTCATGAAAAAAAAAAAAAATTCAGCTACTCCTCAGACAAAGGACTAATCTGTAGAATATACAAGAACTCAAAAAAATAGACTTCCCACATTAAATGGCTAATCCAAAAATGAATATCTAGAATGAATACATACTTCTCAGATGAAGAAGTATAAACAGTCACTAAAATATTTGCAAAGAGGATGCAGCAAATCATCAAGAAGATTATACACCATGACCAAGTGGGATTCATCGGGCATGCAGGGATGGTTCAACATACGTAAATCAATAAATGTAATCCACCACATCAATAAAGCCAAAAGAAAGAATCACATGATCATTTCTATAGCTGCTGTCAAAGGTTTTGATGAGGTCCAACATTCATTTATAATAAGAACCTTACAGAAAGTTTGAATAGATGGTCTTTACCTCAATATAATAAAGGCCATCTATGACAAAGCAACAGCCAGTATCATATTAAATGGCCAAAAATTGAAGTCCTTTACTTTAAAATCAGGCACCAGACAAGGATGTCCTTTACCACCACTTCTGTTTAATATAGTACTGGAAACACTAGCCACAGCAATTAAGCAAGAGAGAGAAATAAAAGGGGTAAACATAGGAAAAGAACAAGTTAAATTATCATTGTTTGCAGATGACATGAAACTCTACATATAAGAGCCTCTAAACTCTATTGAAAGACTCTTAGATATAATAAATATTCAGTAATGTAGCTGGATACAAAATCAATACTCAAAAATCAATAGCATTCCTATACACTAACAACAAAATCACAAAGAGAGAAATAAGAGAAGCCACACCCTTCGCACTAGCAACCAAAAAATGAAATATTTAGGAATTACTCTCATGAAAGAAGTGAAAGACCTATACAGGGAAAATTATAATACACTGAAAAAAGAAATTGAAGATGATCTGAGACAAAGGAAAGGCATCCCTTGCTCATGGATAGGAAGAATAAATATTGTTAAAATGGCCATTCTCCTAAAACTCTTATAAGAAAATGTAAACCATCGACTTACCTCATAGATCTAGAGAAATCACTACTAAAGTTCATCTGGAGCTAGAAGAGACCCAGAATAGCAATGACAGTTCTAAGCAGCAAAGGCAAGGCAGGAGGCATCACAATCCCTGACTTGAAGTTATACTACAAAGGAACTGTAGTAAAATCAGCATGATACTGGAATCAAAACAGAGCCAAAGATCAGTGGAATAGATTATAAGATACAACCACAACTACAAACACACTCAATCATGTTATCTTGATAAAGGTGCAAACAGGCTCACTGGAAGAACGACAGTCTCTTCAATAAATGGTGTTGGAAAAACTGGCTCTCCATATGCTGAAAACTAAAACTAGACCTATGCGTATCACCATGTTCTAAATTAAAATCTAAATGGATCAAAGATGTGAATATTAAAACAGAAACACTAAATCTATTGGAAGACAAATTGGATAAAAACCTTGAATACAGAGGAGTAGGTAGAGAATTCCTGAACAGGAATCAAACAGCACGGGAAACACTTCCCGGAATCAATAACTGGGATCATGCCTTATTAAAAAGTTTCTACACGTCAAATCTCCAGATAAGCGAAAAGAAAACCTACAAACTGGGAAAAAATCTTAGTGAACTTCCCCTCAGACAAAGGACTTCTGTCCGAAACATATAAAGAATTAAAAAAACTCAGACCCCCAAAATTCAAAGACCCAATCCAAAATTGGGCATCTGAGATGAATACACAATGAAGAAATACAAATGACGAATAAATACATGAAAAAAATGTTCATCATCATTAGTAATTAGAGAAATGCAAATTAAAACCACACTGAGATTTCATCTCACTCCTGAAAGAATAGACAGGATCACAAAAGCCAACAACAACAAATGCTGGAGAGGCTGTGGGGGAAAAGGAACTCTCTTGCACTGTTGGTGGGAGTGTAGACTGGTGCAACCATTGTGGAGGTCAGTCTTGGGTTTTCTGAAAAAGCTGGGATTGGAATTCCCACTTGTTCCAGCTATTCCACTTCTAAGCATATTCCCAGAAAAACTGCAAGCATCATACCACAGCGATAGATGTGCACCGATGTTTATAGCAGCACAATTTGTAATAGCCAGATCTTGGAAACAACCTAAATGTCCATGAACTGAAGGATGGATAAAATTTGTGGTATTTTTATAAAATGGAGTACTACTCAGTCATAAAGAAGGACCACATTGAAATATTTATAAATAAATGGGCGCAGCTTGAGATCACACTCGTAAGTGAAAAAAATCAAACTCAAATATATACATAGTGAATAGTTTCTCTAGTGTAAGAAAAGATAAGAATACATAAAAGTATGGTAATTATGATTCCCATTACATGGCTTTGAAGCCTTATAATGTTTTCACTCATTAATTGGAGTGGTTTTATTATGGGTTGCTTGATTTTATTGTCTTTGATGGTATGAACAGCTATTTTGAACAAAACAACATATCATAATAGCTAATGCTAATTTAATATCATCTGAATTTGATGTCCCATCAAGCTGTTGTTCTTCTGCCTCCATTGGTTTTATCATGTTGTATCTTATTGGATTTTATTATATGTGATAGTCTAATCAAAATTTTTTGTAGGCAAAGAAATAATATAGAAGCCATAGTTCATTTTCTTTTAGCTGGTTCTAAATACCCTGTAATATTTTCATTCTCTTGAATGATTTCACACTGTCTTGATATGTTTGATACTACAGTATACAAAGTTAAACTCAAATATTTCAAGGAAAGAGACACTAAGACAACTACTATTATGTCAGGTTATCTGGTGATGAAACACTATGTTGCTTAAATTGTTCTCTTCTGACCCGTGTTGTTATGTTGTCATGTCCTCTTTTATCTCACTCTCCCCCTTTTTTAAATTATTTTTCTTCTTTTTTGTATTAAGGAAAAATAAATTTAAAATAGCAGCATATATTATAGTATTTTTTTTAAATTTCCTATTAACTTGATTTGAAGCCCTGTATACCTCTCACCATCTTATTTTGACTGATTTTCCTCTATTCTGTTCTGTTTGATAGTATCAAGTTTGAGGGTATAGGCAACTACTTTGAAAGCAATAAGATTCACTATGATGCCCACTCTGGTTTGACTATTAGCTTCTTTTGAAATCCAGTAATGTCTCCAATGTTTAGGTTTTATTGGTCTTGTTCTGTACTGTTTTGTTCAATTTTATTATACCTGATGATACAGGCAATTTTCTTTAAGGTAATTAGAGGCATTATGGTAACCATTGTTGATTATCTTGTATTCTCTTTTTACATCATGTACTATGTCCATCCTTTGTTTTGACTGACTGTTTTGTCACATAGGGTTTTCTTCTCTCCCAAAAAAAGTTATAAGAACTGTGGGAGTAATAAAACCCAAAATGTGTAATTGTTATTGTAAAAAAGAGAGGAAAAGTAAGTGCTCTAAAGGATATAACTGCAAGTATGTTTAGGTGTAGTAAGATAGATGACCATATTAGTAAGTTTTTGTTGAATCATTGAACAAACTGTTTGCAGTCACACTGTTTGAATGACCACTTTGTATGCTTTAATTTTGTAACTTGAACAACTATTTCTAAGATGACAATATGTAATCTATTAACTAGTGAATACTTATTATTTATTTTTTTGAAATTCCATGTTACTTGTACCCTTTTGCAATTTTGTTTTTCTTTAAATAAAATTTAAAAAAAGAATCTGTCTTTTGATACCGAGATGAGTTTTTCCTAAGTTATACAGAGAGAGAAAGAAGGAGGGAAGAAGAGATGGAATTCAACATTACGTGTGTGTGGGGATAGATGGTTATTCACGGAGATGTGCCAAAAATGGAGACTATAATGTCAGCCGCAGTTTTCATAATACTTGACTTTGTAAAGATGATTTTAAGTGACTGTTATACTTTTAAAGGCAGAGTATGTACCTATGTAAGTATTACTTAATTCATTGAAGGAAACCTCGCTGCTAGCCGCGTCTTTCAGAGGATTGTCCCTTCACTGACTCCCATATGAAAATATTTCACTCATTAGAAAAATGTATGTAGGTGTTTAGATAAAATAATAGACTCATCATTTTAGAGTTGCCATTCTTCTTTTTCTTTGACGTAATACTATCTTCCATCTTCTTTGTTTGGCTCAGTGAGCTGTGGAACATCATGTTCTCTTGCTAATTTCCATTTTACAGATGTTTTATTTTTCCTGAATAAAGCAGTTGGGACTGCTGCCAGATATTGCTTGCAACTTCTGCAGATCTCAGAAAATATCTTTACTTTTATTCTATATTATGTTTTAAGCTTCCTCTTAATTCAAATTGAAATTTTGTGTGTCCATGGGGCATTTAAATCTTGCTTTCATCTATTAAGTACATTTAGAAGCCAGACACTTATACTGATTCTAAATAAAAATCTTAGCTACAAACCCAAGACCACCAGAAGGACAAGTTTTCTGAAGACTTAACAATCTAAAGATATGAGTCAACTTTTTAATAACTTCCTGGAAATGAACTCAAGAATTTCCTGAAATTTTTCATTGGACATTTTGAAATATTTCTTTCTAAAGTTTTTGTCAAATAAAAATTCATCTCCTAAAACAGTATTTTACTGCTTGGTGAAAAACTTTAAAACTTGTCTTGTATGACCTAAGGGTTCCATTTGCTTCCCATTTGTAGGAACTCAAGTTGCTGCCCATTTTCATAAGATCTTCCAACATCAGTGTAAGAATCATGAAAAATCAAACCTGAAAATTACTAGTGAAATTCCCTAAGTCTCTTCAGGAATTATTTCTATCATTGTTCATCATTATGTTGCTTGTAATAATTAAGGACCTCAAATGAGATATGCTCATTTGTCCTGAAGAATACTCACAGAATACTTCAGAGAGTATTCTGTTTTAAATATTCTTGCACAAACACGTTACTACCAGTAGGGTAAACAATGTGTGTATACTATAGGGGAGGACTTGACTATGTTATTTATATTATAACATAGCATAATAACACTTATTATGATGTGTCAAATTACTACAAATAAAAATAAAATGTAAAATAAGTGTTTTGTTATTATTTATCCTCTCAAGTTACCAAGTACATATTCTAAAAATATACCTCAACAAGCATGCTTAAGTACATTAAAAAGTGCCCTTCCTCTTTCCAAATTTTGTCTTTTGCTTTTGATTTTTTACTTACGATATGCAGTATGCATTATTGCTTCACTGCTGATCACCTCAGTGAGTCAGAGTTAATACACTACTCATACAACTAAGTAAACAGGATAATTGCACCTAAGCATTTATTTATTACAGTTAATTTGTGCTTTTTTTGGACAGTGAATAATCCATTAAAATTCTCTGTAAATGGTGCATCAGTTAGCAATACATTCCCTTCTTACTTGATAGTGATTGTCTATTTATAATGTCATTGGATGTTAGCTCCTCTTACAAAAATAATAATTTAAAATTTAATGATAATTCAATGACTAGAAATACTCATATTTTATCATAAAATATTTTAAATTTGTTGCGTATAAAAGCTTTTTTAAGGGAATGTTTAGTACCATGAAATAATATTTTTATATAATCAATTTTCTTTATAACCAAAACCAGACCCAAGTGTGTTTAACTGTACCTATATTTTGGAATCAGGAAAAGAAAAACAATAAGATAATTATATTAAAATTAATGCAGTTTTCTTATTAGCAGTCAACTAAAATTATGTAATACAGAAATATTATTTCCAGGATTAAACTCTCTGATGTACACTTTGCAGTCAAAACTGACATATTTAAATTATAATTAATGCACTTTTAATTCTAAGGTTTCAAATCAGTACTGTCAGTTTTGATTAGACAGAAGCAGATTATTCTTCCATGCCTCATCTGCTCCTTACAGATAGTCTAAGAAAATCGTGAAGTATTCTAAATTACCCAATGTCTGCATATCTTCTGTCCAGGGATTTCCCCCATCAAAAGTGTCATCCATTAAGTAACATGCACCATTCCTTACACATACACATGCACACACACACACACACACACACACAAGTATACATACACTAATGTACATATTATTCTGTTACTAAAAATCATAAAACTGATAATCATTGATTTAAAGTAATTTTGAATACTTGAAATCTAACTCATCTTATTTGTTAAACACTTCTCAAAAAAATAAATAAATACAGGGCAATTGGGAGGCATTACATTGAATACTGTGGGAAAGAAAGGGGAAAGAAGCGAAGGAAACAGAATGGACAATTCTGCTGATTTCATAATTTTTACCAAGACCAGACTGAAGAAATAAGCTACAACTAACTGGTTATACTTTCAAGCAAAATCCTCTTCTGAACTTTCTAACATTTTTCAGCCCATAGGGTCATATTTGAAACACTGAATGTGCGCTAGAACAAAATACTTTAAAATAACTTCAAATAAGTAGTTTGATTTCATTTATACATTATGATGCTAAGTAGCATTTCACCATTTTTTTCTTTTCTGATTTAAGAAAATGACCTGCTGACCTACTTGGAGATTTCCAATTCTAATATGTCCATGAATTAGGCTTCTAGTAGCATAGTTGAAAGATGAAATATTAGCTTCATTTTTAAAATGATTTTGCCTTCATTATTTTGTTACTATTATGGCATTTTAAATGTACCTTTAGTATGTTAGATTATCATCATTGTAACTGTCTAGCTGTTAAATTAAAGCAGTGTGAAATAAAAAAGTTGGGTCTAGGATTATGTCAAATATATATATTGCGAGAGGGAAAAAAAGAGCTCTAAAGGATACAACAGCAAGTGTGTTTAGGGGTGTTAAATAGCTGACCATTTAATGTTTTTAGTTGGATCATTGAACACAACTGTTTGCAGTATCACAGTTTGAATGTCCACTTTGTATGCTTTGATACTGTGATTTGAGCAACTATCTCTAAGATGATAACATGTAATCTATTAACTGGTGATTTCTTACTTTTTTTTTTTTGTTTGTTTGTTTGTTGTAGTTCTGTATTGCTTGTACCCTTACACCGCTTTGTTTTGTTTTGTGTTTTTCTCTTTTTCCTTTTAAATAAAATTATATATATTGCATATAATTCAGTCATCCAAACCTCAGTAGTGAGACGTTACCGAGAAAAACAATATTGTTCCTCATTCCAAGTTTCAAAGTATTTTCTGCTTTTTGGTGAGAAGTATGTTTTTTATAATCATAGATCTCTAATAAAAATTGAGTGTGTCCATGAAAACACTGTTCCCATATGTTTAATTCAACACTTTAAATATCAGAAGACCAAAAAACAATAGCTGTACTGAGAAATACTATCATCTTATAATGAAAGACATATTATAAGACACTATGGAGAAAATATAGGACTTTCACTCTGCTGAAGTGTCTCCTACTCAATGAGTCTTATATTTAAATGAAAAAATGTCATTATGCATTACAAAATTTCAGGGTATGTGTAAGACAAATGAAACACATAGGCATGAGATTTGGCCAAATGACTATGAGCATTTCCTTTGGTGTAATTTTTTGTATGTATGTTTTATAGTATCTTTAATATTGTTGTATTACACTGTGTAATTATTTTACATGCATTATAATAATTTATTAAATTCCAATATATTACCTATTTCACTACAATTTATAATGGTGTAAGATCCTTCAAACCTTCCCAAGCTCCTGTATCTCAAAAACTTTCCTCAGAATTAAATCAAATATTTTCTAGTGCAGATTTTAACATTCATAAGTCACACAAATTTTCCAGCAGAAAGAAATATAGAGATTTTGTAATTCTTGTTCCTTGAATTTGCCATTTGAAGCTCATAGAACTTCTGATAGAAATAGCTACATCAAGACACACGCGTTTGTTTTTTGTTCCTTGGTCTACTATGTCATAATTTCTTTCCCAATTTTCTGTATCTTTGAGAATTTTTAAATCTCTCTATTACATTTTATGACATGAAATTTTTCTTATAATAAGATATATTACTTAGAAACAGCACAAAACATTGGCAAATAACATTCTAAATCAAAGTATTTCTCATATGTATTCCCATAAATCTAACTTTAAAAATTCCACAAATTTATTTTCTTAGTTTGCATAAATTAGGATTGCAGGTTAGCTGAGTTACTTTTGTTCAGTGTCAGTAATCTGAAGTAAAATATTAACAAGAGGCTCACTTTATTGTTATAGGCCCAATTCAGAAAGTATTCCTCCTAATTAACTGAAATGACCTGACTTGAGACTTTTAATTGCACCCATAAAATCCCTCCTCTTTCTTATGTAATGTGACATAATCTCAAGAACAAAAACATCATATTTTCAGTCCTTCCTAACTCAAGTGGAAAGGGCTATGCACAGCATGTAGATAAGGATCAGAATTCATGGGATCATCCCAAGATTTCTATTAAGCACGGTAAGCAATCACCTAACAGTGATAAAGTAAAAAAACAAAAACACATATGTATGTTTGGGAAATATGGTCCTAACATGAAACCTTTCTCTGATACTCAAAACTAAGGCTAACTGTGCTTTAAATAACTTTAGCTGCTTATGAATATTTTATAATATCTTACTCTACTGGCATTAAATGAATGCTAATTAAAAGATGGGTACTTAGTAGCACACATTATCTACATTCACAAGTTTATTTTATTTAAATTCCCCAAAGACTTGGAAGAAAACATGTAAATTTTTTTTGGCAAGGGGAGTGTCAGTATATGATGCAGTCCTTGCTCTCTTTCATGTATTTAACTAAACTGTCATCTTATAATAAAATATATGAAATAGTTTAGGAATAATGAAATGTTTATATTAATTCATAGGCATATTTGTAGTAGTAAAGAATATAAAGCATACCTCTATTACAGTTTAATTATTTCTTTCTTTCTTCCATTTCCACATAAGATCAGAAACTATTTGAGGACAAGGATTGAATCAAGTTTTATTTTGTATCCACAAACAGCACAGAGATCAGCACATGCACAAATATTATGCTCTTACTTGAGTTATGTTAAGATTATTTCTTATAGGTTAATTTTGTTTTTCTAATAGTAGTAATTTTTTATGCATTATCTTTTATAGCAAAATAACTAGACTGAAGAATCAGCAAGAATTTTAAAGTTACTGATCATATGGTACGAACAAAAGGGTTTTAAAAATCTAAAAATTGTGTTTAAAATACTAAATAAAATTTGGAAAATATTTCTTTAGATATTAATGAACTGAAGATGATTAATACTGGGTCCTGAAAACCTAAATTGTTCTCATAGTGGCATTGAGGAAATGGGTTCCTGGGATTAGAAAAGTGGGAACAAACAGGACTCTGGATGGAATGAGTATTTAATAGAAAAAAGATATTGCCACAGTAATTAAATAAGTATGGTTTGTGGTTTATTTGAGAACAAAGAAAAAATATCTCTATGTTTCCTTTTCTAAAACAAAGGAGCCATAATTAGAAATTAAATGCTGAATACACGTAGAGAAGCTGTCATTGAATTAGATGAAAATTACTTGAAACGACTCATATTTATGACTTCAGTTAAGAACAGTCATCTAAAAATAGTGAAGAATTTATATTCTAATATATAATTGTATTTATACATATATACACATACATATACGTATTATACATGTATAAACCATTCTATGTATCAAGAACTATTAAAGATTTTGTGAACTAAATATTGACTACTTACATATTTCTCATATAAGTGATGAAACTGTAAAACTTTAATCCTAATTTTATTATTTTCTAAGTCTGTCATATGAGGTCATTAGTGAAAGAAGGTCATATAAATTGTCTAATAAAAGTCAAATCATATATTCTGCTGTGAATATGACACAAGAGGGATTAAATGGAAATAAATTCACACGTTGTTACTGATCTTAATGAGGCATCTCTATTTTTATTCTGTGAATTTTTATTTTGTAATTAATCATTTTGTGGAATGACTTTTTTCTTAAAGACAAAAGTAGCTGTTTTGTCTTCTCTGACAATTCATCAATATCGTCTCAACGGATCACTATTCCCAGAAGAGACAAAGACAAACAACCCATATACACACGATAAATGTGATTACCATTGCCAGAATATAAAAATAAATGTGTTTATCTTTATCATTTACAGGAATATTTTTTAAATTACATTTTCAAGTTTTGAGCTTGAATTGAAGCCTGAGGAGTTAATCAAACAAATTCACCCAGAAAAGTAATGCAGTATTACTTTAAATTCTAACAAAGTGGAGGGTGGTTTTTAATATGTATTTTATGCCTATTTGTTTTGATTCTTTTTTTTTAAATTTTTATTTAAGGAGGAAAAAAAAGCAGAGAAAGGGTACAAGTTATACAGATTTACAGAAAAAAATAAACAGTAGGAGATCACTAGTTAATGGATTACATATTGTCATCTTAGAAATAATTGTTCAAGTCACAAAATTAAAGCTTGTAAAGTGGACATTCCAACAGTGATACTGCAAACAGTTCTGTTCAATGATCCAATGAAACTCAGTGATATCATTTTCTATCTTATACACTTAAATATACATGTAGTTATATCATTTAGAGCACTTTCTTTTCCTCTCTTTTGTACAATGACTATTACACATTTTGGGTTTTATTGCTCCCACAATTCTTATTACTTTTTTGGAAGAGAGTAAAACCAAATGTGACATAACAGAACAGAGTCAGTCAAATCAAAAGGGTGGACATAATAGATAATGTAAAAACATAATACAAGGTGATCAACAATGGTACCATAATGCCTCCCGCTATCTCTAATACAATTGCCTATATCATCAGTTATAATAAAATTGAACAAAACAGTAAAGAACAAAACCGACAAAATCAAAACATTGGAGACATTGCAGGTCTTCAAAAGTAGATAAAAGTCAACGAGAATGGGCGTCATAATGAATCTCACTATCTTCACAGCTATTGCCTAATCTTTCGAACCTGGTACTATCCAGCAAAACAGAATAGGGGAACATCAGTCAAAAACAAGATGGTGAGAGTAGTACAGGGCTTTAAATCAAGATAATGGAAGGTCAAAGTGGGTTACTATAATATATCCTGCTATTTTTATTTATTTTTCCCTTAATTAAAAGGATAAAAATAAAAAAAGTAAATAATTGAGTGGAGATTGAGATAAAAGAGGGCATAACAGCCAAACAGCGCAGATCAAAACATAACCAGTTAAGCAGAATAGTGTTTCACCACAAGATAATTCTGACATAAAAGTAGTTACCATATTGTCTCTTTCCTTGAAATCCTTGAGTACAACTTCGTATACTTTTGATTCTTACCATACTACCTAAGTGTGCTCAATAAATACTTTGTGGTTGAATGAAAATGAATGAATGTGTTCTTTAGTGACTCATTTTAGATTACGCATAGATTTGTTTAAAGAGATATGGATATTTGGATAGCTCCTTACATTTGTAATCAAAGATATAGAAGATAACTACTTGTTCTAATACAAAATATTAGCATATTCTATTTTGTACTTTTGGTTGTCCCTTTCCAAGTCATTGGATTTTAATGGCTAGGCTTATGCTCTTTAGAGTGTCAGTTTCCTAGGTTCTGAAGTGAAATATTTTGAAAACTAAAAGTGTATTCTATATAAACTATGCAATTTCTATTTCACAGGCTGGGGACCAAGATGAGAGTTGTGCCAGACCCGAAGTATATGTCCATTAGAACTATAAATTTGGGGATAAAAATTCAACATTGTGTGTGTGTGGACCCTGAAGACACACTGTAATCACATGTGGAAGAGACACTTATTACCTAGTCTGTACGTATATTATATTTTATTACTTAAATATGATCTACATTATCACTTGAATTCTCAGGTGTATCTACTCAAAACCTGGGTCCAACCTTAAAATTTATTATATGCCCATTTTTCCAATGTACAACACATAAGCAAATGATTCTAGGTCCCTTTGGATAAGGACTAGAGAATCTACACTTTATACACTTGCCTTAGTGTTTCTGTACCTCATAAAGATCCATTATCCACTTCAATCAATGGATTTGGGCCAGAGAATTATCCTACTTTCCAAAATTAGGCATTATTAAAATTTGATCTAAGACTCAGAATTATCCATCTTTGATTACGTTTGTTGTATAGAGTAGGCATATAGGCAACCACTTTTCTTTTGAGTACCCATCTATATTGCCCCTAAGAATTCTATCGTTCAACTGTAAAACACTACACAAATCAGGATGTAGGGGTCACTATTCTCACTATGACTTTTGCTAATTCAATTGCACCCAATTTACATTTCATAAGAATATCACTGCTAGCAGTTATTATTTTGTATTCTGTCTTATCACAGATATCCAGAGAGGTTCTTTGTGTTAAACCTGGAATTTCAGAACTCATTTAGTCCAGAGATTTTTAATTCTTTTGCCTGAACATCAATGTATTCCTAACCTCTGTGGTCAATGGAACTTCTAAGTGGACCTCCAACAAAATATGATGCTTGAAAGTTTTAGAGATATACATAGTACATCTACACAGTATGCTCAATTTCCTGACACTTTGTTTTTTCTTCACTGTTTTTAAGGTACGGTTTGGCTTTTCTACTTTACTTTGGGATAGTCATCGTATTTCTGCAAATATATAAGGGGCAATGAGCTAATGTTCTATCTCATAGTTTTTGATGTGATATTGCATCTTGTGTTAACAGTGAGTGTCTCCATATTGATACACTCTTCTTTACCTAACTTGATATCTGCCTCATCAGAACCAGCACTGGGCAATGTGATGTATCTCTATGTATATCTATCATCAATATCACACACATAAATACACTGATCAAAAACAGAGCTGTGCTTAAAAACATATTACAATAAAAGGCACATTTCCTATCAAAATATTCACCATGACTTTGAGCACATTTATGTCATTGTTCTTGTCACTTCCTGAGGCATTTCTGGAAGTCAGAATTTTCATGAGTTTCTCTATTTGCATTTTCCTGGATGTCTCAATTTCTTGAAGCTTTTCAAAATCCTGACCTACCACATTAATTTTAAACTTGGAGAAGAGCTAGGAGTCACATGATTCCATATCTCAAATGTGGACAAGGAGAAACTACTGTTTTTATGAGATGGTTTTTCTATTGGATGAAACTCAATAATTGCACTCACCACATAATTGATTGCTTTTCCTAAAGATACTTGCCAAAAAGGATCTCCAGAATTACTTCAAAAAGTGTCATGATATGGGGATATAGCTGAGTGACATAAGTGCCTGGCTGGCAAGGACAAGGACATGAATTTGATTCACGGTACCCTTCCTCCCGACAGAAAAAGTGTGATGAATGCATGAAGGAAGTCATAAATGCTTGTGAAGTTCGGAGGAGTAATTTGAGAGGAATTAATGATAATGTGTGTTTTACTGTAATATACTTTAAAAGTTTTATAGAGTCAGTATAATTTAGATTATCATATGTGTGTGTCCTGAATTCATTCTGATCGATATGTGTTGGCTTTGTCTGATATGTGTTGATTATTTCTTGTAGTAAATTTATGTTTTTGTGTGAACACTTCTTTAGAAGACTCAGCATTTTTTTTTGATTCAATATTGCAACTTGACTGCAATTAATGATTTGTTACCATAGTGTCATGTGATTAGACTGCATGCACATGGGAGATTTTACCTTTGAGAAAGTAATTCCTACATAGTGGTTAAGTAAAATGGTAGGATACCATTCAGTATCAAAGAGGGGATTGTTTTTGTACAGCCAGAGGCTTTCCAGTAATGTAGATATTTAAGGTTTCAAAATGTACCAATAGAAATAGTTTAATCCCAGGATATAATATCCCAAACTTTCTCAATCAAAGTCTTAATTTGATAAGATTTAACTTGGATGATCATTCATTTTCTGGAGTGTTTATATCCTTATAATTAAGTACGGGACCTTCTTTTCACCATTTTAAACTTATTTTTATTACTGCATATTAATTTTAGAGTGTGGAGTTTCTTATGACACGCAACAGGTCAATGCTTGCTCGGGTTGACTCGGCAGAAGACTGCTTATTCTAAAAACCCAGGGACAATATTTTGCCAGATGAAGCAAAAATGGGTCTTATGGGAAAGCAAGAAAACTCCCCAGAGGACAATCAGATAAAAGTCAGTGATTCAACCAAACTGTGACCCTTTCCTGCTAACCTGAATCAGATTTCTGCACTCAGTGGAATACTCTGCGTTTTTTGCTCCTCAGTAAATCTTGGAGCTTGAGTCAGATTGGAGTTTCATTTTAGTGAAGTCCATATATTCTCCATCTTCTGTGTCTTCAACTATCTCTCTATCAGTGTTTGCTGACACAAACAGGGCATTAGTGAACATTGATTTTATATGATATTCTACACACACATATATATATATATATAGAGAGAGAGCATTTTTAATCATATTCATCTGTCTATTATCATTATTCAGCTTCAGGAGATTTTAACCATATGCTATCAAGAAAACCTTTTGTCCTCTATGAATCAATTTATGCTGCTTACTAATCACCCTCCATGTTTCATTGTATTTCCCTACTACACAGATTACATCTAACATACCCATTTAGTTTAAAATTTATTATAGTTGTGCTCTCTCACATCCCTTCCCTCAAATTTGTACAAATGCTTGATATGTCACAGTCTCCAGATCATTCCCATATTTCAGTATTTTCTTTCAGTTCATCATCAGTGATAAAGTCCTGCAGAACAAAAACATGATGTTTCATTCACCTATTACCTGTGATTAATTATATCTTACAATCTCTTCCAAAGAAGCTCTTTAGTACAGCTATTTTATTTTTAATACTTTACAAAACTGAGACTCTCTAAATTGCATGTAGGATTTCACTGAATAACAAAATTTATGAATGGGCTAAGGATCAGGATTAGACAGAGGGAAAAACAAAACAATGAAGATGCTGCCGCGGAGAACTCTGCTGATCTTATAGCAAATATTAAACAGTGCCGCTTGTATAGTTTTCTTCTTCCTTGTTAAAAAGACCCAATATTTTTTGCACCATTGCTGACAAGTCATTGAATGTAGCTGTCCCTATGAAGGAGACATGAACTTCAATAATACACCTCTTTTGAGGTAAGAGCAATTTGGAAAAATGGATTGAGGTGAGAACCATTAGTCACAAATACCAACACAACCAGGGTTATTACTGTACCTTCCTGAATGGGAGACCTGGTCAGCTTGCCATGGCACACAATATAATGTTCCAAAGAAGATTTTTGGTTTACAAAGGTGATGTAGAAATTTTGGATTTAACAAAATAAAGCAATTATACTGGTGATTTGATATGTATGACAACTTACAAAGACATGGAATTTTAGGACTTTTAATATGCTTTGTGGTACTGAAATATGACAGGGTATATTTCTTAGGTTTAAAACTGGCTGACATCCCTGCCAGCTCTGTACATTGTCCAAACTCCAAAGTTATGTGGAGGGTATTAGCTTATAATTGCTATTGATATGGCTTGTACTTGCTTTGTATGTGACTTGAACTCCTGTAAAAGATTTTGCTGGAAATATTCCATTGATCCTTTTATGTTATTCCTAAGAATGCCTTTATTTTACCAACTACAGTAAAAAAAAAAAAAAAAAAAAAAAAAAAAAACAGGGCTTAAAGCTTTGCTTTAGGCCTTCCTTAAATCATTTCTTCTGCTTGTTTTTTGGAGTTGCCATATTTCAACCATTCATAAAATAGATGCAAGATGTATGTAATGATTTTCTGGGAATTAATTATTAAAATCCAAAAGTGAGATTATATTTTAAAAAGAAAAATTTAGACATATTGATTAAATGGAAAGATTTATTTTTCTCAGTTTAATATGTAATTAAGGACTTAGCCTTGTTTCTTAATGGAGCAAGGTAGCTCACTGTATCTTAAGAACAAGTGGGAAGAGAAAAATACAAGTTAATTTTAATGTGTGTGCATAATAGGATTCTAAATCGTTCCCATAAAATTAAAAAAAGTCTCACTATTTGTCTTTATTTTTTTCTTACTTCAAATAATCTCTCTCAAATATTAAGTAATTTGAAAAATTCTTGCTGTGGCAATATAGTTATTCAAGTGAAAAATTAGCACTTTAAGGGACTTCCTTGCCCACAATGAAATGTTTCTTATAACAATCTCCTCACCGTTAAATTGGATTCACTTTCAAGTCAGTCTCCTTTCAAGCAAAATTACCACGTGTAATTAGCTTATACACAGACTTGCTCTAGCCAAATTAGGCTGTCACTTTATATACAAAGTATATTCTTACATGAAGGGTCAAAGACCCTCATGATTACAACTCCAAATGTTTCTCTAATGATGATAATACCCTTGTCTTTAATGGGGCTAAATTTTAGTTTTAACCAAGGTCTAATAAATCCAGAGATAATGTATGCTTGTGGAATGGTGTATATAGAACTGAGTACATTTCTGAAACAAGCTATCTCTGATTTATGTCTCCAAGAATGATATTATTCAGCATAGCTTGTTTCAGATCATTCTTTCTCTTCCTTTCCATGTCCAAATCAATAAACAAAAACTACAAAAGTTCAGAGCAGTTTAACACAAATGTTCCTAAGTTCATGACTCGGACAAAAATTCCTGGGGAACAACTGATGTAAACAAATTTAATATTTTGTCATAAAAGCAATGCAAATTATGAAGACAATAGTGCACAACTGAATGGAGAGTATCTCTACTTTATCAAAATAATATTTCTAAATCAGGCCATACATTAATCGAGGTTTGGAAGACATGAAGTAAAAAGTTCATAGAACATTTATTTGTCAAATGAAAAAGTTTAATCCTTCTAAATCATCCCCCTTTGGGCAACCTGGAAATACTTTTCAGGACAGAACATCCATTTAAAACAGGACAGACAAAAACAGAATATTATGCAGTTTGATTGGACTCAAATATATAAATATAAGGAGCGTTACTTCATAGCACTAAGGAATCACTGAAGGATGAAGTGTTCACCAAGGAATACAATAGTTTTAAGTAGATAAAAATGATATTGGATCACAGTTTTTACCTGCTAGGCTGTTCATACTTCCAAATATAATCAATATGCCAGTGTTCTTTAGGTTATTGGTTGTTGGAAAAGTCAAACAATTTTACATCTTTACTTCAGCATTGTAAATCTCAATGTAGTGCATTATTTTAGTAGAATTTAGTCACAAAATTGAATTCTAATAAAAATAGTATAGTGGAATTTATATTAAATTCTCAATGTGAATGGTAACTTTGAGAAGCTACCAAAATGGAAGCCAAACTTTGAAAGAAACTGGAAAACCACAAATTAACCTTTAGGACAGTAAGGTGATTTTAAGAATGCACTTGAATAAAGATTCCTCAATATAGACAGTACAGGAATCTTATTCATGTACCAGGGCAGATTACAATAAGAAAACATAAGACATCAGAAGTGTGATTTTTTTCAGAACAAAATAGAATCAATACATTTAATATTGAAAATAATAATTATTGAGGCATAGCAAAGTGTTAACTTTCAGTTGAACCACTTTAAGAAAAGTGAAAAGTGTGCATAAAATGTATCATATGACAAAAGAAAGACAAATTTGAAGAATTATTAAACACTGTGCAATAAGAAGGGAGGATAATAGCATACTGTAATTAATATGAGAGTAAGATCATAGTTTGCTATGATGATCAGGGAATCATATTTTAGTAGCCATAATGTTATACACATTGAATGCTTATTACCAAAATTGGGAAGATGACTGAAAGGGAAGTAGAAAAAAGAGTGAAATAATGTAAGAACAATAAACATTCAAAACAGAATGACATTGCAATATTTATAGTGGTGAAATCAAGAAATATGACAAAAAACATATAATTTATAAATTTAAAATTTTTGTCATATAAGGAGTAGTAGAGTGTATAATTGCAAAGCAGCAGTACTTGCTTCCTGTTTACTTATAACTTTACTTCATTATTTGTCTTTTTAATTTATCTGAATCTAATGCTTCAGTAAATATAAAAATTAGTTCATAATTAAGTAACAAAATCACATACACACTTTGCTAGAGAAAATGATCATGGAATTGTAATACTAATGAAGCTAATTACTATTTAGATACATCTTCATATATTTTTTCCTGTTCACCTTTATTGCATTAAAAAATGGATGTAATGGTACTTTGTATTTTTATACATTATAGCATTGTAACCATTACGTAACATTATAACCATTGAAAAACTCTACTTTTTACTTGTGTACAGTCATCACTGTATTATTTTCATGACTAGATGCTCTCAGAACTACTTACAATTATTTTAGGTATTTTATTGCTTATTTTTCAAAAAAATACAGACACTTAATAGGCAAATATGAAGAATATAAAAAATGGTGCACACTAAACTGTTTAATTATCATTTACAAGGTGAATATTGCATGTAAATTATGAAATAGATGATAGTATCATAATTAATTAGTGTTGGAGCATATGAAATACATACCATCAAAAGAAAATTTATATACTTTAAACTATAATCAAGTCAGACTCACGCACTTAAATATAACATGATTTGTCAAGAAATGTGAAGACTAAAGAATGCAAAAGAAAAGAAATATAAGTGATAGGACACAGAGAATAGGTCTTTAACAAAGGGAAAAAAAGATCTAGAGATGGAAAGAAGATGAGGGGGAGAAGAGGAAGGGGAAATGAAATTAGAAATAATTAAAATGTTTTATATGTACGTCCCTACCCACCTGATGAATGCAATAATTTTGTACAGAAAGTTTGTACTAATACAAATAATTATTAAAAAATTAAATACATACAAATAAAAATACATGAAATAGATTATATTTCTTAAAAACTCAGATTGAAAAATTTGTCAAGATTTGTACCCTCTGGGTTGAGTCTATAATTAAAGAATTAACTCTGTCCTCCAGTAGAGCAAAATGATTCACCATAATTTAAGAACAAATGGGAAGAAAAATGTAGAATATATTTTTAATAAATTGAAATGAACCCAGTGGTGAAATTACTGAAATTAACGTATGTAATTTGTTATATCAACTGATGAGAAAACACAGGTTGCAAACTTCTTATCGAAGAACATGGTCAGAGACTGTTCAATATTTCTATACAAACACAACACAAGTCCAAACAGTTTTACAAAAGACTTAAACCAATTGCTAGAGATCCCAGCAATACAGAATAATTTAAAATAGTCAAACAATCATGTTAATAATAATCTTCAATTAAGTATATATTTGTTGAGCACTAATGATGTTTCAAGAGCTCTTTCTAGTGCTGAGCTAGAGGATACTATTGTAGCAGGGAAATCAGTACACAGAGTACAAAGTGGATATAACATTTCATAGACTATAGAACAACATAGAATATTACAACATGAAATAATATTGAAAGACTAGAAAACTGAGGTTGAGTACTGCCATAAAAACTCAGTATCCAGAAGAATCTATCATAAATAAAATGATTGAGGAGAATAATTCATGCAAATGAGCCCTCTGCTTATTTGTGGAAAGAATGTTTCAGGAAAATGGATCTGTAAGTTCCAACGTAACAGGGTGTCATGGAACTGTTCAAGGAACAACAACAAAAAAGTAACATCTCCTATAGTTCCAAATTGGTAAAACGTGGAAAGTGTGGTACAAGATGAATTAGATATCTCTGAAAGATCAGAGTAAGGAGTTTTGATTTTATTCCAGGTGTAGAGGGAAGGGATTACATGATTTTGAATAAGACAGTAACATATGTAGTTTAAGTTGTCAAGGAATCATGATGGCTACTTTCTTGAGAATAGACAAAGAGTGATGTGATAAATTACTATGATAGGATGGAGCTG
Organism: Cavia porcellus; assembly: GCF_034190915.1. Taxonomy (NCBI): domain Eukaryota; kingdom Metazoa; phylum Chordata; class Mammalia; order Rodentia; family Caviidae; genus Cavia; species Cavia porcellus. Next base: position 87,566,921 of record NW_026947486.1, on the reverse strand, counting down.
TGTAGAATAAAAGTTTATGATTAAATATTTTTCATAGGAAATAATTGTGTATTGTATTAAATTAGGGAATAAAGAAAAAAATCAATAGATTTTCAACATAATCATGCCATAACTGGTAGCATCATTGAATGAAAGGAGAAACTATATGATAAGAAAGTTTGTTAGGAACATCTTGGTTTGAATATATATTTTGATGTTCATGTAAGACATTTAAGCGAACAAGACACGGGAGAATAAGTTGTTTTATTTGAACTTATATGATTGTTAGGGGTGTTGAATGTTTCTCATATGCCTTTTTGTGAGTCATATTTCTTGATGAATTTTTTACTTCAAGTATTTTTTATATTGGACACTTTTACATTATTTATACAATGTAAATATCATATAATCAATTTAAATGTCAAGTAAATATCATATTTGTAGAAAATTTTATATTCTACTTACATGTTTCACCTTCATATTAAGCTTTAATGACATACACCATTCTCATTGTGAATAATTAGCTTATTTTTCATTACCGTTTCTGCTATTTTAGCATTTGGCCTTTAGAGTTATTTGATAAATATTCAATATTACTTGTATTTGTGTAATATTCAAAAATCATTCATTTTGATCTTTAGTAATTCATTGGATGTTACTTGGTAACTCAGATCTTGAGATATTCCAAGCATTTATTGAATTTTTTTCAACACTGTTATATTTCCTTTACAATAACTAAAAAAATAATTCAGTTATTGTTTATAAGGTTCTATTTCTATGCTATTAAGTTAATTGATTTTTCACCTTGTAAGTATGCTGGGACTACTGCCTTAAACTTTATAACTTAATACATTCCTAACTACTAGTTATGTCTCATTTTTTATTAAAGAAAAGCAGATGAGTGAAAATATTATAGGAAGTTGTGTTATGAGATTATGCTTCAAGAGATATAAAAACAGATCTAGCTAATACAGTAAAAATCGCAAATATAATAAAGAATAGTCATGCTAATATTTAACCTGAAGAAAGTCAACTTAAACATTGCTTATATAGAAATATGACAGGTAACTGAAAAACTGCCACTGTAATAGACAAGAGATTAAAAGATTTTGTTGACCTCATAAAATAAGAATGCTTTCTGCAGAAGTAGTTGGAAGCACTCACTAAAATGAATGATGAAAGCAACAACAAATTTTCTATGGATTTAAGGAAGGACAATCAAATTTGTAGCTTTTACACTATATCATTTACATCTCAAATCACTAGAAAGGCATTAAACTACATAATACAAATTTCAGAGATAACATAAAATTAAAAAATATTTTTTATAAAATAAGTTCAAGATGGTCATGTCAAGAAAAAAAGAGATATGCAAAGAAAAGTATGGACCAATGGAAGAAATATAATGACACATACTGTTCCTCAGGGAAGCACAGATATTATACTTACTACAGAAAAATGTAAATGTCTTTTTCTTTCTTTTGAACTTTTATTTTATGCATGCATGTTTGTAGTAGGACAGTGATGGGCTTCATTGTGTGGAGTTGGTGTATGTACAAAACCCATCTTAAGTCTCTTAATGTACACTTCCCTTCCTCTTCTTTCTCTATCCCTTCATTTGTTTATCTTCTTTTATTTGCAAAAGATATATCTCCCTCAGTCATATTATTTATTTTTCTTTCACTTTACTTATATTTTAAGTTTTTCATATAAGTGAAACCATGTAATAGTTAAAATTGGGTGTGATTTATTTCACTTAATGTTATGATTTCAATGTGTATCTTGATGAAAATTATTTAAACTTATACTTCTTTATAGTAATTTTTCAGATAGCTAAAGAATGTATGAACAATCAAGTGAAGTAAGAAAAAGTCTGACTTAACAAAAAATCATAAGAAATAGGCATATACTTTAGAAAAAAGAAGCAAATAAATTTTGAGATTAAAAATTTAAAAAGTTGAAAAATTCAGTACAGGGATCAAAAGCACATATGAACACCCAGTAGAAAAAGCCATTTGAAATATAGGTAAAATATTTTTTTTTTAATTTTAAAGAGATGAAAAGGACAAAAAAACAAACATTATAGAGCCAATCAAAACAAACTAGTGAATGTAACACAGGACTTCAAAGCAAGACAAGAGGAAATCAAAAATGGCTGTCACAATGTGTCTTGTTATCTTCAAAGTAGCTGTCTACATCATCAGACATAAATCAAATGAAATGATTCGGACTCACATGGGTGAATATCATTGTGTCTCCCTAGTCAAAAAGAAAAAAAAAAAAAAAAACTGAAGAATTTATTGGAATCAAAAAGTACAGTAGATATTGTGAATGTTGTGAATGTTAAAAGGGAGGAAATATCTAAAATGGGAAGGTGAAAGCCATTTCCAATTTCCTATTATATTGTTATAAAGTGCTGTACTGTTTTCATTATTTTATTTTGTTAGGTTTTATTATGTTTTGTTTTGCTCAATTTTATTGTATCTGATGGCCTGGGAAGCTATTTTGAAAATAATAAGTTACATTATGCTAGCCATTGTTGATTTCTTATTATCTTGTATTGTTGTCTTGAATAAACTTCCAATGTTTTGTTTTCATTGGCTTTATTCTATTTTGATTTGTTTGGTTTTATTATGTCTGATAGTATAGACATCTAATATTAAGACAACAAGAGGCATGAGAGACACTGGTGATTTCTATTATCTTGTGTTGAAGTCCTGGGTTGGTTTCATTGTTTTGTTTTGATTGGCTTTATTCTGTTTTATTTTGTTTGGTATTTTTTATATCTGATGGTCTGGGCAAGTATGTCGAAGATAACAAGATATTTTAGCTCTGTTCTTTCCTATTATCTTGTTTTGATGCCCTATATCACTTGCATTGTTTTCTTTTGATTAATGTTATTCTGATTTTTTGTTTGATTTTATTATGTCTGATGGTATAGCCAACTACTTTGAAGAAATCTCTAGTTTTTAAGACTAAAAATTAAAGAAAAATGAAAAATAAACCCCACCTAAAAGATTTGTGAGAGAACATTAAGAATAAAACCATATGCAAAACAGAAGAGGGCAGCATCAAGGAAGCAAGGAATAAGTGCAGATAAGACAGAAAATTAATAGCAAAAATCAGAAATGCTGGTTTGTAAGTATTTTGTTTTATTAGTGCATGCTTGCAATGTGTAATGAGCATAATTACTATGTAACTGGCAGTGGGGAGGGGGGCATATCACACCTTAAGCCTCTTTACTTTTCCTTCTCTTCCCTTCCTCTTGTTTCCAACTCTAGATTCCGCTTCTGAATGAAAAAAAGTATATCTCCTTGGGTTTTTTTTCCTTTTGGTCTATGTATTATTTTCCTTTTTAAATTACTTACATTTTGGTTTCTCATATAAAAGAAAGCATGCAATGTTTAAGCTTCTAGGTTTAACTTCAGTTACGGAAGTTACTGGTCTTGAGGTTCATCCATTTTGCTACAAATGACACAAATTTATCCTTCTCATGGCTGAGTAGTTCTCATATTCATACACAGTGCCTATGACATTTTCTCTGCCCACTTATCTATTGGTGGAAATACAGACTGCTTTCAAGACTTAGCTACTATGAGTTCTACCACAATAAACATGGGCATAGAAGTGTCACTGTTATGTCTTTAATTCTTTTGAGAAGATACCTAGAAGGGAAATGTACATACTAGAGTTTACAACCTGCTTAAATAATAGTCAAAGTAACCGCATCCGTATTATCAGATCATAAAGCAATGAAACTAGCAACCAATGGCAAAAGAAAGCACAGAAATTATATAAACACATGGAAATTAATATAATATTTTTCAAAATAATATAATGTTGATTAATAAATTAGTCACTAAAGAAATCAAACAGGAAATCAAACACTTTTAAAATCAAATGATAATTCCAGTACAATGTACGAGAACCAACAAATACAATGAAATCAGTTCTGTGAATGCTTAAATCAGAAAAACGTAATACCTCAAATAAATTATTAATGGGTTCTTAATTCAGAGAAAAACAAGAATTCATATCTAAACCTAGTACAAGGAAGGAAATTTTAAAAGATCAGAGTGCAAATAAATGAATTAAGACAAAATACATAGTGGTTACCTTAAAAATAAATATAAAAATCTCAGATGAAGTCACAGATTATCAGAACATTTAAAAATATAATTCATATATCAGCATAGGCAGATTACTTCAATTAGATGCTAAAATCTCAAATAAGTTAAAAGTGAAAATGTGTAAAAAGATTGAAGACAAACAGTAACCAAAACCAAACAAACAAAAAGCACTAGAACACATACACTAATAAAACAAAATGCATTTTTAGTCAGATGTGCAGGCCAGCTCCAGTTTACATGAATACACAGGGTAACAGAGGTGAAAATAAACAAACCAATCTGATTGAAGACACCAAACCCCAGGAGGACAGCTTTGCTTTACACTGAAATATTACCCTATCAGAAAGACCAAATGAGAGACTCACTTGCTAGACAGGCTTGTAGAGGAGCAAATCTAAATAGGGATCTCCTGAATTCTTTGGGAGCTCCAGGATCAGACTAGAAAGATTACAGGGCTATATTCTGTTGTGGGAGGCCAGATTTGGGGTGAAATTATGAGAGAGATCAGTTCTAGGGAAGGAAGTTTATCTAGTAATATGTTTGAGCTCTGGCACTGCCGTCTACATCTAGCAGAAACTAGTGGTCCTCTCTTTTGGAGATGAGCAAGGTTCATGCGCGGCTCCTAAGATTTGTCAATATGCTGTTGATATTTAATTGCATTGCTGAGGCTGAATTTACTACTACAGGCAGGTAACATACTAGTGATTGACAATTGTTTTTCTCTCTGTTCCAACATCTGGATATCCTGGGAGTCATCAACAATAAAAAATGGATACACATACACATAGAAGCAGGGGAAAGTCAGGCAACAGATGAACCATCAGGTCTCCCAAATTCTGTAATGACGAACAGAGAGGAAAACAAATACCACATGGTGGAACTCTACAACATGTAATGAAAAGAAATCAAGAAGCTAGATGAGTTCAGGAAGAAATGCACCAAAGTTCACAGAAATCTCACTCAAAATGTCCAACGAGGATAAGGGGAAAATAACTAAAACATTGAAAGAGTTGACTGAATTTGTTCAAAATATAAATTAACCAAAGGTTTTTAAATGCTTGAAAAGGTGTGAGACAGAGATATGTGAAATAAAAAACTACACAGAATTCAGAAATGACACAATTAACCAATGTGAAAATAATGTCTGAAACCGAGGACAAAATGATAAATTATAAGAAAGTACTAAAAGAAGCCCCCAAAATCTGAGAAAACAAGTAAAATCATCCAGCAGCTACTAGAATACACCAGAAAGAACAATATAAAGCTAACTGGAGTTAGTGAAAAATCTAAAAGAAAACACAGATGGAAATATTAATATGCTACAGAAATCATAAGAGAAAATTTTACAAATATGAAGAATGAGTTCAGTATATTTCAGTACAACACAATTAATAATGAAGCACAAATACCCACCATAGCATATTCTTTTTAACTTACCAGATATCCAACTAAGAAAAAAACAGAGTTTAAAAAACAGAAAAAAAAATCATATCAGTGTAAAACCATTAGAATTACCATGGACTTCTCAACATGAACTTTAATGGCAGAGCATGGAGTGAGATATTTGATCCCTTAAAAGCAAACAAAAACCAACCCAGCTCAACAAAAAAAAATGTTCAGCATGAGTTAATAATCAATAACACATATCAATGTGTATGGTCTCAAATTTCCAATTTAAAGATATACATCATCAGACTGGATTTAGAAATTCCAATGAACTGTTACATTTAAGAAATGCATTAAATCCAAAAATACATTCATAGACTATGAATTGAAAAATGAAAACCAATATTTCATGCAATACATAATAGCTACATGGGTGAAAATGGGGCATTTAGAAAATGAGAAAGGAAGACGGAAGAAAATAGTAAAGGAACTAAAAAAAAAAAAAAAAAAAAAACAGACTCAAGCTGTATTATGCACATATACCCACCTCCTGGGACGATTGTAAATAGCAAAACCTAAAAATATATATTAATAAAAAATATTAAAGAGAAAAGTTTAGTCAAAGTTTTGTACTAGAAAAGAATTACATACTGATAAATGGATTAACTGTTAAACAGATATAATGTCTATAAACATTTATACCTAAAACAACAAAATGCCAAAGTACATGAATCAAATACTGACAATTTAATGAAGAAATAGATAATTTTTACAACAGTTCTTGGACACCATAACAGGTGTCCAAGATACTTTCAATAACTAATGGAACATCAAGACAGAAATTTAATGAAAAATGGTTGTAACACTGTAAAACCATTAGATCTAAGACAGAGTTGGGCAACACTTCATCCAACAATAGTAGAATGCACATTTTTCTCAATTGCATTTGGAACATTTTCCAGGAGGAACCAAATCTTAGGTCACACCAAAGCTGAATAAATTTAGAAAGACTGAATTCACACAAAATATCTTCTCTGACTGCAATATATTAAAAGTAGAACTCACAAAAAGAAATAAAACTAGAAAATTAACACATGCGAAAACTTATATGAACAGTTTGTCAAAGACTATGACGAAAGGAAACTTTTTAAATATTTAGATATATGGGAAAGAAACAGAATACCAAATTTTATTGCATAAAGTGAAAATGGTTCTCAGACAAAAGTTTCTAGGACTAAATACTTACTTGATATAAGAAAAGTCTTCAAATAACGGCAAGTTTAAGGAAAAGGGAAAAGAAAAATAAGCTAAAAGCAAAGCTGGAAGAATGAAGGAACTAAAAAAGACATAAACAAAGGTAGCCAAGGTAATATAAAATTATATGCAAAGCAAAAAATGGAAAATAGGTTTAATGAAGATTATTAAAACTGATAAAACTTACACTAAGATAAATAAATACCAAACTACTAAAATCAGACATAAACACAGAAACAAGTGAGGTGAATGTTAAAACAAAAATGTTATAAAGAGAATATTACATGTAATAGTATGCTCACAAATTACTTAAATGAAATGAAAATATTTTAAGAAATATAAAAATTCCTAGATTTAAGAAAGAAATTGAAAAGCAGAATAGATCTGCATCAAAATTAACTCAATAATTGAAACCCTCTCAAAAAAGAAAGTCTCACCAAAAAGATGATTCCCTGAAAAATTCTACCAAATTTTGAAGAAAACTAAGCATCAATACTTTCAATCTCTTCAATAACTATGAGCACAGGAAACAGACTGTAATTTCTTTTGATACCACTGACTTATCAAGGAAAACAACAGAAAAGTAAATCTTATAAATATATATGCAAAAAGCCTCATCAAATTTCTAGAAAGCTTTACCCAGAAGTAGGTTATAGATTCTTTATTATGACTCAATAGGATTTATTCTAATGCTGAGGATGTGGGGAAATTGTCACTATTATAAATAGCTACTGGGAGTGTAGAATGTTCACCCAATGTTCAACCATTGCTTCCCAAAAAGCTGAACACAGATTTACCATTTAGCCAAGCCAAATCCTACATATATTCTAATTTTATGTATGTGCTCAAAAGAACTGAAAACAGATACTGCTCAAAGTATGTACACGAACTTTTTTGTACCACCTTTCTTCTCAATATTTCAAAAGTGGAAACAAGTTAAATGTCCATCCAAGGGTGAACATGATAGCCAATTTGTGACATATACATATAATGGTAAACCATTTATCCATGAAAAGTAATGAAATACTGATGCAAATACATGGATAGCATTGCTTTAAATAGAAGATATTTGGTAAAAAAGATTATGTATTATGTATCTTTTAAGATAATCTATAATGCTTGAATACTCAGAAACAGACCTAGTCCTTGTCAGGTGTTGGTAGGAGGGTATAAGGGGGTAACTAATGCAGAGAGGCTTTTTTTTTTTGAAATTATAAAAACAGTTGCGAACTAGATACAGAAAGTGCTTATCTAACATAGTAAGTATATTTGTACATTTTAAAGTCATTAGTAGTTAATTTTATGTAATATGAATTTAATATCAATTTAAAATTTCATAACATTTTATTCTTTCAGATAGACCTAAAATAATTTTTAAAGTTTCCTTACCAAAATATCCACTTACGGCTTCTACTGTAAGTACAATATATATGTATAGTGTGTATGTGTTGGTCATTTTTATATGCTTATTTTTCACTTTTTAATTTTTTGAAAAATTTTAGTATATATTTGTGGGATATTACTACATAGACATATCACATCTTGATACATTTTATTTCCCCTTTTTTTCTCTTCCTTTCTACCTCCCACCATCTAACATCATCCGCAGATCTTGTTTTCATATCCATCGAGTCTATGTCTTTCCTATCATCTTTCTTTTATTTTACTCTTTAAACTACTTATATTTTGGGCTTCTCATATAAAATAAATTTGAATATTTAAATCTGTGCATCTTATCTCACTTAGCATTTGTTTGACTCTATAAATGATTTATTCTTTTAACTGTAATTATTATAATGTATAAAGTTGAATTGATAACTTACTCATTTGAAAATCGCTTATTATTTGAAAGTTGAAAAAGATTCATGAAGCTGCACCTATATAATGATGACAAAGAATAACACTAAATCTAGAAAGTTTGCACAAGTGTGTGACCTCAGCACTCTGGAAGGCTGAGGCAAGAAGACTGCAGTTGAAGCCCAGCCTGGGAAAATTAGAAAGAAACTCTCTCAAAATAAAAAGAAATAAAAATGGCTGGGAATATAGTTCAGTCAAAACAGATTGCTCAATGCTAAGTATTGTCAGACCAAAAAAAAAAAAAAAAAAAAAGTGAAAAGCAAACAAACAATAACAAAAACCCAAAATAAAAAGAAAATTTTAGAACTTAGTGTTTGCAGTAGAAAAATTGTAAAATATTAATTCAAACTGCCAGAAGACCTAGAATACATAGATAATATTTAAATCTTCTTATCCACAGACAAATGGCTTTCCAAATAGGGTCATTTTAACTGAATATTACAAGCATAAAGCCTCATGGAAATTTGAAGACAAAACAAAATATATTGTGTTGGATATACAAACTTACAAAGTTGAATAAATCTAAAAAGGATCCATAATTTAATTACATAACTAACAAAATCTATTTTCCATCTTTTTCTTCTGTAGTCTTCAGAGCATCAGCTTAGGTTGTTTTATTAGCTTCCTTCATGTCTTCAAGACTTAATAATCAGGGAAGGTATTCCGTCTCTGGAGACTTCTTAACAGTAACCTGCTGCCAGAATATACAAACATGTACACTCTATATTTTTCCCCCCATGGTACTAGATAGAATTGTGTGATTTATTTACTTGGTATGTGAATCTTTGATAAATGGAATGGAATGACCAATGATTGGTTTAGTCAAATGATTGGCCCTGTAGTGAAGACAAATGCTAAAATAATCAGACTCTGATATATAAAAAGTGGTTGAAGATTTTGAGTAGCAACCAACAGAACTTACTACAAAAGAGAACACACAGTCCACATCTGAGAACAAGAAGCCCAAATCAGAAGGTAAGCAACCAAAATTCTGACCATCAACTCCCCTCATAGAACCATATAAAATTAAAGGAACAATAACTCAGATAATATGCTTTTGCTGATTAGGTGTATAATGTTTGTAAAATTATCCATGCTGTGAACAATTGTATTACATTACCGTTAGCTGTTTCATGATTCTGCATCATACAGCTATGCTATGGTTGATTTTCACACCTTCTCCTAATAAGACTTTTTTGGGTTGTGCCAGTTTTGTGCTGTTACGTCATGAACTCCTTATGAAATTGCTAGGACTTTTCAGATCTGAATGTTCAAGATGACTACATAACAAAATATATCTGAAGTGTTATTATGCATTTTCTATGCATAATAGAAGACTTTAGTTCAGTGTAATATATTTTAGATTATTTTTTCCATGTGTCATAAACATACTTTTTGAGAAAGTAACTGCAAGACGTATTCTCTTGTTCAGAATGAAAAAACATGCAGAAGAAAAGGTAGGGAGCAAACAAGGGGAAGTAATTATTGCTGTTCCATTCTTGATACTGGATTTTCTGTTTAAACATGTGTATTATAAAATAAACATAACACAAATGAGCCTATTGCTGCTACTATGTATTTTAAATTGTTTATTTATTTACAAAATACTTTTCTTTAATCTCAGTAAGAAATGTCTCAACAGGATGCAACTTCACAAACTGTGTCCACTTTGGAATACACTATACTTTTGAAATTTTTTTAAAATGTAAAATCAATTCATCTTCACGGAGTTTTCATTTGACCATCTGTTCAGTTGGCCCATTTCTTTTTGTCAGTACTACACTTGCCTGGAGACCATAGATTTATTGTGTAGCCTCATCTATTCCTGTTATATATATTATTCATTCTTTCCTTAAAAATTAGATTGCACAGAAATAGGAGATTTAGTGATTATCTATTTTTAAAAATTCATCCCTCATTTCCTCTTTTTTGTTCTAGACTAGTTAGCACAAAGTTTTAATTAAACTTGAATTTAAAGTTTTGCATTAAAATCAAACATTCCTCTTCAGATTCCTGTGTTTTGCAATTATTTGGCTTTTATTTGTTTGATTGTTTTTGTTTATTTGTCTTTTAATGTATCCAAACACTTTCTTTTTGCTGAAATCTATGTTACATTTTATTTACTTTAGTATCTCCCTAGAATGTTCTATATTATCTGTGTATCTATACTGCATATCTGCTTATATGCTAAAATTTTCAGAGATTATATTTAATTTACCTGTATCTACATTAGTGCCTCGAATTTCAAGACAGAAATCCTGACACTTCTGAGTGGTAACTTTAAGTTTTTCAAAACACAACTAAGCCTTTTTATACAAATATTCAAAATTTCTATTTTACAGTAAATAAGACATTTATCGTTCTGCTTCCTTTTCCTCTCCTTGTCCTTGTATTTATCTTAACTAGTTGCCTAAGTGGTTAAAAAGGCTGAGATGTAGTTTAGTAGCGCATTCCTTGCATGTGTGAGGTCCTGTGTTTTACCAAACACATCAAAAAGGTAAGTATTTAAAAACATTCATATTAAAAATGAAAAAGAAACCTTTGTTCTCCATTATTTCCTTTTTAGGTTTTCTTTGCTGTAACATTATATTTCTCCAGGTATCATAATATAAACATACGCGTCTTGAAGTGAAGTGCTTTCATAAAATGATTTATTAGTTTTCATTGCATTTCAATTTTCAATACACCCCACCCTTGAAATCTTATTTTGCCTAACCTTTAAGCAACCTGATAAATATTTTAATATTTTTTATACTTTAATAACTTTTGATAATACTGAGGTATTATTTGAGGCCACAGTTACCTAAAAAACAATCTGTGAATGATTGATTTTAGTATCAATTACAATATGTATTGAGAACTTTTAAAAATTTTTTCTAATTTTATGTTTCTCCCTCTTTAAAGATAACATCTACCAATGATAATATTAGCATTAAGAATATCAACAGCATCATTGGGAAATTCTTTAAGATACTGAATGTAAACTACCTACTATAATACCAAACGTATGTTAATTACTAAATAAATGCCTTGATTTGTGTACTTCTTTTCCTCTTTTACTTTCAATGACACGTCAATAATCACATAATGGAATGCTATAGTCTTTGGGGCTGTAATATTTTTCCTACAGAATTTTATTTGTATTATGATTGTCTCTCGCCTTTTTTGTTATAGTGCAAATTCCAGAGGTCAACTCTATTTCAATTGCTGTATAACTTCTTTTCCTTTTTTGTCATTTTACTTAATTAAATGTCTATCAGACTGTATTCAGATGCTTTTTAGCCCTTGTTAAATATAGCTTTGCTGAATAAATACACAGGTGTCTTCAAATTATTTAGTCCTCTCTATATAGGGCAAAAGGGTCAGTTATGTATTTTACTAAATATTATCATTTTTGCCATCAACATATTTAAATAAACCTAACTGGACTACTATTTCACCAAATGTAGAAACGCCAAATGGGTTTTTAAATTATCAAATAATGGCATACCTGACCTCATATTCATGGATACCCTGTTGATTTATCAAATTGCATTACTACCTAAGGTATCATGGATTTGAGAATCTACTCCTAAGAAAGAAATATGTAAAGAAACTAGTATTTACCACAGCCAAACTTCTTGATTCTACTTAACTTTATTCTTGTAAGCTACAATGTTTGGAGTGATTTCACTTTTGCTTTTCATGCCTTTATCAATTATCTGGAATAGCTTAAATATAGTTACAATTTAGGGTACAAGTTGTAATTTTCTCCTTAAATCATAGTTGAATCTATCTTACTTTCTCATTGCTCGGAGAAAATACTTAACAATACCGAAGTTAAAAGAGGAAAGACTTGTTTCAGCTCATAGTTTGCAGAGGTTTCAGTCCAGCTGGCTCTAAGGCAGGGCAGCATGACAGAGGCATATGGCAGAAGAGAAACAGTTCATAGTGCAGCAGGAGGAAGCAGCAAAGCAGCAAGCCTCCCTGCCTCTTTTATTCCATATGGACTATCAACCTCTTAACTAGTGCCACGTAACAGACAGGGTAGGCCTTCCCATTATCCGCAACCAGAAATATGCTAAACCAATCACTGCACTGATTTGCTTACCATATCCTTAATGCATATCCACATATCCTACATCCAAGCAGCAAAGTCCCAGCTATGCATGCATCTGGTGTTGGGGAGACATCTAGATACAAACTGTAACAAAATCCATCATCTTATATTTAAGTATTTATTTAACTACATATCAATGTGTATGAATATACTATATTTTTCTCATACCACATATCAGTAACTATTACTATGTCCACTTTTATTGAAATTCATGTAATATGCTCAATACTTTATTGTAATAACAATGAAATACAATTGATCTATTTTCCTTTTGTTTCATGTATTTTTAGTGTCATTATAACAGTGAATAACTAAATGCATGATCATAAAGGATCATCCTTGATTTTTTTCAAATAACAATATACATTTATCAGTTACATTTTGGTCTTTGATCTATTTTGAGTTATATACGCTGTAATACAAGTATGACTTTTTTCTTTTACATGTTAATATATAGTTCTTCTATTCATATTTATTGAGGAAAATATTCTTTACCATGGAATAATCTTGGCAATTTGGTTAAAAGTAAATCATCTATAGTTATTTAAATTTATTTCTGGAATATTGATTGTATTCCATTGGTGGATCCTTGTATATTTTTGCTAATATGATATTATTTAGACTACTTAACTATCACAGTAAGCTTTAAAATCATAAATACAGGCGCATCAACTTTGTTACTGTTTTGCAAAAAATATTATTCACTAATCAGTGAATCCCTTGATAGTCTATAAGAATTTCAGTACCAGTTTTGCATTTTTGAGAGTGGTGTTTCACTTGCTTTTTTTCTTATTGCTGAGAAAAAATACCCAACATCCATCAGTTAAGGAAGAAAAGATTTATTTAGCTCACCATTTTTAGAGGTTTGAATTTATAACTGGCTGTTTCCAAGGTAGAGTGGCATTGCAGAACTGCATATCAAAGGATAAAAATTCCACTTCCCACCCACCCACTTCCAACAAGTCCCACCTATGAACATATAAAGTTTTGGGTAAATATCAGCCATAACAGTTAACACTGACCCTGTTGATGATTTGGGGAGCACTGCCATCTTTGTTTCACAGTGTTTTGTAAATTTTGGTATATTCCTTGACTAGGTTTATGCTTACTTACTTTTGTTACTATAAGAAATAATATCATTCCATTTTAATATTATTGTATAATATTGTTACTTTATAAAATGACCACTATTTCCCATAGTGGTTTTATATTTCAACACTGCTTAATTTATCAGCTATGAAAGTCTGTGTGCAGTTTAGAAATGTTTTTGTAAATGATTATGTCATCTGTGAACACAGGGACTCTTTTTTCCTGTTTGAAAGGTATTAACTGCTTTCCTTGTCTGAGTGCTTTCAGTTCAACCTCTCATAAGTTGTTAAATAGAAATAGCTAAAACGGGCCTTCATAGCTCTCTGAAGAAAGCGTTCAGTCCTTCATCATTACAACGTTATTGATATTTGCTCACATAATCCAACTTTACCACGTTCAGGAAATTTTCTTTTATTACTATTTTCCTCAACAGTCTTATCAAATGTGATATACTGAATATCTCCAATCATTCAAACAGATCATGTGCTTTCTAACTTTATTGTTAACATGGTAGATTATTTTTATTGATTTGGTATTACATCGAAATATACTTACATTCCTGAGATAAATCCAACTTGATCATAGTGTAGAATCTTAAATTTTGAATCTTGAATATACTATTTAAACTGATTTGCTAATTTTCTTGAGGTCATTTGCATTAATTCTCAAAAAGTGTGCTGTTTTATAAAACCGTTTATATTTTAGTCTAATTTTGGTATTGGAAAATGCCTCATTGAATACCTTGTGATTATTCCTGTTCTATTTTCTGAAAAGTGTTTGAAACAGATTGGTTTGAAATAAATTTTGTAAGGCTTGCATAACTCATTTGCTTTTGTACAAATGTTCATATAGTTTATTCCAGTAAATCTGTTTTTAAGCCCTGTGTTCAATCTTTACTTTAGCAATCAACTTCTTTTCTCTCTTTTTATTTTCACATTAGACAAATTTTTGGTAGTTTTATTGATATTTTAAAAGAGCTAACATCTGGTTTGATTTATTTTGTTATGTATTCTCTGCTCTAATTATTTTCCTATTAATTATCACTTCCTTTATAGCATTGTTCTTGAATTTAATTTACCTTTATTTTTCAAGTGTATCTATATATGAAGTTAAAGTTTGAATTTGATTTTTTAAATTTTGTGATGAAAATTTTTAAAAGAATTTTTTCACTAAGCATTCATTTCTTTGCTTTTCAAAAGTTTTGGTAAGTTACACTTTCCTTTGTCCATAGTATTTGCAAAAATTTTATTTTGATTTTTTCTTTGATTCATTGATTATTTCATAATATAGTATTTAATTTTTACTTATATGTAACTTTTGAAAATTTCCTTTCCTTAACAGATTCTTTTCTGATTCAATTTTGATAAAAGAGAATAATTTTGTTGATTTCAAATTTTTGAGATACATTGAGAATTTTTTTCTGATCTGAAATATGCTCCATCCTTCAGAAAGTTCTTTATGTATTTGAGAAGAATGTTTACCTTGGTTTTTTGGGGTGAATGTGTTGTACATATCTACTAGGTCTACTGGGTTTTTATTGTTGTGCAAGTTTTTTTGCTGTTGTTGTGTTCAATTTTTTTTATTATTTCCTTACTGGTCTTCTCTATAGTTGTCTAATTTATTATTGTGTGTGAGAAATTGAAATATGCCGTGATTATTCCTGAAGCATTTACTGTTTTCTTTTCATTTCGTAGGCATTGTTTTAGTCAAAACAGAAAATACTGATTAATTGACATTTTAAACATTATGTAAGATACTACTTGGTCACTTTTTCTTTTTACTTAAAGTATATCTCATCATATTTTAATATAAATATCTCAGATGTTTTTGATACTATTTGTATGGACAATGTCTATTATTTTTTGTGAATCTATTTGTGTCTCTAGATCTAAACTCAGCACATTGGCTTATTATTCTACAGCATAAAAACCGATATATTTATTTTAAAATTTATGCTATTGATATTCAAATTAGTAGTAAAGGACGGACTTTGTTCACTTTGCTACTCGTTTCCTATATAATATATCATATTTTTTCTCAGACACCATGCATCCTTTCCTCATTTTATTTATGTTTCATTGATTATTTGCAGTGTACTTCATTGAATTCCTTCTTGTCATTTTTGTTCACTTCTTGAAATTTTCTAGTGAACATCCTAGTATTAAACTTTACATCTTAAATTTATAATAAGCTATTATATCAGTATCAATTTATCTTCAGAGGTACATACAAATTCTATTCACATATGCTTTCCCCAATAATATTGTTATTCTGTGTGTGTGTGTGTGTGTGAGAGAGAGAGTAAATGTGTGTGTGTGTCCCAGGAATTGAACTCAAGACTTTCCACTTGCCAGGCAGGCTTTGTGCCACAGAGCTATATCCCTCGCCAAATGTTGTTATTCTTGAGAATTACATTTCTATATTGCTTTCACATTAGTATAGATTTATATTTTTGTTTTTTATGAATTTATATTTTAAGTTTCATAAGAAGGAAAGAAAGGCTTAAACAAAATAAAGTAGTACTTACTTATTTTTCCACTGATTTTTATTTCTTTTTTGGCTTTGAGTAACTACCGTGATCCTTCCATTTCAGCCCAAATGACTTCCTTTATTCTTTCATGTATGGCAACTCCACAGCAGACTCTCCTTTCTTCTTTTAGCTTCATGTCTTATTCATTTTCAAAGGGCAATTTTACTTAATACAAAATTTCTCATTCGCAAGATTTTCCTTTTAGTACTTTATATATTTCTCCATGTTACCTTCTTTATGTAATGATTTCTGACAAGAAATAATCTGACAATCTTATTAAGGCTCCATTATGCATAATAAATGCCTTGTTTTCTCCTTTAAAGTACTGTCCTTTTTATTTGCATGATTATAAAATGTCCGCATGTATTTTTTTTCATTATGCTACTTGCAACTCAATGTGTTTTAGATATGTAATATCATGTCTTTTAACAGAGTTGGACGATAGCCATTCTTTCTGCAGATATTCCGTCTGTCTTTCCTTTCTCTCTCTCTTATTCCCTGACAATCTCACTATGCATGTCGCTAAGCTTGATGGTGTCTTTTTTACTGTCTCTTGACTTTTCTTCAGCAGTTTTTATCCTGATCTTCACATGAGATTTTATTTTTCTTTAAATGTACAATTTTTCGGTCTCCTAAAAACTGCCTTTGACACAGTTACATTTATTATATTTTTTCATTTTTGAATCTTCAATATTTCTTCTTAGTTCTTTTTTATCACTTCATTGATAAGATCTATTAGCTGGGGTAATATTTCCATCTTTTTTGTATTACATTTTCTGTAATTTCAATTTGTTCTTTGAGCATATTTAAGACTACTGATTTCAAATCTTTGCAAGCAAATTCAATATTCTTATATCTTCAGAAATAAATTCATGTTAATGGCTTTCCTGTGACTGTTCTATATTTTCTCGTGGCTCTTTTTATTTGTATTTTTTGACATGCTTCATATTTGTTTGATAATTGAACATTTGGTGATTGTAATTTTTGTACCCCTGATAACGAGAATTTTTCCCCTCCTAGCTATCTGTTGTTGCTTGTAGTGGGTTGTGGGTTATTTTGCTTGTTTGTTGCTTGTTCAATGCCTTTTTAGCTACTTTTTTGTAACTGGAATTGAATTCAGGACCTTGTGTTTGCTAGGTAGGCGCTGTGGCGATGAGCTATATCACTGGTAGTTAAACAACGTTTTAAGTACTGTATCTTTTCATTTTTACACCCTTAAGTTTGAATTCTTTTAGATTGTGGATACCTAGTGGTCTGATAGATGTTTAATTAAATACATAGATGACAAAATAGAGGAAAAGAAGATGAATAATGAGGTGAATTAGAAAATACAGAAGAAAAAAAGAAAGGAGAATAAAAATACATAAAAAGAAAAGAAAACTTTCCCATGTTTGCAAAATAACTGCTTTGGAGCAATGATTCAAGGCTTAGTCAGATCTTTTACAATCCTACCTTGGACTTCACTTTTTGCTTGCAGGGAGATTAAATCAGACTTAATGGGAGAGTTTAAGGATCTCTCCGGTCTTCTGTGATCATTATTCTGGGCATTTGGTTTTCTGTATTTCCTGTTATAGACAAGAAATTTTTGAAAGACTTTGTTTCTCAAAGGAAATACTTCTATCTCATTCCCTTTAAGTTTTCACCATTTCTATTTACCCTGTACCATTATATTTTGCTTCAGGTGGCAGTATATTGCTTATTATATTATTAATGTGTTCAACAACTGGCCTATTTTTTAGATACCGCTTTGTTCTAAGCATTTTCCAGTTAAGTGAAACAAGAGCCCTTAGGGAAGCTTAAGACACAATAATACAGACAAACTTGTTCATTTTGGTTCAAGAACTTTTATGCTTTTTTGAGAACCTGATACCAGCCTATGCAATACTGATTTCCATTTTCAAAACTGCGTCTATAACAGTATTAGAAGTTTTATAGGAATACCACGAGAGTGCTAGACTGAAATCTATAAAGGGTACATGAACTTCAGACTCCATTGTTGGCAAATCAAAGTGACACAATTTTAAACCTGAGACTATTATTACTATTATTACAATCATGTTATGCTCTATGTTTTCTTTTTATCTTCACATAATTTTTTATATTTAACCAAACTCAATGTAACTTAATGTAAAATCTTTTCTTCTTCTAGGTATTTACACTTGTTCCTTGATTAAAGTTTCATCCTCAAGAAGTTTGTCCACTGTTAACATACAGCTATTTTCTAACAATTTAATATGTCTTTAAAACTTCCTTGCATACATTGTGGCATTATGGAACTACTCTTCAAAATTATCCTGAAAGCTTAGTTTAATGATATAATACCTGCCCATTAATTTTGATCATATCATGTATTTTACAGTAAGCAATAGCAGTTTTATTTTATAGCCATATACTCTTATATTATTTAATACTACCTAATATTTATCAGTTAATACTACCTAATATTTATCAGTTAAACTTCTACAGTTTTTTAAATTGTTCTTTAACTTTTTCCCATTTTTCTTCCTGTATTCATCATTTTATAGACATTGTTGTATTGGTTCTAAATTTTGTTTTTTGCACCATTAATTCAACTTTCTGTCAAATTACATTTATTTATTTATTGATTGATACAGAAGAATACTTTTATAATGCATAAGTTTTTAGCATATAGGTGTTACTGAAAACTGGTAGTTATTGTTTCTAGGTGTGATCTTGTATACAAATTATCCAAGAAATTCAAGGGTACATTTAGACATGCTTAACTGGAAAAGTTCTAAATTACTGGAATTTTTAAATTTTAATTTGTTACTAATGTACGTAATGTTTACATTCCCTGTTGCAAGTTGATAATCGTATATAACACATTTTAATTTGGCTTTTTTATACCCTCCATCCTCCCTCCACCTATTTTAACACTTCCATTTTTTTGTAGGTGTTTTACAATGCACAAATTTTTGATTCCTTCAGTGAAGTTTGTACATGATAGGGAATCATACATACTGCCTGAAAAATTCAGTTGCAAAGAAAGTGTTACTTTTGTTTTTTGTTTTTGTTTTTTTGGATTTTTATTTTATTTATTTATTTATTTATTTTGCTTACCTCTCAAGTGCTATTTACACACAGAACGCAGTTGTCTATAGGAGAAACTTGCGTTATTTTAGGGCCTGAAGGAAATGACTATTTAATTCCTATATAAATAATTAACTCAGCCAACCAGAACTAAACATTGTATCAGTTTTTTTGATAGGATCAGAAAGGTTTCTAGTTTTTTTTCATCCAGTTAGAACACATTAAACTTTTCTTATATGAGTTTTACTGAGAATCCAGGTAGAGTATTCGTGACACTATTATCATTCCATATTTCCAGAAAGAAATATATTGGATGAAATTAGAATCTTTTAAGTATGGTTAATGATGAATCTAGAATTTTATTCCAAGGATTTTTCCTTGGAATTCACAAGAATGTCAATCTTTCAGCACCTTACTGTATCTTTAAATTCTTACTGTAGTATACATATTAAAGTTGTAAAACCTAAATGAGTACTGATTTGAGCTTACTTAAACATCTGGAATTTGGCCTTTCCATTTTGGGTACATGATATCATCTCACTGGACATTTGGCTCATTATCTTAAAAAAAGCATTCATTCCAATTTTCCATGAACTGGAAATTTCTGTAATACTATATTGATTAAAATTCAGATTTTATAGCATGAAAGTAACTGGCAAAAAAATTTGAATGATGTAAATGAACTTTCAATTAAAAGTTAAGTGTCTTTTTATTCCAGCTGGGTAATTAAAGGATAAAAAATGCAGGAAAAGTCCATCTGTAACCCCTTTTAAAACAAGGGATGATATTTATTATACTATGGTTTGGATATAAATTGAGTATGTGTCTCAGGATTTTTTTTCTTAATGTAAGCTTATTGTTCAGCATGGCAACACAAGGGAGGGAGACCTTCCTGAAATATTAAGAGTAGCATTATTATGTCATGTGGAGGGCTGTCACTGGGAAAATTTAAGTAATTATTCATGGGATCCTACAAAATTACTTATCATTACTTAGATATCATAAGAAGGTTGTAATAAAAATATAACACAGATTCATTCTTGTGCTGTCTCCCTTTCTTACAATGTGACTTTTTCTATTTTTCATGTGCTCTCACTGTGATGACATCGGCTATGATGTGATACAAACAGCAGGTCCCTTTGCAGAAGAAATATCATACTTTTTTGGACTTTTAGTCTTATATTAGTAGTTTTTCCATTGTTGCGGAGAGGACTCACACTCAGAAATTAAAAGATGAGAGGTTTATTTAGGATCATGGTGTCAGATGATTAAGAGCAGTAGCTGGAGCCCTTGTGACATGGTTGCTCTGGCCTCTGAGTGCAGTAGGTACATAACTGAAACTGGAAATCCACTTCCTTGGAAAATCCTTGGGAAGTAAGAATTCCTACGGTTCTCTTTTCACAGCAAAATCTTTAAAATGAGCCGACTCTTTTATACCTATAGGTTTGTCATGGGTAGTATCTGGTCAGTTTTCAAAATGGCATCAAACCGTTTTTCTTATTGTACTGATGCAAATTACTTAGTTTATTGTATAGGTGATAATCTTTCAAAAATCACAGTATCCTTGCACCTAAAGTTTTGGAGACTCCTTTTGGCTAGTTTTTTCAATTCTTTGTTCTTAGATTTTTGCTGATAATTTTCATTGTAAATCTAACTAAAACCAGTCAGTAGTATCTATGTCATAGACTAAGCATTCTTCTAGCAGATTTAAAATTTTCTTCACTAGATTTGTTTGTACATCATCTTTAAATTCAGCATCCAAACAGACATAAACATGGGCAAAATGTAGACAAGTTCTTATCAAAAATATAACAAGAAAGCATTACTTCTAAAATGAAACTTCCTGAACCTGACCTTTACTGGCTTCTTTTCTATCTTCTAAGGTCAGTCCAAAATTGCTCATTAATCTTGGCTTACAGCATTATAAGGCTTCACTAACACAGCTCTAATTTTTTCCAAATTCTTTTTGCAAACCAGTTCCTAAGACTTCTGTACCACTTGATCAAGTACAGAAAATTTTTTTTAAAAATTTCTGATACTAGTAGTTCTTCAGATAAATTTTTCACTATTTGAAGAATTGTGTATAGTATGTATTCTACAATATTAAGTACAAGAAAATGATCCCAAAAACTCCAACCTGATGACTTTGGTTTTACTTGCATAAATTATATGCTGTACTGTCATATATAACAGAACATAAATCTGCACTTCTGTACTATACAGTCCAATCAACTAAAATAAAATATACAAACAAATTATACCACGCAAAACAAATGTCAATGCTTTTATAAACAGTATGTACATAACTGTGCAACAAACCCTGTTCATAATTCTGAGTAGTGGATGGTAAGTCAGAAACAACGCATCTCTTTTTTATGTCCTAACAGTCATTAAACAGGCAGATCATTAAGTGAGAAATATCAGTGTAGTTAAAAAAAAAAAAAAAAACTGTTCCTCTGGCTCTAATTTTTTACATCAGTCACTTTCCTGTTGGTCTAACAAAACACACTGCATTTCCAGGACAGGTTTATTTTGGTTCACAATTTCAAAAAAGTTTCAGTCAATGATTGACTGGTTCCATGGCAGAAATGGCATGTCAATAGGGCATGGCAAAGTAAAACTGTTAAACTCATAGCAGTCTCGAAACAGAAAGAGAAAAAAATAACGTATTTTCAAGGTCACAGCCATAGGGTTCCACCTTATCTGACTAAGTTCCACTTCCTAACAGCACATTTAGCTATAAATTTATCTGTGGATTAAACCACTGATACGTGTACAGCCCCATGATTTTATCACACTTCAAAAACCACATTTTTAAACATACAAGATATGTAGATGGATATTTAAATACAATCCTTTTCATACCCTCAAAAACCATGAACTATATAAACCTCTTTTCTATATAAAAAACCCAGGCTTAGACTATTATAACAAAATAGAACAGATTAATACAAAAAATTGGAACCAAGGAACGAGGTTGTTGATATAAACATATCTGAAAATTTGGAAATAGTTTCAGTAACATGTAATGGACAAAAATTGGAGTCATTTGGTTGATTAGACTAAAAATAAACATAAAATACTGTAAGCAGTGATTTTGATGATTACTTAAAAGGAAAAATATACACAATCAGTCTCAGATGAAATAAAGTTGTAATTGGAAAATATAATATAAACTGTCTTTGACAGATCATTGGAAAGAACTCAGATGAACCCACGTTCAAATAACTATATGGAATGCTCAATTTAAAGTCATAACCTAGGCCATGCACATGACATGTGGAGGAGAACCAGATGTCAGCCCTTTCACCTGAGTCAGTGCCATTTGCAGGACATGGGAAGAAAAAGAATCCAGCTACTGCCTATGAATTGGTACCATGCAAGTGCTTCAGGGAGGAGAACCAGATGGATGCCGACCCTGCCAGTGAGAGAGCTTAGAAGCAAGAATAGCCAATGTACCCCTTTCCCATAAGTGACTGGCTGATAAGGAGAAACACAGGCTGAGATGTTAGCTACTGAGTTAAAATACAACTTAGTGATAATAAATAAATACAGAAAAAAAATAAAGTGATGATCTAGCACATATAGTGAAGATAATATTACATAAAATGAAATAATCATTATGTGGTGCCCTGAGTTGCTTTAAGTTCAATTGTAAATAAAAAGAAATATAGAAAAATATTGGAAAATTCACAGTATCATCAGAGAAAACAAAATGGTATATTTGTGAGAAAATTAGGATATGGATGATCAATCAATTCATAAAGACACTAGTTCAAATAAAAAAGAGTCGTGTGTCATGACTCTGTTAACAGAACATCACAGAAATTTCTTAGACCATTCTTACTATTGAGTCCCAGAGACTTGGAGCAGCACACCACATTTCAGGAAGCACTAGAGGCTCTCTAGGACCTTATTGCTCAGGATTGTTTCAAGATTCTGAAATTTGTTTTCAGTCAAAGCTCTATAGAGCTATATGTAGGATTAAAGCAGGACCAGGCAAGGTTTGTCCCAGCAGTGGACTTTGGTCACATACACATGGTGCTGAGTTTTTTAAGATATATCTTTAAAAAAAAAAAAAAACAAGAAAAATTCAGGTTATAATCATAGTGGTTTACAGACAGATCGCAAAGGTAGAACACTGTCGTTGTTATTTTTTCCTCATTGCTGAGACAAAATGTCTGACACTTAAAGTTAGAAGGTATGTCTTTCTCTTTTGCTTTTGCTCTCACTCTTGCTCTTGCTCTTATTCTCAATTTTGTTGTTTGCAGTGGCTGCAAAGGGCTGCCTCATTACACCACAGTGCCTTCCAGCCAACTAATTGTAGACCTCCGTGGCACTTCCAGGGATTTTAAGCCCTGTAGCTTTTTAAAAGCCCACTCTGCTTGGTTTTTGCAGCTTCCCTTGGATGAACTGCATTTTTGCCTTTTTCAAATTTTGAGGGTCTCCACTAGGCTTTGGATACATGATTACACATTTTCATTCTCAGGGCACACTGTTTGGGCTTCCAAGAATTTTATAATTGGGGTGTAAGCTGCTCACCCTCAGAACTTGGGCATATTTCTTGCACCTAAAACCAGGACCACATGGATGCCACCAAGGTTTTCTGTCAGTATTTTTTTGAAGGGATTAGTGCCTCAATTGCTGAGCTCCCTGTACCTGACTGTGAGGAAAATCATCTCTATGTTGCTGCCATTCTGGAATCTGGTGTGATCACTGCTGTTTTGGGACCTCCTGAAGCCTGTTGTCACTCTGGAATGTGACACTCTGTGGCTTTCCTCTCTGAACAAATTCCTTCACTTTTGGCAATTTGATGGTGCAAAATGTGAAAACCCACTACTTCTCAGGATGGCCCCACCTAGCTTTTTTATTTTTCTGTTTTTTTTTTTTTTTTTTTCAGCAATCAAGGTTTTAGATCTATCTTTATAATTCACAGCTTTACTGAAGTTATTCTTTTGGCCAAACTCACAACATTTTCAATTATCTTGCTGGGCTCATTGCTCTTCATTAGTAGCACAAATCTGGCTATAGACCTCCAACAAAGCCATCCCACTGATTCAATATTTGACTGCTTTAAAATTTTCTTTGCCAGATTAATCAATCCATTGTCTTTAATATCAGTCTCAGGCAAAATCTCTGCACATGAGCAAAATGCAGACAAACTTTCTGCCAAGCCACAACACACATCATGAGGGGTCCAACAACCAAAGCAATTCTTATTCCCAGAAGAAACTTCCCAAACCTGGTCTATTTTGGCATAATTTTACTCACCTTTCAAACTCCTGGGCTCTGACCAGAATCTCGTCTACAGAACAGCCTAAGCTGCTACAGCTTTATGCATTCAGGTCACATCTCCCAAACTTTCCAAACTCTGACCACAAGCCATTTCCAAAGGTTCTTGCACTACACAATCAGATATAGTCACAGCAATGACTCTACTCCTGGTACCAAATTTTGTCTTAGTGACTTTTTACTTGTTGAGACAAAATATCTGATGCCCAA
Source organism: Cavia porcellus (assembly GCF_034190915.1). NCBI lineage: Eukaryota > Metazoa > Chordata > Mammalia > Rodentia > Caviidae > Cavia > Cavia porcellus. The sequence goes on along the minus strand of NW_026947486.1, from coordinate 87,542,044 downwards.
AGTTAAAGAAAGAAAGGTCTATGTTTTACAGTTTTTGGAGTTTTCAGTCCTTACTCATTTCACTCCAAGGCAGCACAGAATGGTGAGGCAGCGCTTCATGGCCAATGCAAACAGTAAAAGCCAAAGCCAAAACAAAAGCAGAAGTAAAATTGAAAGACACATTTTTCTCACTGATACATCATATCCTGGCTCCACCCTTGGACAAGTGAAACACTCAACACCAATCTGAGCACTAGACAACGAACCAATCATGCATGCTAGATTTGCTTATTTCTATGATTGCATGAGTTCTGGAGTTGGGCCTAAAAACACAAATCACAACAAACACCAAGCAGGGTGTTCTGTACAAGTGAGCAATCCTCAAAAAAAGAGTATGCAACCCAAGACAACAATCTTGTTTAACCAGCAAAATTGTGGAGTTGTGTGGATTGGATATCGGGGAACCTAACCCCACCACAATGTCTATAGGATACTAGATTTAGAAATGCAACATTTAATATTTGTCATGCTGAATTCTTTCCTTGGGCTCATTACTCCTTTCTCCTGCCATGATATTCCCTTAAGAATAACAATGACATATTCCTATCCCCTCAGTATATCTTATAAGACATTGACTTATATTTATGTTATTTTCTTATAAGTTTATCCTGAGACTCAGGTGATACTTAGAACTTTAATTTTTAATAATGATGAAGCTAATATTTTGAGATTATTAGAGAAAAATTGAAGACATTTTGCCATGTGAGACAGATATAAACCTTTTAGGTGAGGAACAGAATGGTATATTGGATGCAGTTAGAGAGGGTCTCTAAAGGTTTCGAGTATTTGCAACTTGATCCTCAGTGTGACAATGCTGAGATATCATGTAATATTTTCAAGAGGTAGGTGTTTGATCTGGAGATGTAGGTCAGTGATAGAGACCTTACCTAGCATGTGTAAGCCTTTGATTTCCAACATTAACAGTGCATAAAAACAAAAAAAGGGAAAAAGAGGTGAGGCTTGGAGAGACATTATTGAAGATTTTGAAAGGAATGCTCTTATAAAGGCTAACTAGTTTTCTTGGGTCCTTGGTTAAGTCTTGTGATAGACTTGCTAAAAAATAAAAAAAAAATACAAACTATTGCCCACTCTCTGGCTTCCTGTTCACCATGTGATCTCTCCCCCTTGACAATAATAAATACCAAGGAGGCCATATAGAATTGCCATCATGCTATCTGATCTTTCAGTCTCCAACAATTTGAGCTAATTAGTTTTCTTTGTAAGCTATCCAAACTCATTTTACAGTTACAAGACAAAATAAACAAATATCTCCATAGATATTTTCTTAACTTAAAGTATCTAAATTTTATATAACATTTATTTGCCTATTTCCATTCTAAATTTAGAAATGATTTTCTGTGAGCTCTGATACAAAAGTATGACACTAACATTCACTTTTAAGAAATGAAACCTACACAGAATCTTACCTGAACACCAGTGTTTGCACAGGTATTTATGTCCAAGTATAACAGTTTTTTTATTGTGTTTGTTTGTTTGTTTGTTTTGTACTGGGAAGTGTAGCAGGTTTTTAACCATGACTGAAGAGTCAAAAGTTAAAACTACTTCAACTTTCAAGTTGGTAAGATGAAAAAAAAAAAAAAACACAAAAAACAGCATGTAGTAATGATTGCTTGATTGTGTCACCTTGAGACTGAGCCCATCTTCTTAGTGGTCATGGTGGCAGTGATAGAGGTTATGAATCAGAACTGCAGCATAGATTCCCACTCACCAAGGCTAATCTGGATGCATCCACTGCTGAATGCTCAATATGCCAGCAGCAGAGACCAACACTGTGCCACAAATATGGCAACATTCACCAGGGTGATCAACCTGCTATTTGGTGTCAGGTTTATTATATTGGACAACTTCCGTTATGGATGGGATTTCACTTTGTCCACGCTGGCATAGTCATGCATTCTGGGTATGGATTTGCTTTCCCTGCATTTATTGCTTCCACCAATACTGCCATCCATGGGTTTAAAGAATTTACCAAGAATGCTTTGTTCACTGTCATGGAATTCCACACAACATTGCCTCTGAACAAGGAGCACATTTTACTGCCAAAGAAGTGATGCAATGGGCTCATACTAATGGAATTAACTGGTCTTATTGTGTTCTTCTGCACATATAAGCAGCTGGACTTATAGAAAAGTGGAATGGTCTCTCAAAGTTACATTATCATGTAGGTGGCAGTACTTTGCAGTGCTGGCATGAGATTCTTCAAAAGGCTGTATATGCTTTGAATTAGCATTCACATTTAGCACTGTGGCTCTTGTAGCCAGGACTCATGGAGACAAGAATCAAAGTGTGGAAGTAGAAATGGTAACACTCATCATTACCTCCAGTGATCCACTAGCAAAATTTTTGCTTGCTGTTCCCATAGTGTTATAGTTTTCTTGCTTAGAAATCTTAGTGCCAAAGTGGGAAAGGCTTATACCAGGGAGAATAGCAATGAAACCACTGAACTGGTAGCTAAAATTTCCTCCTAGTAATTTTGATGTCCTTATGCCTCTGAGGAAACAAGCTAGAATATATAAAGAATTTTTTTAAAAATCAGACCCCCAAATTTGAATACTCAATTCAAAAATGAGTATGTGAGATAAGTACACACTTCTCAAAGGAAGAAATACAAACAGCAAAACGATAAACGACAAAATGTTTAACATCACTGGTTATTTGAGACATAAAAATTTAAACACTTAGATGTCATCTCATCCTCAAACGAATGGCTCTCATAAAGAATTCAACCAATGAAAAGTGCTGGATAGGCCATCGAGCAGAAGGAACACTTCTCCACTGTTTGTGGGAGTGTATACTGGTCCAACCACTGTGTACTTCAGTATAGAGTCCTCATTGAACTATGATTAGAAGTCTCACTTGATGCAACTATTATCCTTCTGCTTGGAAGAATTTCAAACATAATACCACACAGATATATGTGCACACATATTTAAAGCAGCACAGTTTGATAAATCTTGTTAATAATCCAAATGCCCATTAACCAAGGAATGCATAAAAATGTGTTTTTAAAGACACGTGTCAGTACTACTCAGCTATAAAGAAGGATAAACTTCACACCTGGTAGTGGGTGAAGCAATCAGGGAGAACAGGTGAGGCACCACATTTGCAGTCCTATATATGCCTGTGGCAGGTGGAGCAGTCAGAGACCAGGTGATGTGGTCTTAGGTGTAGGTGCACACAGTCTTGCAGTGCACAAAGTAATCTGTGAGATGAGACTAAGTGAACCTGGCCATGGACACATATGTGTTTGCAGTGGGTGAAGCAATCTTTGAGATCAGGCTAGACTGTAGCAGGTCACACAGGTATGACTAGTGAGACCCAGCCCTAGCATACGTACACATAAAGATCCAGGCAAAACCAACGATAATGAAAAGTCTGAAGCAACAGTGAGAGGACAGCAGTCAGTAAATTAGGTGAACCAGCATTGAGCTTTGGCACACAGACTTGCAAAGTAGAAGCAGGCTAATGCATCATGCTATAACAAAGAGCCCAGGCAGACTCCACCAGTACAAGAACAGTCCCAGCCTCCACATCAAGAGACAGGGTAAATTCCAAACCCAGTACAAATACCTTGGCAAATTTGGCTGAAGTGCATAGCATATTTCTGTGATCTCTGCTGCACACTATCACAGAACTGTGAACACCAGAGGAATTTTACTACTTTTATTCTACCTTCTTTATCTGTTGGCTATCCTGTTTTGGTCTGGTTGGATTTTGTCTATTTTGTTTTGTATTTTATGGTTATTTCTGTTGTGTGGTACTTTTGTTGTTGTTGTTACTTTTTCTTTTTCCTGGTCTTTGTTTAATCCTTTTCTCTTTTCATTATTTTTTCACTGTTTAGATTTCTTATGTTTATTTTTCATTTCCCTCTACTGACTTTCTTTCTTTCCTCAACTATCTCTTAAATTTATCTTACTTTTATGTGAGTGAATAGTGTCCTTTCCTTTCTGATCCACTTCAACATCTTTTTTCTTTCTCTTTCATTGTTTCTCTGCTGTGTTCTCTAATTTCCCAAAATATGAGTGATCACCCTTTGACTTCTCACTTTGATTCTATTATATTTGACCTCATCTGTCACTTTTCTTTGTCCCCTACCCATCTTAACCCCTTCATTGCAGCAGGGTAAATCATGCAGAAAGTGAAAAATCATTGTATATGAATACATGTTATATGTTGGATATTGTTCTATAACTTTAGAATTTGTTCCTGTGTTTAAAGGTATCAGGTAGTACTTTCCACAGTTTGTCACTGGTTAATCTGTATTTGAAATTATTTTTATTGTTAATTGCACTACTTTAGCCTGAATGCGATACATGTTATATTGTATTTTTCTCCCTATATGATGACCTTGTGATTGAATGGAACCATGAACATCATCATAGTCCAGAATCAAAAGATTAAATGCTGAGCCAAACAGTACATTTTAATCCTTAACAAGCTGCAAAGATAGCTAGTTGGAATAAACAAACAAACAAAAAAAAATCACCAAGGCTAGAAGACATTCTTAAAGAACAGACATCACCTAGAGAAGTCTTGATATTAGTGATAAAATATTTTCTTATTTACTATAAGAAAATACTACTTTTACTAATTTTCTTATTTACTATAAGAAATTGGCAAGCATTATTGAAAGTAAAATAAAAAAGAAAAAATCGAAAATGACAGGATACAAAATCAAAACATAACCCCAGAATCCCAGCCCACACAGGGCAAGCCTGAAGCACAATGAGACAGACAAAATTAGAAGTAAAATACTAGAACTTTCTGAAATGAGAGCAACAGAAGTTTAAAAAAAGTGGATAAAGAAATAGAAAAAATACTCTCTCAGGTCCAAAAATATGATGATCAAATGACAGATTCTAGCACAGACACACATAAAAGAATAGAAGAGCTTAGGCAAATGATGGAAACAAAAAAATGTCCAACATAGGAATGAAATGGAATCCATGAAACAGAAATTCAAAATATTAAAATCGCCATTGAAAGTATATGCAACAGATTGAATGAAGATATATCTGATTTTGAAGAGAGATTTGTAGCTGGTGACCATGAAAAGAGAGAAATTTTTTTAAATGACAAGAGAACATAAAATATCAATTCAACAGACACAAAATGACTCAAAGGAGAGAAACATAAAATAGATTGCAGTCAATGAGAAAGCTGGAGAAAGCAAAAATGCTGTTATTAAAAAAAGCCCAACTCTTCATGAAAATAATGGCAGAAAAGTTCTCAAAGCATGGAAAAGCAATTTGACATACAATAAATGAAGCATATAGAAATTCAAGCAGCAGTCACCAAAATAAATTTACAAAAATGTGTATAATAATGAATATTGTAGAAATTTAACACAAGCATAAAATATTATATGCAGCTAAAGAAAAAAAAAACACATATAAAGGAAAACCCATCAGAATCATAGCACACTTTTGAACACAAATCCTCAGATCAAGAAGAGCTTCAAGTGAGGTATTTCAAGCCTTAAATTAAAAGAAATTTCAGCTCAGATTGATGTATTCCACAAAAATATCTTTGAAAACTGACAGAGAAATAGATAGTTCTATGACATAGAACACCTGAGGAAATTCATAACCACCAATCAGATCTTCACAATACTTTGAGAGCATTGAAAGATGAGAAAACAAAGACAACAATCCCAAGAACCCACTAGAAAGAAGGAAACAGGAAGCACAAGAAATTAAACAGAAAGAAGAGAGGGAATCAACAATAGAAAAAAAAATTAAAAAGCCAATACTTAATTTATGGTTGATACATTGTGTCAATTAGAGCAGTTTAAAAGTTTAAGTAAGAGACTCAGCAGGGAGCCAGGGTTCTTAATTGTAAACATTGTAATTCTGTGAAATAGGAGGTCAAGGAGATTTTTTTGAGGGCCACACCTGCTCTGGAAGTGGGGGATGACCTTTGTACAATATAAAGGAGGAGAGAACACTTATTCATCCCCTCTTTGCTCTAATTTTTTATCCAGCTGCTGCCTTGAAGTGTTGCCCCCGTGCCATGCCACACTGCCTTGGCACCAACTGACTATGGCCTGAAATCTCCAAAGCTTCATTTTGGACATTGGATATTTTGCCTCAGCAAGTAGAGAAAAATAACCAAGATGACATATAAATTGTAATCATCAACATAAACAGACTCAGCTCACAAATGAAAAGAAACATACAGGTATAATGAATCAAGAAGTAAGATCCAACAATATACTGTATTCAAAAAACACATTTAAAGCAAAAAGAAGTTCAGAGACAGAAATTTCAAGGATATAAAACAATATTCCATGTGATTGGATCCAAGAAAAAAAAGCAAGTGTAGCTATTCTATTTGCTGAGCATGTGAACTTCAACCCAATACTGATCAAAAGAGACAAACAGGTCATTATGTACTTGTTAAAGGAAGACACTGACAAGAAGAGATAACAATCATATATATATATATATATATATATATATATATGCACCAAATAGTGGTGCACCGAAATACATAAAACAAATATTAATGGACATGAAAAATCAAGTAAGTACTAACACAATTATAATAAAGTACCTTCATGCACAATTAGAAAGATCAACCAACAAAGGTTCAACAAAGAAATATCAGAATTAAAACACACCTATGAACAAATGGACTTACTATATGCCTACAGTGTGATCCATACCACATTAGAATTCTTCTCAGCTACTCATAGGTGCTTCACCAAAATAGACAACATATTAGCCCAAGAACATATTTAAATAGATGAAAAGACTTTGAAAAAAATGTCATGCATATTATCTGACAACAGTGCAGGGAAACTGGAAATCATCAGCAAATAGACCACGAAAACTACATAAACACGTGAAAAGTAAACAGCATCCTCCTGTACAACCAGTAGGACACAGAGTAAATTAAATAAGAAATTAAAGTTGTTTGGTTCTGAATGCCCTGTAATACTTTCGTTCTCTTGAATGGTTTTATACTATTTTGTTGTGTTTGATAGTATTGTGCTTGACTGTTTCAGAGGGGGAGACATTGTGGTAGATACAGTTGATTATGGGTTGTCTTGTGGTGAGATACAGTGTTGCTTACGTTCTGATCGACTTTGTGTCCCCTTTTGTTTTAATCTCTTTAAAGTAAAAAGAAAGATTAAGAAAAACTAAAAAGAAGAAATTAAATATAGCTACAATTAAATGAGAATGCTGTTATAACATAGCAGAACTTACAGACACAATGAAAGCAGTCCTACAAAGAAAATTTACAGTGATAAATTCTCACATCAGGAAAACATAATGAGCTCAAATAAACAACTTAATGTTGAACCTCAAACTCATAGAAAAAGAAAAGGAAATCAAGTCCTAATTCAAGGTAATTATAAAGATCAGAGGAGAAATTACTGCAATTGAGACCAAGAAAACAACACAAAGAATCAATGAATTAAAGAGTTGATTTTTTGAAATATTAAATAAGACTGATAGACCCATTGCAGCCTTATCAAAAGGAGAAAAGATAAGATTCAAACTCAGTTAATTAGGAACGAAAAGTATGAACTCACAATGGATCCTGTGAAAATTCAAAAGATTTTCAATACTTTCAGAACGTGTATTATAATGTGATGGAAAACACAGAAGACATGGGCAGATTTATGGACACATATAGATTTCAAAGCTGAATCAAGAAGATGTAAGTATTCTAAATAACCTGATATTGGTCAATGAAACTGAAAATGTAATTAAAATTTTACCAACAAAGAAAATCCCAGAACCAGATGGATTCACTAGTGAATTTGTCAAGAAATTTAGAGAACATCTAATTCGACTAATGCTGAAACTCTTCAATGAAGTTGAAAGGGAAGCAATACTTCTGAAAAACTTTCTCTGAAGCAAGCATTACTCTGATACCTAAATCAGAGAAGGACCCAACCACAAAAGAAAACCACAGACCAATATCGGGAATAAACATAGATCCAAAAATCCTTAATAAAATACTGGTAAATGGAATACAGCAAATCATCAAAAAGATTATACACCATGACCAACTAGAATTCAAGGATACAGAGATGGTTCAATATGAAAATCAATAAATGTAGTACACATATTAACAGAGCCAAATACAAAAATGGCATGAATATTTCTATAGGTGCAAAAGCATTTGACAATATTCAACACTTATTAATGATAAAAACTGAACAGAAAATTGGAAAAGATAGTCTTTACCTCAAACTAGTAAAAGAAATCTATGAAAAACCAATTACCAACATCATACTACATGGTGAAAAACTGAAAGCTTTGACTATAAAATTGAAAACAAAACAAATATACCCACTACCATCATTCCTACTTAATATAGTTTTGAAAACATTAACTAGAGCAATGAGACAAGAGAAAGAAATAAAAGCAAAAAGAATGGAAAGGAAAAAGTTAAATTATCATTATTTGCAGATGCTCTACATAGAAGATGCCAAAAACTCCACTAAAATACTTCTAGATTTAATAACTAAATTAAGTCATGTAGCTGGATGTTTAGTCAACATTCAAAAAAATAGCCTTTCTATACACAAGCAACAAAGTTACTGAAACAGAAATTTGGAAACCATGTCCTTCACAATAGAACCCAAAATTTTAAATTTTCTGAATCAATATAACAATGGAAGTAAAAGAACTATACACTGAAAATTATAGTACTGTGACAAAGGAAATTGAAGAGGATAGCAGAAACTGGGAAGATATTGTTTTTGATCATGGAAGAACTAACGTAGTGAAAATTGATATACTCCCAAAACTACTGTACAGATTTAATGCAACCTCAATTAATGTACCATTAGCATAACTCACAGAATTAGATAAAGCAATCATACATTCTTCATTTGGAAGCAGAGGTGACGTAGAATAGCAAAAGCAAATTTGGCCAACAAAGGAAAATCACAATGCATCAAAATCCATGACTTAAAATTATACTACAAAGCTTTTGTGATTAAATAAATATGGTACTTGCCAAAAAAAAGACCTGAGGATCAGTGAAAAAAATAAAAGATGCAGACACAATTCCAAACATAGCCACCTTATTTCTAATGAAAGTGTCAAACATGTTCACTGAAATATAAATACCCTCTTAAATAAATTTTGCTGGAAACACTGGATTTCCATATGTCAAAAACTGAAATTAGACATGTCAATCATCATGTACCAAACTAAAATAAAAACAAATCAAAGATTTAAATATTAAAACATTAGCACTAAATCTACTGAAAGATAAAATATGTAGAAATCTTCAAGACATAGATGTAGAGAGAGAATTCACAAGCAAAATGCATACTGCACTGGAAATACTGTACATGATCAACAAATGGGATCACATCTTATTAAAAAGCTTTTTCACAGCAAAACACATCACAAACAGAGCGATTAGACAACTCACAGAGTGGGAAAAAATATGGCCCATTTTCCCTCGAAGGACTTATTTCTAAAAAATATAAAGAATTGAAAAAAAATCAGACAACACAAATTCAAAGACGCATTACAACTCTGGGCAACTGAGATAAATGCACTTTTCTGGTGAAGAAATACAAATGCTAAATAACTACATGAAAAAATAATGTTCAGTGCCATTGGTCATTCAAGGGAATAAAATTAAAACAACACTGAGATTATATCTCACTCCAGAAAGATGGCTGTCATCAGCAATCAACCAGTAATAAATGCTGATGAGTCTGTGGAGAAAGAGGACTACTTTTTCACTGTTGTTGGAAGTATAGACTGGTGTAACCATTGTGGAAATCAGTGTGGAGATTCATTTTAAAAACTAGGATTGCAGGTCTCATTTGATGCAGTTATTCCCCTTCTGGGTATCTTCCAAGAAGAATTAAAAACATCATACCAAAAGGATATATGTGTACAAGTGTTTATAGCAGCTCTATTCGTAATAGCTAAATCTTGGAAATAACCCAAATACACAACAATTGAGGAACAAAAAAGATATGGACGTTTTACACAATGGATTACTATTCAATCTTAAATAAGGATAAACTTGAGATATTTATAAGTAAATGGTTGCAACTGTAGACCAAACCCATAAGTGAAATAAATGAGACTCACATACATGAACATCTTATTGTCTCTTAAGTGTCACAAACTGAAAAACTAAGTAAGATTCAAATTATGAAATAGATACTGTGAAATGGAAAGAAACTCTTCAAAAGGAAAGAGAATCTGGGATGGGTTAAGGAGAAAAGAAGGAAGGGAAAAGGCACTATATATATCTATATATCTATATCTATATCTATATCTATATATATATATAATCATTAAGAAAATTATACTAATTTCTCTTAGTTCATTGGAATGAAGAATTTGATAATTTGCACAATTTTTTTCATGCCAATAGCTTGTACTCTGAATAACTACTTTGAAGATAACTACATGAAATACAGTAACCTTGTTACTCTTCTATTATTTTGTTATGATTTTTTAAATTACTTTTCTCTTTAAAATTTAGGGGTTGGGCATATAGCTCAGTAGCACAGTGCCCCTGGCAAGAGCAAAGTCCTGGGTTTTGTTTCTCATACAAAAAAGTTTTATTTGAAAATTTAAAATACACTATTAAAGTAGAAAAACACGATTAAAATATAAAAGAAAAAATCATAGGACTTTATCTAAAAGTAAAGAAGAATAAACTTGAGTCATTTCTAGGTAAATGGATGCAGCTTGATACCCTGCTCTTAAGTGAACTAAGTCAAACTCACACATTTAGATATCATATTGTCTCCCAGTTGTGAAAAGCTGTGAGTAGTATAAGACCAAAATATACAATGAATATTATGAAATAACAGGAAAGTGTTCCAAAGGAAGAGGAAGTAGGATGGGGAAAAGGGAAAGGAAGGGGAAAGGAAAAATGAATAATAAAAGAGGCCAAAATGGAAACAAGTTTTTTGTAAATAGGGAGGGAGAGAAGGGTTGAAGGAAGCAGAGAAAACTAAGGGTTCACAATGTATCATGTACAGGTACAGATTCCCTATGATGATATGAATGTTGTGTTTATCTAAAATATACCAATAAACTTAAAGTTTGAAAAAAGTTTATATGTAGAATTATAAGAAAAAATAAGAGCTATCAACATGTCGTATTTTACAATAGAAAAGAGAGCTGCCATCATACTATAGATATAAAGACTAACCAAATATTAGCATGTAGCAGATATCTGCTAAATGCAATAATTATACTACCAATAGCAATAGAGAATAATTCAAGTATACTAACAAAGACAACTGAGTAGATAAAGGTTAGTAAAGCTTAAGAGTAATAAGTATGAACTGGGTGGTGAAGGGGAAAATGAATGAAGTACATTTTTGAAAAGACAGGTAAAAGCTAGGGGCTTAGCTCATTGGCACAAGTGCCTCCCTAGCAAGTACAAGATCATGAGTTCAATTCCCAGTACAAAAAAAAAAGTAAAAAGAAAGACAAGGAAGAATATAGAAGTGACAATAAATTAATGTGTTGTTTTAAGGAGCAAAACAAAACTAGTAGATAGAAGTTAGATAAGTAAAGGAAACAGCAAGCAAGAAAAAAGATGAAGATTGCTAAAGAACAAACAAGTGAACTCCCAACCCCTCCAAAAAACAATAAACAAAATCAGAAATTAGTCAAAATGTTCCTCTGGATTTTTGAGTTAGCTATTTCATTATCAGGGTCTGCTATATTGAAACCTAACAGACATGAAAAAAGAGAGAGAATGAGTCACTACTGATGTCTATTTCAATGACACATTCGTGTTTTCGTGTATGATTGTAGAGTCCTGTTCTCTTTCTTGCTAGGTGACGTTGGTCAACAGTGTCTGCCCCAGGATTATACTCACTTCAGCCTCTCCCATTTTACAGCACTTATGTATCTAAATCATTGTTTCTTCTGCCTAACATTTATGACCTGTTGGTTTTTGACACCCCACTTCCCTAAATCCTTTTTCCAAATATGCTCCAGGCTGTGGCAACCATGAAAGGTGACATTTATCACTAATCACGTTGACAGATGGAAAATACATATAAGCCACTGAATTCTGTGCTGGATGTGGGCAATGGGGTGGGTTGTGAGTTATCAAGGAATCCACTAGATTTAATGCCGACATTTTCACACCTAGAACCTTCTAAAACCAAGCATGACTGGACTGGCTTTTCACAACAGAAGTTGAGACCATTGTGTCCTTCTGGACTGAGCGTAAACTTCTCAGGGTGTCTATGTCTAACCCACGTCCTCTCCATGGCTATCTCTTGTGACCATCTCCCATGAAGTCACTGAGGTAGAGAAACACTAGAAAATCTGAACTGTAGGGTTTTGTTTTGTTTTGTTTTGTCGTTTTGTTTTTTCTGTAGTTGTTATGCAGCTCAATTTTAAACAACTTTTTCTCAACATATTTTCGGATTAAGCACTTTCAAATGTGGTGGACACTATGCTATATTTCTTCTTTACCTCTAGGCTATGTGGAAGTTGTACATTTCAGAGTAAAACTCCATGCTATTTTTGCAGTTTATGATAACCGTGGGTTTTTCCTGAGGGCAGCACTGGCATCCCAGGCTGTTATTTGTCGTTAGAGCTGCAAACCTCTTTGGGCTTACCTTGTATTACCTTGTATTAGAAAGATATGTCTCCCTACCCAGGAGCCAGAGTAGCATTCCACGCTCTTTTTGACTAACTGTGTTCAGTGTCAAATTTCTCTATAATTACTAATTTTCTGCTCATTTATTTCTTGCTTTATTTCTTCACTAAGTCATTGTTTTCCGGGTATCCCATTCCAGGTCATGGAAAGGCTGTATTTTGCTTTCAGCCTTTATTTTGCCATTTTCAATCTCACTAGTTTTATATATCTGAGACCATGTGTATGTTGCTTTTCTTAAAGTTTCATCTTGAAAATTTAATATGACGTAGAAATCAAGATTTTTTTTGGACATCTCATGAAATTATTTTGCTTTCCTTTACATTTCTGACTTATTTTGAAAAATCAAAAACCAAGTTAAATTGCCCTTTCTTTCACAGAAATTCAGCTTTCAGATTGAGGTAATGTGTAAAATTTTTATGTCTCTAACATTTGGTAAAAACTGAAAAACTATGAAAATTTTTAAAAATTAAGATAATTATGTCCAGAGCCAAATGTGGTGTTTGATAAAATATTTTTTAATGAAATATAAAGAACACAACATGGGGCTGGGGATTTAGCTCAGCGGCATAAGTGCCTGCCTTGCAACCAGACAGTCAGAGTTCGATTACCGGTACCGAGATAAAAAAAAAAAAAAAAAAAAAAAAAAAAAAAACAGAAAATATCTGTATCTTTGCCATGTTAACTAATCCCAGGAGTAGTTAATTTCTTTAGTAAACAGGTTACATTTTTCAGTGAAAGCCTAATATTTTTTTCATTACACAAAGTTCTAAGTTAATTCCGTGCAAAGTTTTATTTTTCCTCATTATCTAAGCATACTTCAATTTTATGTATCTTTCTCTTGTTCAAATTATATTAAATAATTCACTTTAGGGGCTGGGGATTTAGCTCAGCGGCATAAGCGCCTGCCTTGCAAGCAGGCAGTCGTGAGTTCGATCCCTGGTACCGAAAAAGACAAAAAAAAAAAAAAATTCACTTTGTCTTATTTTAATATAAACCCTTACATACAGTAGATTCTAAAATATATCTTGATTAAGTTGCCTGTCAATAAACTACATTATTGAAGCGAAGGAAATGAAAACGACAAATCAAAACACAGTGTTTTCACTAGCAGATACATTGCGGTGGAAGCAACAATTTAAACACTATTAAAAGCAAACCAAAATGAAGTTTAATATTCTAGTTGTAGCCCAGCACAGCAGCACATACCTGTCATTCCAGTACTCGAGATGCTGAGGTAGGAGGATCCCCATAAATTCTAGTCCAGCAGATGCACTGTAGGGGTTCAAGGCCAGCCTAAACTGCGCAGTGAGACCTTTTCTCAAGAAAAGCCCTAAAGAACCAAACCAAAACAAAACAACAAAAAAAAAAAAAAAAAAAAAAAAAAAATTCTAGGGACCTTGCTTTATTCCAGCTGATAAAAGCATCCATATTTAAACCCACTATCAAAGGGTAAAATAACTAATGAAATTATTTGGTGTCTAGGTACATGTCTTTGAGTCCTCTTTCCTTATTAACATTTATTTTATAGGCTATCAACAATTAAAGATGGTTAACTAGTATGTCTTGAAGAATTGATGGCTTAACTAGATATCTTTTGAATGCCACTTATATTTTGGACTATATGCCCTAAAGGAAATATTTTGTTATGCTTAGAACAGTGGTAACATATATCACCATTAGATCTTGACAGAGATCTACTACAAAACAAAAACAAAATCATACTCCAACATCTTTGAATTTTTTTTGTCCTGTAGTAAATGTGAGTTGGTTCTTTTGCTTTGTTTTTAACAGATTTGTATTTGCATAATGTGAAAATTTTTTTAGACTTGTGAAAACAAAATCACATCTCTGTTTTACAACCGGACTAATCAGAGAAAGCAATCCAAAATCAAATATATGATTTACACTTTAGTAGTAACCCACTCTTTGTAGTGGAGAAGCTAAAAGGATGTATCATGAATTTATAAGTCTATGCCTAATTTTCAATAGAGTCTATAAAGGTATTGTTAGACTTTAGAAAATCATTCTCTTTGAATCCTTGGAAGTCAATTTGTACTGTTACAATTCTAATTTTTAAAAAAATATTTATACTTGTGTGCTTCTTTGTGAATTGTAACTCTGTACCTCAAATAAAATCCAAAACCAAGAACATAAAACTAAAAATTTAATATAGTACTGTTCAATACAAAAATTCAAGCTATTAGGCTGCTATTGTGTCCTGAATTATATTACTTTGAGTCATTTAGTTCCGTGAAGACTTCTATGCACCAATTTAACATCTTTCCTTTTTTTTTCTGCCTGAGAATGAAAGGGCTTATTATGTATACAACATATTCATATTAGACATTTTATGATGAGCACAAAAGTCAGTTTGCTTTGTGTTAGGAGTATATTTCTTATAATAGTGCCTTTTGCTGGTTGCAGCTATGAAGAAAATAGACACTAGCCTATTGGCAGAAAATAGGATGCTATGAAACATATATTAAACTATTTCAAATTGGATCCAACAAATTTATTTTAATTCAAATCACGACAAAATATATTGTTTTGAATTTCAATTCATAATACTTCACCTGTAACATAAAGGTCATTATGAGATCAAAAATACTTGAAGTACACTTAGATATTTCCTCTTTACTAGTTTCAAGAAATAAAAGCTAGAACTGCTTGGTAGTTTTTGACCTTCAGTATTAAAAGTTTTGAATCATCTCATCCAATATAATGTGATAAAAGCAGACAACTTAGGACAAAATATTCTACCACACCATAGCTTCACAGAAAAATGAACACATTCAACTCTTAAATTTTTCACCTGATTTAAGTCCATTGTTGTAACAAACTTCTTATATTTGCAGTTACTGTAGTTCAAATGTAAAAAGCTCTCCGATTAACTTTAAGATATATGTTGATTTAATTTAACAGAACTTTTGGAAGTGATGGATAAGATTTTGCAAAAACAAAAACAAAAGGAAAAAGATATAAGGTTAGAAAGAAAAAATATAAGAAAATAAGACAGCTTGAGGCTTTATAAAGTGTATACATAATCTAAAATCTCCCAATTATGGTCTCTTTTTATTATTTTATTTCAAATTATGAATTGTTATACGAAATTTTATGTTTGTATGCTAAAGAACAATACATGTAAAATTTCAAGAAATCCAGTTAATAACTCAAAAATTATTATTTTAACCCAATGAATTACATAATAAGATGTTTCAAATATGTTGACTTGACCTAAAATCCTTTCACATTATCTATTCACAAGTTTACGTCCATCAAAATCATAAAGCATAATTTCATTTTTTAATATCTAGGAAAATATTAAAATTAGTATAATGATTTAATGCCCCTGTTTAACTTTGATTAAAAGCAATGTATTCAATTTTGTGTTTAACTTTGAAAACCTTAGTAATACCTATGGCTTAATTTTTTACAGTCTAGAAGAAATAAAATTTCATAAAATGATTAGTAAAGAAATAATAAAACCTCTGAGGAACAGTCATAATATACATGTGAGGCATGATATTTTGAAATTTTACCTGTTTGTTTTATAGACATTATTTACTAGGCATCCATTTTTTAGAATGTAGTATTTATTATTAAAAAAATAATACTCATAAAGTACAATCTTATAAGTATTTCCTCAATTTTCTAATCCATGTATGTAATACTAAAAAATAATGGTTTTTAAAAACTATTACTATGCCTGGTTTCTTTTCAAGTGTTCATGTTTTATGAGTATTTTCTTTTCTGAATATTTGTGGTGAGCACAAATTCACCATAATGAAAACCTACATTTCCTTAAATTCCTTCCTTCAAAGGGAGAAATTTTAGTGTATATCCAGACTAATGACAAGTTATAAATTATATTTCTTATAAAACTCTACACTTATTGTGTAGTTTCTTACGGTCAGGACTGCATCCTTTCTAAAAGTAAATAATAACATTACTATGCATGCTCAAGAGCATAGTTAAACTACTGCACCTCTGCTAGAAATATGAGTTGAATAACCTTACCTGTCTAGCTTCTTGCAAATGCGTTTCATTTTCCCTTTTCTACATTTTGTCTTTTCTAGGATAAAAAGGCATGAGGAATGATCCTGTTTGAGCATCATTTTTGTTTAAAGTCTTTCAGAAACCGACTGCTTTTCATTCTTCCTGGGATTTTTTTTTTTTTTTTTTTTTTTTTTTGGTTTATGTACAAGTGTACTTCTTGAAATAACATTGTTTCAGTGCTACCGCACTTTATAAATCATTTCATTTCTCTCAATCTCACATAACTTTGTGGTGAGGGAATTTTTGCAGAGTGGTATAAAGCTAATCCATGAACTCATTTTAATTTAAGATCTCTGTAAATGTCATAACGCTAGGTCATGACAATGTATGTCAAGAACAAAAACAGTTTATTGATCTTTAAAATAAATCAAGGTTCCTCTGGTTTTGAGACATTTTACTGAAATTAAAAAGTATTTTAAGCCACCATGCCGATATACATCAATAAAAATGACTAATTGTATTTAGCAATCGATCTGTAAAAGGCAAAATACAAGATTTTCATATAAACATATCATTTAACCCTCAAAATCACTTAGGAGTTAGATTTTAGTATTATGTTTATTTTGTGAATAAGAAAATTGATATAATAAAAATGACAGCTCTGGGATCACTGTTATATGCAGCTGAGTTGTTTGGCAATATTTTAGGCAGTGAGACAGAGCTAGCTACTCTAAGAAGTCAGAGCAGAAGCCCAAATACCTTGCAACTGTGGGGGAGACAGACACCTCCTGCTGTGGCCCAGGCCTCAAGACAAAGGATCAAACAAATGCACCAATATCCTTAATACTGATATTCTAAATAGGTCTCTATCAACCTGAGAAAGCCAGAAGTCAGTATCTAAACCTCCTAGGGAAGAGTCACTGCTCCATAAGAATGCCTGTTTTCTATGTGACTCACTTCCCCATTTGTTCCCGATTTAATCAATTTTACCTAAACAATTAGTTTTACTGGTTAACCATAGTTCTGTCCCACCTTATGCCCACCTTGAGAGTTCCTAGGTTTTTCTCACCTTCGACTCCTCTCACTCCATGATTTTACTCTATAAAAGTCCCTAGGAAAGACTGTCTTTGGCAACCCTGGGGAATCCTTCTGTCCCTCAAACAGAAGCTTTGTTTCTCTCAATAAATATATTTTGCTCTTAACCTCCGTTGTTCCTAAAATTCATTCTTCGATTTTAGAGAACATGGACTCGTACCAGACATACAGGAGGTCGGGAGTTTCATTCCCCTTTTGGCAACACTACCTAGAAGTGAACATCACCTGTATCCTATCCCCTATATCACCAGAGGATAATTAATCTAATTCATCAAACACTATGTTTTCTCACTGCTTTGAAAATGGCACATGGTCAAGACTAGGTTAGAATATTGTGGCAATCTTACTGCACAGATTAATTCCAATACGGTGTGTGAATCTGATAGTTGAACATAAGGTAGAACAGTTACATGACAGAGTTTTGAAAAAGCTTGTAACTCCAGCTAAAGATTTTGAAGTTTATTTTGGAAGCAGTAGGAATAGCAAGATTTAAAAAAAAAAAAAATGTATCAGTTGCTACACTAAATGGACTTTTACTTCAGGGTATAATTCAGTCTTAAGCAAGTAATTGAAATACTCACATTCCTGCCATTCTTGAATGTCTAACAAAATGTATATTTTTTTTATATTGAGATCTACACTATCCAATACAGAAAAATTAGCCATATGTGGCTAAACTGCAATTAGACTAAATTTACAAATTGGCTCCTCATTCTCACCATCATATTTCCAGTGTTCAATAGCCACCTATGTTGAGTGTTTACTAGATAATATCAAACAGTAAAAATACAATATATTTCCATTATCATTGAAATTCATACTGAATGAAATAGCTTTAAACCCAAACCTTTTTATTTTAGGACTTACTCAAACCATTCCAACACCATGGTATTACCCAGCTCATTATGCATGTCCTTAGGCAGTTGTTTATGTTGCAATCTGTCCATTAAGATTGCTACAATATATTTAGCTTTTTGCTTTATTTTTGCCCAGCCAATCATACCAGACCATAGGTTTTTCTGGAAAAGATCCTGTTACCAATACAGGGTCCATCATGCCAAATATTGTTCCTCAGCCCCATTTTCTCCAAAAAAAAAAAAAAAAATCAGTTATGAAACCACTTTGTTATTTGTCCATAGCCATGAAATTATTTTTCCCTCTCCTAGCTCCCTTTCTAAAAGCTGTATAATCTCATATAATTTCAAGTGCACACAGCAATTTACATGACTAAATATGGTGCTCACGCTAAGGGCATTTGGAAGTGGTTTCTTTGTATGTGTGTCTGAAAGGCTGATTAGGTACTTGCTAAACAGAAGAAACTCTCCCCACAGAAGATGATTGGAAGTTGTTGATCCCACCAGATAAAACAGAACTATATCTTAAAAATTCTCCTCTCTACTCAATTATAGTTTGAAAACTTAAGATGAATACATAGACTGAGCGTAACATAACCAGCAAAATGATAACCAACAATTGCATACCGATATTTAATCTGGGATTACGCTAAACTTTATAGTTCCCAGAGATTACAGATAATAGACAGATACATAAATACACACAAAAAGATGAACAATACATTTCTTTTCAACTGACTGAATTAAGTTGCAATTCAAGGACCACATTTTGTTTTATTATATTCTGTCAATGCATCAAAAATTCAATACTCTGCCCTCTTTCCACAAATTAGAGATAAGCAACACAAAGATAACTAATTTAAAGAATTTTGATAGGGTTGCTTATGTGTTTAAAATAGATATTTTGTGGTATGCATTAAATAAATAGGAGAAATAAATGGAAATAGGAGAAATAAATGGAAACTTTTTTTAAAAATGACATTATTGTGTATAACTGACAATCTCATAGAGTACATTTTCAAAATGTGTAAAAATATGAAGTACTGATAAGGGGTGTAAAAACTCATTAAAGAATCATTAATTTCTTTAGTGTCAGAAAACATTAACGGAATTTGAACTACCATTTTGTCACATATATTTGCATATCTACGGCTACAAAGATGTCCATTTTAAGAAAACTTACAGATACTATTTCAAACATTGTTTAAATAGAAATAAACATTTATTAGAATTTGCAATTTCAAAATATTCATGTCATTATCTTGATATTATGAATATAGGCAAGTTTGCTAGTATAAGTTATATTTATTATAAAATATTAATAAATGATGCCACAGTAATATGTCAGTTTACACTCATAAGAATGACTATAAACAAAACAATAAATTAAGCAAGTGTTGACAGGGAAATCAAAACTCTCATATACTGCTGAAGAGAACACAGAATGGTGTAGCTAGATATCTATTTGGAACATATTTGTAGTACATAATGATTATGTGTATTGTGAAAAGTTGGCAGACATACATGACATTTACTAATTCAATTTTTATTCCCTTCTTTTTCTACACACTTCCTGCATCTCTTAAACCTCATCTCATATGGTTGAATTTGAGATGATCACTTTGAAAAACTCTCAGTTCCTCAAAAAATTTAGCATAGAATTCAAATATGACCTAGAATTTTCACACTTAAAAATATGTTTACTTGAGCTGGGAATTGATCTCAGTGGCACAAACACCTGCCTTGTAAGTGTGCTGTCATGAGTTTGATCCCTACTACCAAAAAAAAAAAAGTCCTCAAAATAACTCAAAACATATATTCACAAAATATTGTTCAAGAATATTCTTTATAGCATTAATCATGATAGTCATACAGTAAAAGCAACCCAAATGGCTATCAACTAATGAATTGATTATAATGTGTATGTATACATTCACACACACACAATGGAATATTACTTGATCATAAAAAGACCAAAGTATTGGTACTGCCAAAAATGCAGACAAACCTTGAAAATTTGTGAATTATTAGAAGTCAGTTATAAATTATCTCATATTTCATAGTTGTATTGATGTGAAAAATCCAGAAAAGCAAATATCTATAGAAACAGAAACTTGGTTAATGATCCCTTAAGACAAGGAAATTGAAGATAAAAAAGGGTCAAGTGATATTTGGTACAAAGTTTCTGCTCAAGAGTTTTGAAAATTTCTGAAAATTAAAAACTGATCATTGACACACAATCCTGTGAACATATTTTAAAAACATCAAATTGCAATATTTAAAAGAATAAATTATATTGTGTGTCACTTAATACGTTAAAGAAATCTATGAAATAAAATAGTACCTTATAATCTCAGGAAACAAAGCTAATTTGAATTTTTGTGTATTTGAGCATTATATTACCTCTTATTATACATAACTATTGAGCGACATATAAAAACATATATGATGGGTCTTCTAAGTTTACTGCAAGACATATTCTGATATCAGTAAAACACAGTATAAGGATAAAAATTTCAATTTATAATGAAATACAGAATATTTAAGAACATGAAGACTCAATATTTAAAAGTGAATACATTTCTCCACATTAATGTATACTTTGATAAATTTAAAGTTGAAATTGCAGTAGGACATGGTGTATAAAATCATAAAATACTTATTCTTCTTGGAACAATAGTGAGAGAAAGTATGGAAATTTCTAAAATAAATATACATGAAAATGAAAAATAGACTAAATAATTGTAAAGAAGTAAAAAATTTCATAGTAAACTTATTATACCTGAATGATTTGAGCAGGAACTACCTGGATATCTAGAAAACTGAAGAATTAAAAGTGAGAAAAAATTAAAACAGGATATTTATTAATTTAAGGCAACATGGCACTTCAGATAATGGCAAATTAGTCAACAAATAGTTTTGGAATAACTGAGCAGTTATTTGGAAAGAATCAAGATAGCTCAGTTTATGCAAAATAAATTTCAACTAGACATAAGATAAAAATATAAAATTATGAAATAAAATTTAAAGATCCTTGGAAATTAAAGAAAGTAAAATTAAAGCAAAATGTCAACTTTTCTGTATCATAGTCATAAACAGAAATATTCATAAATTGACAATAACAAAGAAAGAACTTTCATAAATCATTTTATGTTTGTAAAATATTATATCCTCTGATGGTCAACTTGATATTATGAAAAAGAAAAAATAATGTCTTAAAATTATGTTATTTTTTAGACAGAAATTTCTCTTGTCAAATTTATGTTAGGCATTGGATGTCTATTAGAATGTGGATTTTAGTGGAGTAAAAATTAAAGCAATTTAATTACTTACAGACATCCAAATTTTATAAAATTTGGTGCAACCATTCAATTGATAAACTGCAAAATATTAAGAGAAAGGTATGGAGACTTTCACAGATGCTTTTTGAAGGATTGCTGGACAAGAAAGACAGATTCAGCTCATCACAATGTGGGAGATACAGAGAAATAGAAAAAAGAGAAATTGTGTACCTGAACAATATATCCTACAATGTCAATGGTCTATTACCTTTGTATAGATGGGTTGTACTTTTTTCTTCATTTGTGTTTTTTTTTCAAGGAAACAAATCTTGCTAAGTTCATTTTTCCCTCCACATGCATTTCCTACTTTTTATATACAAAATTTTATGTTTATATTTTGTGTGACAAGAACAGTTTTGTACAGATGAACTATAGAGTTGTAAATTATTTTCTAACATGGTTAGCCAGTTTTCTCACTACAGTTTCTGAGAAATTCATGCATGATTTTGTAAAAGTGATGTTAAGCTTCCTGATCTGGATTTCAAAAACTGCTACAGTCAATTATTATTTTCAGTTGTTCCACTTTTGGGTTTGCAAATGGCTGGAAAAGGAAAAACCATGATTCTTAAAAAGAAGGACAAATATGAATACTTTCTGTTGTTCTCATCAATGGGAAAATGACATGGTTGCCCTACAAAAGCTTGTAACCAAGTCTCTTGGGCCATTTAGGTAGCTATAACAAATTATCTGAATCTGGGTAATTTGTGGAAAACAGACATTTATTGCTCACACTTCTGGAGAAGTCGGGAAATTCAGTAACTGATAGGACCAACTCTCCATATACAATGCCTTCCAAGTAACCTTCTATAGAGGAAGAGGAGAATAAACTCCTTCGCATCACTTATAAATTAAGGCAATAATCTCATTCAATATGACTCTGCTCCCATGACCTAATTACCTCCGAAAGATCTCACTGTAATAATACCATTTACCTTGGGGTTTAGAGTGACACAAGCATTGAGACCATAGCATCAAGCAACAGTGGCTCATTAAGAATATATAAACGAAATAAACTAAGCTAATTGCTCAGTTGGATGTCTACTTAGGAAGCAGAGCTTTTGAACTTTCTTTTGCCTAACAGAGTAGAATAAGAAGTTAATTAAGCAATCAAGGAGCCCTGAGATTCGACTGGATAAAGAGGACATGAAGGAAAGTAAGCAGGCTTAAGGGAGATTCCTGGCACCCCACCAAAAGAGCTGACAATATAGGAACAGGGTCTAGGAGCTAGAGTATCTGAACTACGCCACAGACAATGGAATTAATGGGAAGTGATACAGTAATACAAATGGGAGGTATTCCGTTTGTTACCAAGAAACTATGTAGTGGAGAATTTCCTTGTAAGGACCATGATATAGTTACTACAAAACATTCAATATCAGAATATGTGACACATAGAAGAAATAAAAAGTCATTTATAATTAGCTAGAGTAGCAGAAAACAGAGAAAATTACAACTATATTTTAGTAAAGAATGGTTTGTCCTTCTTTTCCCATTTGCCAAAGGACCAACTTTCAAGTAGAAAGGAAGCAATAAATAATGGATACATAAGCCCCGCTCTTTGCTTTGGACAAGTGAAAGAACAACTGTGACATTCTATTTTAAATTCTTAGAACAAAGCCTGGCCAGCAATAAGAGTGGTTGAAGATTTAAAGTAGACTAAGAATGATGGATTTCTATAGGACTGAATATTCAGTCTAAAATTAACATCTTACACTCTGATTTGAAAACTACTGTATATTAAATTTAGGAATTCAGTACCATGGATCCATTAAAATGATTTGGATATTTTGTAAATAAAAATTAACTTTTAAATTTAAATATAATATAAAAACATAAAACATCAAGGTTTTATATCTTAAATATTTCATCTATACTACTTAAAGGCATGTTGAGACTTAACACTACTCTATTTTATATTTTTAGAAGTCTAACTTTATGAATGTTGAGGGAAGTCTGATTTATGTGTATATGGACCTCTGCAATGACTCTTGAAAGATATAACTCTTTATCAATTTAAAATGCCACCAGTTGTTCTTTTAGAACTCTTGATATAAATTTCTGCTTAAAGTAGTCAGTAACACCAAGTCTTCTTAAAATCATCACTCGTGCATAGTTTATAGGTTATTATTATTATTTTCATTGACAAGATGGTATACAAGATGCTTATATATACATCCACATAGTGGAAAAATTGTATCAAGTGCATTAACATACATGAGTTTGAATTTATATCAAATTTTCCACAGTTTTATAAGAATACAATGTTATCACTAACTATAGTCACAATATTGCTATAAAATAGATCTCCATAATTTCGTTCTTTCTAACATACACTTCATAACCTCTAACACAAATATTCACGTTTTCCTGATTTCTTTAGTGCTCTCCCCAGCTTCCGGTACCACCACGCTAATCCACTCTGCTTCTTTGAGTTTGATTTCGTAGGTT
Organism: Cavia porcellus; assembly: GCF_034190915.1. Lineage (NCBI taxonomy): Eukaryota > Metazoa > Chordata > Mammalia > Rodentia > Caviidae > Cavia > Cavia porcellus. The sequence continues at coordinate 87,517,620 of NW_026947486.1, read as the reverse complement.
GCATATATCATTGAAGTTATGCAGTACCTTTTTCTTTCTTGTATATTTCACTTACTATAAAATCTTTTTGTTTCATCTATGTTGTTAAGATTAGCAGGGTTTTTCTTTATTTAAGTTTTAATAATATTTCAGGTGTATGTGCATTGAATTTCCCTTAACCGCAGACTGCTGCTGGGCATTTAGGTTGACTTTATATCTTGGCGATTTCCATTAATAATATTTGGAGTGCAGATGTCTCTTCAATGGATGAGATGTGATTGTTGAGTCCTCCGGTAATTCTAGTTTTCATATTTTGAGGACTGCCATACTATTTTACATAATGAGTATGCTAATATACATTCCTGCCAACAGTATAAAAGGTTTCTCATTTTTTCAAATACTTACCACTTTTTATAACTATGATTGATTTGAACATCATTTTCTGTTTACAAATAATATGTGGTATCTCACTGTAGTTTTAATTTACAGTCTCCTGGTGATTAGTGATGATGAATATTTTTTCATATGTCAGTTGGCCTTTTGCATATTTTCTTTTGGGAAAAGTCTGGTTCGGCCCTTTGTCCATTTTTAAAATCAGTTTAATTCTCACTCACCTTTAATTTGATTTAGTCAATGTGCTTGGCCTATTTCCCTACCACTAACCTCTCTGTAGGTTGCACAGTGATGGCTATGTAGCTCTGGCATGAAGAAACATACTGCAAATTGTTGTATGTTTAGCTAATAAGACGTCCATGAGAGAAGTGTAACTCAATGTTCAGAATGATCTGCTTTGTGTACAAAATTGGAAAAGAGTACAAGTGTTGCTTCATGGTGTCCCATAGTAACTAATGGAAAGAAATTTATACTTGCACCATTTCCACATGGAATTTTTCCACAGCTTCTTCAACTTTAGTATAAGTTTGGGTCAGAAAACTCAACATACAAGAACTCTTCAGTGTGTGCTTCTGTAAATAACAGATACACAGTTTTAATTTTTCAGTATGCCCTGGTGAAAGGCAGTTTGGGCATAGATATTATGCCATCCCTACAGAAAGAAACAAAATGCAAGTTGTGCATGTTTTCCTAACAAGAACTAAATGGGAGAAGTGTAGCTTAGTTTGGAGTCACACACACATATTTATTTTAGTGGATGATTCTGTTCCAAAAATATGTAATACATTTTGATTAATTTCATTACATTCCCTAAAACATGAATGCATATCTTGTGCCAAATTTAAATTTAAGGCTTAAATAGTCAGTAATACTGAATATTTAGTTTACAGTTTTTTTTGAATTTTAAGATTTTTATGGAAACAAAAACATGCCAAATACTCTTTCATGCTTTCTCTTTAAACCCTCATGTTTAGGTCTTTATCTCACGTGCATTGTCTACCAAAATCTTGGGAGATAATGATGTGCTCCTATTAATGTAATTATCTTTCTAAGATCATATAAATAGAATCATGCAGCACTTAGCCTTTTGAGAATGAATTATCTCAGTCAATTTAATGCATTCAGGTCCATGCATGAATCAATACTTTTTCCTTCATATTGCTGAGTACTATATAATTGCACAGATATCCCACAGTCCATGTGAATACTTATATTTTGATAAAAAAATTCACTTTTTCCAAATATTAGAGAATATTTCTACAACTGATTTAAACAACGTCATTCATTTTTGTATGAACATGGATTTTACTTTCTCAAGGATAAATATGAAGGAATCTGATTAATTCTTTAATACAACATCATAATTGTATTTTTTTGTTGTCATTACCAGGATTCAAACTCAGGACCGCATGTTTTCCAGAGCAAAATTATATTTTCACATGTATAAGAAACTGAAAACAGTAAATCCATCAAGGCCTGGACTTCTATTTGTTGGTTAGTTTCGAATCACATTTCCAATTTTATTAACTAGTATTGGCTTACTTAGAATTGTTATAACTTCTTATTTGAGCTTTGGCAATCCATACTTACCTAGGAACGTGTGCATTTCTTTTGTATTATCCATCCTATGAGAGTAAATAATTTTGAAGTATTTTTGATTGATGATCTTCTGAATTTCCACAAGATCTGTATTTTCACTTTTGTAATTGTTGAAATCATGAATTTGAGTCTTTTGTTTCCTTTTTTAGATAAGTTTGGTGAAGCATTTATCAATTTTGTTTATTCTTTCAAAGAACCAACTCTTCATTATTTATCCATATTGTTTTCTTAGTCTTAATTGTGTTAAGGGAAGCAATACTACTTAATTCAGTCCTGGAGGCAAGTATTACCCTGATAACAAAAGAAGAGAAAGACGTAATCAAAAAAGAGACCTATAAGCCAATGCTCATAATGAACATTGATGCAAAAATCCTCATAAGGTATGAGCAAACAGAATGCATTAAATCGTCAAAAAGATAATACATTTTGAACAAGGGGAATTCATCCCAGAATGTAGGGATGATTCAACATATGGAAATGAGTAAATGTAATGCACCATATCAAAAGTGCCAAGACAAAAATGATATGATCAATAGAGGCATAAAAATTTTTTTCACAAATTCCAACATTAATTTGTGATAAAAAAAATCCTGCAGCAAATTGAAGGAGATAACATTTACCTCAATCTGATAAAAGTCATCTATGTAAAACCAACAGCCAATATCATTATAAATGGACAAAAACTGAAAACCTTTACTCTAAAATCAGGTACAAGACAAGGATGTCCTTTATCGTCATTTTTATTCAATATAGTTCTGCAAACATTAGCTAGAACCATTAACCAAGAGAATAGAAATAAGAAGACTAGGGACAGAAAGGGAAAAAGTTAAATTATGGTTATTTGGAGATGACATGATACTCCATATAGAGGAACCCACAGCGCCACTAAAAGACTTCTAAATTTAATAACCAAATTCCATACCATAACTGGATATAGAGTCAACACTTAAAGATCAATAGTATTCTTGTACATAAACAAGAAACTCACTGAGAGAGACTATGGAAACCACTTCCTTAAAAATAGCAACAAAAAAATGAAATACTTAGGTGTCAATCTACTGAAAGAAGTAAAATTTCTGTACGTTGAAAATTACAGTACTCTGAAAAAGGAGACTAAAGAGGACATCAGAAATAGACAGATATCTCTTGCTCATGGATAGGAAGGGTCAACATAGTGAAAATGGCCATACTCCAAAAATTGTTATAGATTTAAAACAATAAAACGTCACTGATTAAAGATATGTGGAAAACAATACTATGAGAAGAATTTGAAAAGTTAGGAATCAGTATAACCATGTAAGTAAAAGAACTTTATAATAAAAACTGCGGTATTGTGAAAAACTGGATTGAAGTTGACATCAGAAAATGTAAATATATCCCCTGTTTCTGAATAAGTAAAACCAACACTGTAGAAATGGCCATGCTTCAAATACTGAGATATATGGGTCTTTTAAAAGTGGATTTTTTGAAGTATTAAGATATGTTACGCACATGTACAAACCCTGCATGATAAATTTATTCATTATGTAGTGCAAACATGCATTAATAAAAATAATGAGGGTCTAAACAACTAGCTGCTTCATTATCATCAATTTATCTGGATGTTCAGATTATATACTTGAGCAAAATTTTAATGGAACAGGTATAAATGAAATGACACATTTGAAAATCCATTTTATAAGATTCATAATTGTAGTGCACAAATTATAGAAGAAGGTAACTGTAAATGCCTTTTCACTTTGATTTTCTTATTACTATTTTCTTCCTTTGTTGTGATGTGGGAGTGAGATGAGGCTCAATCTATATTCCAGATATGCCTGTTCTTAATTTTCAAATTTTGAATTATTTTTCAAATTTATATATTATAAACTGAAATATTTCTTGTGCCTGTTTGGTATGAACATTAATGAGTTTTATTTTGACAAAATATACATATATAATATTCTTAAACACTTGTAACATTTCATCTCTCCCTTTTTCCCATCCCCTCTTGTTTGAAAAGATCTAAATATTAAAACAGAAACTCTATATCTACTATAAGACAAGGTAGAGAGAAACCCTGGAGACATAGGGGTAGCAAACAATTCATGAACAAAATGCAAATCGCATGGGAAGTACTTCAAAGAATCAACAACGTGGATCTCATATTATTAAAAAGATTTTGCACTTCAAAAGAAATTATTCACAAAGTGAAAGCTTCCTCTTTTCTAATATCCACCTTCTCTTTATCTTCATGTAGTTTTCCTCTGTTTTTCATATGTGAGAAACAGCATGTAATACTTTTTATTCTAAGTCTAGCTAATTTCAGTTAACATCATGATCTTTAGTGCCATCCAGTTTCCTACAAATGACATGGTTTTGTTTAAATATATTTCAATGAATACACTGGTGGTGTAAAAAAATGATTATTTGCTTGATTTCAGAGTTGACTACTCTCACATGTAAAAAATTACATTCACGTGATTATAACATTTTACTCAAAAGATCTTCACTCTTAGAAACTCTGTGGGTCTTCTTCTGCAGCAATCTTATATGGTAGAATGATTTCATAATTCTGAAATAGTGACGAGAGAATAAGGGCCAAGTAAAAGGTTTCTCTTGGCTTCCAGATTCTCTTTGTTTTGGGAAAAATAGATGGATAATTCAAAGACACTTGTTAGTCCAATTTGTTCCTGTTAGTAGGAAATCCTCTTAGAATTAATTCAGTGTTCACCAAAACAATACAATTTGAGGAGTTATTTTTTGTAATTTTTTCTGTAACTTCTGGCTATATCTTAAACAACTGGTAAAAAAAATCTATATCAAGGTCTGCTAGGTATATAATATTTTAAATTGAAAGTCTTTCTGTAGGTTTAGAGAAATTGAATTCTAACATCATAGTTGTTACAAGATGACTAATTTCATATTATTGTTCATGGGAAGAGCTACCAGCAGTAAATTAATTGGTTAGCAAACTATTAAATCTATCCATGGAAAGGTAGAGAAAATGCCTGTGTAAGGAGAAAGAGATGATACAGTACTATAATTGAATGATCATTAGATTTTGGTAACGATTATGGGAAGATATTTTAACATAAGGGTGCAAAATAATGTGAACGTTCAATAAATCATACTGGGATTTCTTACATGGGTCTTGAATCATTTCTTTATAAGAAACCTTGAAAAAATACAATTTGTTGGTGTGGAAGAGAGGAAGTAAAAGAATAAAAAGGACCAACCATAGGATTAAAAGTTTAAATAGATTTGTAGTAGGATTTGTTTTAAAAATCATGGTAAATATTTTTTTTCTATAAAAGCATCATGAAGGAGGAGCAGTATCATGTCCCCAGACTGTGGCAGAAAGCCATTTTGCAGAAGAATATAATATTTTGAAAACTCAGTGCAGAAAGCATTCCATTTCAGTAAAGAGAAAAACAATAGCCAATATATTAGTTTATATTTCCTTCTGGATTAATCTGAACAGGTCAATCAAAACCATGACACTGGTATGTTTAGGTAGTTGGATGCATACATGTGTGCATAATGAATGACATAGATATTTCTAATCTACTATGATTTTCAAAGAAATATAAAGTTGCCTGTCACTGCTGGGGAATGATAGGTGTTGTATTTGTTATTCTCCTTCCAAGTCTCAGTTTCTTGGCAATGTGACATACAGTTTTTAAAACATTATTTAATTTTAAGTTATATTTAGATATGAATTGCTTATAAAGTGATAGGATTTAAATGAGAAACTTTTCTTGTCCTTTTGGTAAGGAATTGAATGCTACAACTTTAGTTTTTGTTCTTTATTTTATTTACTTTTGCTACTACTGGCTCTGCATAATGAAAATTTTAGTTGTAGAGGGATGAGTAATAGAAGAACCAATTCTATTTTTAATTTTATATCTAGCCATGTGGAAAAAGACATTTAACTTCTCCATTTTATCACATAGAAATAATTGGGTCGGGTGAAACATGTAATCCCTTGAGCTCTTCAACTGTGTATTTCACACTGTCTTCTGTCTCCCATATCTCTCCACCTCCAGTGAACTGCCTATTCCTGGCACTACTGCTTGAAAAGATGTTAGTTGACATTCTTAGCCAGGAATTACTCTCATCTGAAAAGAGTTTATTCACTCAATGTCATTTCTCTGCATTCAATAGCCTGTAAAAACTAATATACAAATGCAAACTTCCTTATCAAAACTGAGAACAATTCTGTTTCACTTCTTGTTTTTTTGATGTGTGTGTGTGTGTGTGTGTGTGTGTGTGTGTGTGTGTGTGTGTGTTACCAGAACAAACTCAGGATCTTGCACTTGCAAGGCAGGAGCTTGTGCCACTGAGCTACATCCCAGGCCTGAAACAACAATTCTGAAGGATTATTCCAGTTTCATAAGTATCCTTGGGGTTACCCAAAGCTTTTGTTTTGAGGTCAACTTTTGTATGTCAGTTTTACTCCCTATTAATTTTTTATCCCTTCCATCAACAAATGTTAAGTGTGAGAGAACATTTTAATAGAATTCTGACACTTAAATCTTTGCCTCTGAATCTGCTCCCCAAAACTATACCTTTTAGCAATCTGAAAGCAAAATTTCCCTCTTCTGAGTGTTTTCTCTTCTTTCAAAATGCTGTTTGGATTCTGTATTGTATTTTTACTTATTGCATTCATTTATATATTTTTTCTATTTTATATTTTTATTTTAATGAAAAGAAAATAAAACAGAATTTCATAAAAATAGGAGAATAACAATAGCTAATGCATTACATTCTGTCTTCTTCAAAATAGTTACTCAGAATACAAGATATGAGCATAAAAAATTCTCCAATTGATATCAGCATAAACCTTTTAAATGAGCTAAAAGACTCTAAGAGTAAGGAAAGGAATAGGAAGCCAAATGCAAGTCAGCTATACTATTATTTTCCATTCCTACTAATTTTCAAATATTTTTCATGTTTGTGTGTAGTACTGGCATTGAACACAGGTCCTGACCTACATGCTGAGCCCTTTTAAATCTTACTGTATTGTTTTATATTGAAAGAGTGTTCTTGTAAGTTTCTGAGTTGCCCAGGCAAAGTTCAAACTTGCATATATCTTTAGAGTGCTGAGATGAAAGGTATGCACCAGCACATCTGGCTTAACATCTTGAAGACAAGACAACATATTTTTTTTTAAATTTACTTATACTTACACTGGTGCATTATTTGGCTTGGTGGATCAATTCATAAATGAAGTGACTTTGAAATAATCATAATTGGCTTGCTTGTCTGCTCAGAACAATGAAGATTTCTTTTTTGTTGTAGCAGTTGTCATTTTTCTTATCCATAAATTTGAAATGTTTTCTAATTGATTGTGGATCTGTGAGATTCATGGCATTTTTCCAGTTATGTGACATTCAGCTTTTTTTTCCTGGCTATGAAAGTATTGAACACTGTAATTTCATGATGAATTTTGTAACTAGTTTTTCAATTATAACATTAAATAGCTTCAATTTTGTTAGAAATAATAAAGAAATGCAATATATCAATGATTTAAAAATCAATTTGATTTGCATTGCATTGTTTTAGTAAAGTCTACTGGTAATTTTCATTATTTTCTACTATTCAAGTTTCATTTTGTTCCTTTATGCTTGAAATTGAAGTCCATTGAAATATTAAAAGCGATATTACTATTCTTAAATCGTAACCGATAAGAATAATCAGTTCCTATTCATTTGGAACTCATAGATAAGAATGCTATTTCATTTGTAATCACATAGTCAATTTCACTCTTTGTCTTGACTTTCACTGGTGAAAAACTGCTCCATTTACTGGAAGTTTTAGAATAACACAAGAGACCAATCACATACCATGCACCATTCACATTGCATTAGCCATTTTCCAAAGCCTTTCATTCTGTTTTCCAAATTATATTTCTGTAATTCATGAACTTACAAGCTCTTAGTGATTTAAATTTCATGTTCACTCTGAGATGCCCTTTCAGTAAATCATGCTATTATTCACTATTTCCTTCTTTCATGAATAAAATCCTTTATATAAAAGAATCATTCAAAACTATTTCAGTTTTACATCACTGAAAATCTTCATACTTTTCCTTAAAATACCTTTTTGGAACTTTAGCTTCCTGTAAAAACATAACAATCTCTATCTTGCAGATAGCTGTTTAGGAAAATAACACAAAATATGACCATTCCTACTTTAGTACACCAAGAATGCCAGTGACAGGCCAAATTCACCATAAATTATTTATTGTCATCAAATGTATTTTTGGGTGAGAAAGCTATTATTTACTATTCCAATGACAAAATTATCTTGACCATATTCTACATTTACTTTTATCCACATCCCAGATGGTCCCAAGAAAACATTTCCAGGAAGACACCTCCAGGTAACATGATATTAAAAGAACAATGTACATATATCACAATAATTTTGCTATAGCTATAAAAAATTATTTTAAATGATATAAAGAATATGATGAGTGCATAAGAAGTACCCAAGTACTATAGTTGATTTCACTGAATTAAAAAACATTTTAAAATACATGCATACATGTACATATGTAATAATCATATGACAGACATTGTAAGTCATACAACAATCCATCATCGTTACTTAAATTGAAACAATGGTTTTAGGATCCATAATTAGGTTTAGAAGAAATTATTATTTTTTACATATAAGTATGTCATTTTAATTGTAAAAAATAGTGAGGTGTGGTAGCACATGCCTGTAATCCCAACATTCAGAAGGCTGAAATAGGAGAATTTCAGTGAGTTTGAGGCCAGTTTTGACTACATAGTGAGTTCTGGATCAGCCTAAGTTATATAGCAAGACCCTGTCTAAAATAAATAAATAAAAATGAGCTTACATGGTTAATATAATTGACAAAAAGAATATAGTTATATTTATTCTTTTTAAGCCTTCATTTGCTAATAATTTCCGCTTGGATCAAAGCTACTTTTCTTCTCTGATGCATTCAAAATGGACTCTGTCTGAAAAATCATTTTCTACAAAAAAGAGTGTCTCTTTTCATATTTTTCTTTATCTTACAAAATTGTTACACTTAAATATCTCCTGACACTTTATAATGATTCGATGAAGATAATATCTTCTCGGCATTTAACTGCAAGACAGAGAAGGCAATGATTCAATTTGCAAAGACCAATTAACAAACTCATTAATTAGCGCCTTGCTAGCATTTCCTTTAACAGCTTAAATCATTTATTTGCTTCAAAATACTTTTTTATTGCAGTCAATAGTGACTTTCAGTGAATGATAGTAAGAAGGCTATGATTTCCAAATTTGAACTTCTCATCAAAGCCTTCATCATTATTTTCACAAAATAAAATCTGTTACCTATATATGATCAAGGTTATATAAGTTTGCAAATGTTATTTTTATTTTTTTCTATTTTTAACATGTATTTAGTGATTGTAAATATTTATGGGTTATGGTGATGACTCAATAGATGTATAAGTTACACAATATTTTAATAAATGTAAACATATCTTTCCTTCAAATATTTATCTTTTCACGTTCAAAACATTCAAAATTCCTTTTTGCTAGATTTAAAAGAAATACACAGTATGATGTTTCATTTTTGATATTCACAAAACTGCCAATAACAGTAACAATTCTTTGCCTTACCTAACTATAATTTCATGCTCATTAATAATCAACAGTATGCTCTTATTTTTTTATGTCATCTTTCATAGAATTTGCAGTTGAGTGAGATCATGTAGTACTTAGAGTTCTTTGTTTTGTTTCACTTAGCATAGTGAGCTCCAATTTCATCTGGGCTATTGAATGTGTCAAAATTTTGTTCCTTTTATGATTTCATATTTTTGCATTTTATATATGTACCACATTTTTAATAAATTTATCTGCTGCTAGACACTTTGTTTCCATTTATTTGTTATATGAATAATGTTACAATGAAAATGGGAGTATAGGGGGCTGGGGATTTAGCTCAGTGGCGTAAGTGCTGGCTTGCAAGCAGGCAGTCGTGAGTTCAATCCCTGGTACCGATAAAAACGAAAAAGACAAAAAAAATGGGAGTATAGATGTCTCTTTCATATATTTATTTTATTTTCTTTGGATGCATACCCAGGATTTCTGAGTTATTTGGAAGATCATTTTTAACTTTGAGAAACCTCATAATGTTCTTATAATGACTTTGCTAATTTAGATTTCCATTAACAATATTCAGACTTTCCTTTTATCCATATCCTCACCAGCACTTACTAACTTTGGTAATTTTGTCAACAGATACTCTAATTGGAGTGAGGTAATATCTCACCGATGTATTTATTTGTAGTTAATGATGTGTAGTAATATCGACCATTTTTACTTATGCCTGTTGGTAATGTCTTTCTTTAAAAAATATCTGTCTAAATTTATTGCTCATTTCTCAACTTTATTATTTGATTTTTTGCTCTAATATTGTTTCTACATTCATTTCTAATCAAATATATAGTGTGCCAGTAAGTTCTCCTTTTCTGTAGATTTCTCATCATTGAATGTTAACTGCTACACAGAACCTTGTTTTTCATGTAATCCAGTTTTTCTGTTTCTACTTTTCTTCCTTGTGCTTTGGAGTCTTGTTCAAAAAATTCTTGCCAATACCAATGCCATTGCCAATGTCCTGGAGCATTTTCTTCTAGTAATTTCATAGTTTTTTATCTTGTGTATACAGCCAATATCCTCTTTGATTTAATGTTTTTATGTGACGAGAGAGATCATTTTACTCTTATGCATTTTGATATCTAATTTTTCTGTACCATTTACTGAAAATAATATATTATCTCCTATACTCTTTTTTGAAAATCAGTTTGCTATAGTTCCTTGGCTGATATTTCTGTTGTACTGGTCTACTTGTGTTTTTTGTATCATCATCATTCATTTTCAATGAGTACAAATTTGTATTGTATTTTGGACTTGATATGAATTTACTTTTTGTTTTCTTTTAGTCCGAAATTGCTTTGGCTTCTTGGGAAATTTGTGGTTTCATAAAACTTTCAGGAATTTTGTCTGATTATTTAAATAATGTTACTGATATTTAGATAAGTATTGCAATGTATTTGCAGATACTTTGGATATTATGGACATTAACACTATTGATTTTTCTAATTTATGACATTGAGTTATCTTTACATTTCTTTTTTGTTTTGTTTCGTTCATTTTGTTTTATCATATTTTATGATTTCTTCCATAGAGTCATTTTGTATCTTTCTCATTATATTTATGCTTAGGAATTGAATACTTTTGCAACTAATAGAAAATGAATTGCTTTTTTGAATTTTTTTTCAGATAATTCACTAGTCATGCACAATGGCAATGATTTTGTACATTGGTTTTACACTCTGCAACTCTGATAAATTCTTTTATTCTAATATTTTTATTGCAGTCTGAAGATACATATCAAAATCTTATCCTGTGTAAACAGTGGTAATTTGACTTCTCCAGTTTGTATGCCTGTTCTTTTCCTTTTTTTTGTTTTTTTTTTTTTTTTGTTTTTTTGCCCCATTGCTTTAGCTGTTTATCAGTTTTGCTAGAATTTCTGGTACTACACTGAATAAAAAGACTGAAATTCGCATCCTTGTCTTTTTACGATCTTAAAGTGAAAGCTTCCAAATTTTACCCATGTGGTACAGTGTTAGATGTTGTTTTGTTATTAGTGGTCTTTATTAAGTTGTTTTATGTTTCTTCTGTAATCTTTTCAGTGTTTTTCTCATGAAGATATGTTGAAATTCCTTTTCTATATATTGAGAAGGCCGTAGTGCTTTTACCCATTCCTTTTATGTGGTGTAAACTTATCTTTATCAGCACAAGCTGAGCCATTTTTGTTTCCCTGGGATGAATCTCACTTGATTGTGGTGAATGATCTTTTTAATGTGCTATGATGCCTGATTTTCCAGTCCACACAGAGGATGCCATAATAGCAATAATTCAGTGAAAATATTGATCATTTGATCACCTATAGGTATTTCCTGATAACACTTTAATTGTTATGCAGTCACACATAGGATACTGTTTTACAAGAAGCATCATATGTACATATTTTCAGAATTTTAATTTGTAGTTTTCTGTAGGTATGTGAGTATAAGTATGTTTTATTTTGTGTCTTCCTCATTGGATTGAAAGATTCACAATAGATTACTTCAGGGATTTTTTATGGCATTTTGCTTTCAATACTCAATTTTTTCCATTACACTTTTCCAAAAGCTGGCTGACTTACTACATAAATTAAGTGAAATATAGGAAAATTAGGCATATGGTGTGAAAATACATTAAGGTAATATAAAGGTGGGGCAAAAGTATGTGTCGCATAGTTTACTTACTAGAAAGTAGATTTCTTAATATTATAATTTTAATTAAATAATTTTGGCCCAAACTTAAGTGTTAATCGCATTTTGAATGTTAGTTTTTTTCTAGGTGTATAAAAATAGTTTTTGAACATGTAATATCACAAAAATACTCAATTTGTTCTATTTTTATTATATTGAAAGTAACAGAAAAATTCAATATGAGTGTGCTGTACTTAATTTGTTTTGATAAAAGATGAAATGTCCAGGAAACGTCTTGTAAAATTATAGAAAAAGTTAGGCTTTATTTTTGACAGTTTCTCTGTGTAGTTACTTAATCCTCTGGAGACCTAGAACATTGCACTGTATAACCTTTTCTAAAGAAGCTGTCTTGTTAAGTCTAATGAGAGTTAACATGGAAATAATCAATCTTAAAAATTAATGCCTATGAAGCACACTTAGGATCGGTATCTAAGAGATTTGCTTCAAAATTCCTAGGTATATCATAAAATTAAGGTTGAATATGACTACAGTAACATCCTTTGTCTCTTCATTATTTCCATTTTTATTAAGTTGCAGAAATAAAACTTGAATTTTAAGTTGTTCACTTTTATTTTCCACATTAGAAAAATTGATGTGTATCTTGAGTTATCGTGTATGTTTAATATGAGGATAATATCAGTAATTTTCCAAACATTCTGTATTCTCGGATGAAGAGCAAAAGTGAAGTATATGACTTATTTTGATTTTGACAATTTTATGATTAATTATCACAGATAACACTTACTACCAAGTATTAATTTGAAGAATTCATTTAAAAGATTGATTATTCATGAACAAAGTTAAGATTCATTATCAAAGAAGTAATTAACAAATTCTTTTGGCTGTAATTGCAAATTTTGTAGCTTAATTTTGCACTAAGGTAAGCTGTGTTTTGACACTATTGTGCTTCAAACCTGAATCTCAAAAGAATGATGTACTCAAGTCCCTTTCTCCCACTTACAAGAGTAAGAGCTAAATTTTTATTTACAAAAATATGTTGATGAAAACCATGGTAAAAATAGATCTCATAAACAACTGGGTGGTAAACACAGCATTTTAGACTGAAATACTAACATTTGGAGTCCAGAATACTTTACAGTATGATACATTGTTGAATTTTTCTGATCCAGTAATTCATTAAAAAGGCTTAGTGGTCTCATGTTTATGTATTTGTTTACAAAAATATTCTTGCACTTTAAGACATAATTGAAAATTTTCCTCATTGCTGATTTGTAGTGTTGCTTCTCATAGAAGATTTTGCATTTATCCAGTATTTATAGTATTATAAACAAGGCCAATGTAACATTTTGTTCAGATTTACAAAATAAGGTATCATAATGAGTAAAAAATTTACAATAAAAAAAGTAAAAAGAGAACTAAACTGCCCATTACTTATGATCTCCCTAAATGTTTATATGTATATATAGCCACAGGTAAATATAGATATAATTTACTGACGATTATTCAAGTGGAATTTGATTGCTGTTTTGTCTTATATAAATATATTTATGTAGAGTTAAATTGAAAAGCATCTTATTTTTTGCAAAAGTCTTACTGACATAGACTTTTCCCTGTATTTTTCATACACTAGCAGAGAATTATTAAAATACTGGTGCCTCATGACTTGCCAGCCAAACTGTCACAGATTTCAGCATTTACCAAGTGATACTATACTCTTTCTGCAATGTGAGACACAGAAGCACAAAATTGGACAGGGCCTCATTTCCTGTTTATTTCCCCCCTTAAATATAGTAGGTCACAATGTGGGCCATATTCTTCCTTTTGACTCAGTGCATCTTAACTGTTATGGGGAAATTTTACTCAAGTGCTTTCCAAGTAAAAGGCCTAAAGTGTGGGGTTTCTTCGAGAGAGAGAGAGAGAGAGAGAGAGAGAGAGAGACAGACAGACGGACACAGAGAGAGAGTCTTTATTTTTTATTATCTCATTGAAGTAAAATTAGAAATTCTGAAGTTTCACAATTGTTGAAAATACAAAGATTGACTTAATAATTTACAAAATAGTTATCTGGAATTCCATTAAATATTTTAAATAAATTCTTTAAAAAATTTATAATTTTTTCATCATTTTTAATGTCATTTAAAAAACTAAAAATCAACTGGGGCAGCCACTATGGAAATAAGTATGGAGATTCTTCAGAAGACTGGGATTGGAAATTTCATTCAATCCAGCTATTCCCCTCCTGGATATTTTCCCATAATACCTGAAAATGTCATGTCACAGTGACATAGGTGCACCATGTTTATAGCAGTGCAATTTGTAATAGCTAAATCTTGAAAACAATCCAAATGCCCATCAATTGCAGAGTGAATGAAAAAGATGGGTATTTTATACCATGCAATATTATTCAGCCATAAAAAAGGATGATCTTAAGGCCTTTATAGGTAAATGGAGGCAACTGGAGACTATCTTCATAAGTGAAATAAATACGAATCATATTTATAAATATCACGTTTTCTCTCTAGTGAAAAAAAGTAATAAGATCCAAAATAGCTATTATAAAAAAGAGAAGGAAGGGAAGTGGTCCAAAGATTACAACTGTATGTTTAAGTGTGTAAGATGGATGATCATATTACTAAGTTTTTGTTGAATCATTGAGCAGAACGGTTTGCACTCTCATTGTTTGATTGTCTATTTTCTATGCTTTGATTTTGTGACTTGAACAACTACTTCTAAGATGACAATATGTAATTTATCAACCAATGATTTTTAGTGTTTATTTTTTTTGAAATTCTGTATTATTTCTACTTTTTTCTGTTTTGCTTTTTTTCTTTAAATAAAAAAAAAAAAACTAAAAATCACAGAAACTGTGGACTACTACTAAGACATACTTGGAAAAACTTCATTTAAAAAATGCATAGGCTCTAATATGGCTTTTTAGTCCCATGACAATCACATTTTTCAATCAGTTAATTCAACTTTCTATAACACAGTGCCAAAAACGATGCAAAAGCAAAAAACAAGTTTCTGAATTTTTTCCTCATGAGATCTAATTTGCTTAAAAAAATTTCCTCTCCTGGGATCACAGATCCCATCTTTCACACCGGGTGGGTGCTTTCTAAATCGTGAAAATTTTCACAAGAAAGGGCTTAATATAGTCATGTCTCTTTATCTGGAAAATAATTCAAAGTGCACACTTTACTCAAGGGAGTTGTGTGGTATCAACTCTATGTATGGAAGATATTGTATACAACTTTATCATTAAATGTGAAACGTAATATTCTCTGTCTTGAACTTTGCTAGTGTCTTTTTTTTGTACATTGGAACGTACTCTGTACTCTAAGTTATGTGGCATCCAATGATGTAAAAAGGACACAACTAAATGAACCAAGAATATAATGCAACCCACATAGTATTTGTAACAGAGTCTGCCAAGTGGGGAGAATGATCCTGATTTGTTTTCTGCAGAATTCTTCAGGAATTATTATTCAAATGCAGAGCTCTATGTTTCAATGCATAAGTACTAAGTCAGTTATCACTGAGTTGAAAAAGTACTACATGATCTCTTTTTCTGTTATAGAAAAGGGACATATTTACAGTTGCTCAGTATCTTTTAGAACAGCTAGGGTTTCTATGCAAGAAGTTAGTTACTGAAATTTAAAAAATCTTCACTTTCCAAAATCATCCAATATTGGTCTAAGTGACCAGTCTTGACCAAATCATTTTTAGATGTGATCTAACAAATAATAGAATATTGTAGTGGTTAAAGCACTTTGTACCAACTTAATTGGTTTGGAAGTCACCCAAGAGATTGCTGGGCCACATTTCTGGATGCTTCAGTTTGCATCTTGGAGGCTTGTCCTGGGGATATAGCTAGTATCTCATCAGTTTCTCTCTGTCACTGCTTCACTACTCCCCAGCTGTCATTAATAAAGAAGTTTTTCTCTGCCACACATTTTGGCTTTAATATTTCTGCTTTGGTGTCCACTGACCATGGATTAGAGTTCACTAAAGACATGAGCTAATGTAAACCTCTCCTTTAAACTGAGAATGTTGAGAATCTTGTCTCAGTAATGGAAAATCTAACTATTACAGAAAATCGTTACTGAAAACTGGGTCATTGCTGTCACCATAGATGCCCATGTCGTTTAAAATCATTGGGAACAGTTTAGAGGGATGAGCTAAAGAAGTCTTAAAATGTTATAAGCAGAGTATTATGGGTAATTCTGATGGAAGTTCAGAAAAGCAAAATGGTTGCAGGAATATGGATCATTAAAGCAAAACTAAGGAAGTTTCGATTGGGAAAAAGAGCTCCATTAGATTTGAACTATAAGTGGAGCATATTACAGCTGGCAGAAATTTTGTCTAAATTTTGTGCATGTCCTGAGGCTTTTTGGAAACTTGAGATTAAGGGTAGTGGGCTAACTGACTCGTTATAGAAAAATTTGAAGCAGTATAAAATGCAGAATGTTGGCTGGGTATTCCTTTTTGAGTATTGCTGGCTAGTTTTAGTCCATTTGTATGGTAAATTAGGGTAAATTAAAGAACAGAATGGTAAAAATTTAAAAACTTAAATAAACTAAGTACTTAAGAACTTAAAGAAACTAAATTAACCTAAATTAAAAATCTAAATACTTTATACAAGAACAAGACGATATTTTGAGAGTGAATTAACAGGACCTCACCCTATACAAGTTCAAAGATCGAAACTGTATAGATTTCTTTAATAAGAAAGTCCCTAAGAGGTCCATTTGAAAATAGTAGGCTAGGAAATTTATGCCTTGGGATGCATTTCCTATGACTAACTATCCACCTGTTCAGAGACCACTGAAGTCATGATCATAGGAGTCCTGGATATTACTTATACTGTCAATAGATATTGGCATCATCCACATAATTCTCTTTTCATGAAGAATGTAGGAGATGTGGTTTAAGAGAGGCTTCTACCTTTATTTCAAAGAAAATCATGTGATTTCAAACATGATGCATATTACAGGGCAGTACACAAAGTTGTGGAAACAAAGCTTCAGGGACAGAGAGAACCCCAGGAAATCAGAGATGCCTATAGCATGATATTATGGTTAGTGTCTAGATGCCCCCCAAAGCTTCATGTGGCATTAGGTTGGAGAGTTTCAAAGGTGCCTTTATTATGGCATGTTAATGTGGATTATAGGTATAGATAATGGAACCCCCACTCTGGATATGGGTAGAAATAATCAGTAGGTTGTAGCCTGGATAGAATAAAAAGGAGTGGAAGATGTTAGGCTTGTTGCTTTAGTGGCTGTTCACTGCTTTCCACTTCTTGTCACCCTTGCTGTATTTCTCCTATGCCACGGCATTCATACCTGCCTTAGTGCCAGCTGACAATGAACTTAAAACCTTTAAAAGCTGGAATTTGAAATAAACCTTTCTTCTTTAAACTTGTGGGTATTGGGTATTTTATCCCAGCAATGAAAAATAATCCACCTGTAATATGTGCAATAAAAATGCCAGAGACATAAAGCAAAGCCAGTGAAAACGAGAGTCTTTGTGGTCTGAACATGCAAGGTTATATAGGTGAAGCTCAAAGGCCTCTGGAACACATATCTCCCACAATGTGGCCTAGATGCCAGATATGGAGCTCCAGGAAATTATATTTACCCTGGTTGGTTTTAATCTTGATTTGTTCTTATTCTTTTATTTCCCTTATTCTTCACATTTGGAATGGTAAAAATTGCTCTGTGGTTCTATAACGTTTCATTTTTATAGAGGCTAATAGATAAGATTTTGCCTTGAGTCTCAAAACAGAGTTGGACTTGAACTCTTGAAAAAATAATGGAACTGTTAAGACCTCAAGGACTGGAATGCTCTGTTTTGGTTTTACATGAGATATTTATATCATGTTATGCAAAACTATGACCTTGTGTATATTTGGTGATTAGTATGGTTTAAAGCGATGTGCTTGCATATCAAATTAACAAGAAATGGGATGTAGCTGAAGGTTCATTGCCAATTTGTTTACCTTGCAGGCTATCCAGGAGACCAGAGGACACACTTCAAAGAGTGTCTTGGTCTGTTGTGAAGACATGATCTTAAGAACACTTGAACACATCCTTCTCTCTGATACTGTTCTACTGCTCTGGTTGTTGACTGTCATGAACTGTACATCACTATCTGCCACATCATTCTATGATATTATTGCCTTGGAATGGATCCACCAGAATATGAACTGGGTATCCTGAAACTGAAACCAAAATTAAACATGTCTTCGTTTAAATTGAATATTTAATCTTACGGATAAGAGAGTGGCTCACACAAAAATATACCATCCACCTATACTGTAATTCAGGTTTGACTAAACACCGTAAGTCAAGTCAGGAAAGGAGTTATCCAGGAGTAAGCCAAAATCAAATTTTGCAAGTCCTTCCATCTGTTTTTCATTGTAAGGAGGCATTTATCCAAAGTAGCATTTCTCTGTAAAGATTATCAAAACATTCCCAGGAATATTTAATATACAAATGGTGTATTGGTCTTCTCGTATAGTGACATTTTAAAATTCAGTATATAGTGCTTTATTTAAAAGTGTGTATCATAAAACAGGTGCCTAACTAAAAATGAAACAGAAAAAAGTATTTTTAATGCTTACCCATTTATACAATGGAAGTTCATATAATAAACTGTGTTTTTATATTCAAGAAACCCAGTTCTGCATACCATCAAATTTCTGTGTGCTTTCCTATTGAAATTCATCCCTTTATGCATCTTGAACTTTTTTAAGAAAGCCAGATTCATAGTCAATTTTGGTGAATTAGGAAGGTAAACATACTCAGTACTTGCTATTCAATGGATTTAGATTTAGAAAGTCATTGTCAATAGGTTAATCCATTTGTACAGACTGACTCTTTGACTAACAAGTATCTTAAACAAATGAAGGTTTTACCAAAATGCTAATTTCTGAGAATTTATATCAAACAATAAATCTCAGAATAGTTCTTAAAATTGAGTTATTCCAGTTAGTGCTCACTTCAGCATATTTTATAAGAGAACTTTAGTATACATAAGGCTAATTAAGGGTTATTTGTAAACCAGCCCCAAAAATCAATACAACTTTTGACCTTCTTTCACTTATGTTTTATGTAATTGTGTCAATCAATATAGGAGCATCCTAATTCATGAGGATATTCAGTGATCATTAAAATAAAATAAAAATAAACATCTAATTAATTGTGACTTCAAAATCTTTTCCTTTATACATATCATTATCAAATAAAATTAGTAAGGGGCTGGGGATTTAGCTCAGTGGCATAAGCACTTGCCTCGCAAGCAGGCAGTCGTGAGTTTGATCCCTGGTACCAGAAAAAAGACAAAAAAATAAAAAAAGAAAGAAACAAATTAAATTAGTAAAGACTTAGACAAAGAAATACTTTATTCAAAAACACTATTGCACTATAAGAAGGTGTAAGCAATAAAGTATTTTGATCAGAAGATTCACAAGCTTCTAAAAAGGCAGGCAAATATGGACTTTTCTTTTGCAGAGGATAAAAAAAGTGCCAAAGGTTCAAACTCTAATATTTGGTGAGGTGACATCATTGTTTCTGGTCAGTCAATTTTAAGGAGATATTCTTGAGAAAGGTATGATTGTTAATATTATCTGCTTGCACGGTAAGACACAGTGCAAAGATACTTTGTGAGTCATTTTTATGGCTACTTCTACAAGGGTGTTTTTAATTATGTCAACATTTAAAAGAGTTGGATTCTAAATAAAGTAAATTAACTGATATAAAGTAACTGATATAACGGGTTAATTTTATCCATCAGTTGATGGCTTAATTAGAACAAATGACATACTTAAGGAGTGAAAGATTGAATTCTTCAATGTGTAGACATTGGAATTGAACTTTAGCAGTGGTTCTTTACTCAGTATCTACTTTTCTGATCCACTCTGCAGAGTTTGTGCTTTTCAGCCTTTATAATTGTATAAACCAATTCTGTAAAAAAAAAAATATATATATATATATATATATATATATATATATATTTATATATGTGCATATATATTATTTGTTTTCTTTCTCTATATAACCCTAATACAAGAGTATTTCATCTTTTTTTATTTTAGAGCATCAATAAAAACAATGACACAAAATTTCAAAACAAAATGAGATTAACAATGGTTCTACATCATGTGTTATGTCTATCCTTGGTTTTGACTGACAGCTTTGTTTTGCCATATTTGACTTTATTCTCTCCCCCCCAAAAAGTAATAAGAACTAAGGAGTAATAAAATCCAAAATGTGTAAATTTTGTTGCAAAAAAGAGAGGGAGGAAAAAAAAAGAGCTCTAACGGATATAACAGCAAGTGTGTTTAGGGGTGTTAAATAGCTGACTATATTAATGTTTTTGGATCACTGAACACAGCTGTTTGCAGTCTCTCTGTTTGAATGTCCACTTTGTATTCTTTGATACTGTGATTTGAGCAACTATTTCCAAGATGATAATATGTAATCTATTAACAGGTGATTTCTTACTGTTATGTATTTTTTTTTTGTGGTTCTGTATTATGTGTAACCTTACACTGCTTTGTTTTGTTTTGTGTTTTTCTCTTTTTCCTCTTAAATAAAATTAAAAAAAAACAATGGTTAATATAATGTGTATTGTTATCAAAGCATTTGCTCATGTATATAAGATATAGTCATGAAAAAAATATCAAATAATGAAAGCACAAACCATTCTTTTTGATGAACTAATAGAGATTAGTAGTGTAATTATATACCATATACATAGATAGATAAATAGACAGATATGAAATATTTCCTTTTCTTTCTTTTCTCCTTTGCTCTATCCAAGTTGTTCTTTTCCTTTTAGTAGTTTCTCTCCCTTTCATAACAACTTTGTACATTTTGGCTCTCATTACTCTTTCAGTTTTTTATATGAGGAGGAAATTATCATGTTTACATATGAGAGTCTGATTCATTTCACTTATCAGTATGGTCGCAAGTTGTATCCATTTACTTATAAAAGTCTCAAGTTTATCCTTCTTCATACCTGAGTAGCACTTCATTGCATAAAAAATCAACATCTTTTTTATTCATTGTTGATGGGCATTTGGGCTATTTCTAAGATTTAACGATTATAAACAGTATTTCTATAAACAAGGATGCACTATACTAGTTCAAGTAAAATGGGTCAAAGTTAAGGTATGTAGAATAAAACAAAGTTTAATTTCATTGAGACAATAAATATTTTGTTTACATTGATTAATAGGGCAAGTAGGTCAGCTAACTATAGGGCAACAAATGAAACTTTGGATAAATTGTGCATGTGTAATGGGTATATTTCACAACTTTCTATTATTATAATGGGATATTTGAGAAAATTAACAGAAAAAGAAAATTTTATTTTGATTCCCAGTTCTGGGTATTTCAGTGTATAATCAAATAGACCTTTCACTTTTAACCTCATGGTAGGTTATTGTGCGGACACCACTAATATCATGAAGCAAGTAAGAGTAGTAGAGGAACAGGAAGTGACCAGGTCCCCACAAGCCCTCTGGAATAAACGTATCTTGTAACCTTAGAACCTGTCTCTAGGCCCTGCCTTCTTAAAGTCCACAGCATTTCCCACTAGTGCCAGCTAGGGACAAAAGCTTTAACATATGGACCTTTGGGTGATACTTCTCCAAGTCTTATTATTAGGTAAGGTTGAGAGTTCCTAAAAAATTTATCTAAATGTATAAATCATTTAAAAATGGGCTTTTATATCATTTCCTTGTGAACAAAATGAGTGTTACTTAAATATTACTGTCTTTTTAAGAATCTGGGACTCGTGAGGCATATCGGCTCATGCTTACATTCTCAATACTCAGGGGGCTGAGGAGAGTATTGCTGGAGTTTGAGCCCAGTCTGGGATACAAAGGGAGTTCAAGGATAGCCCAAACTGTATAGAGAAATCCTGTCTCAAAAAGACGAAATAGGAATTACAAAAGAAAGAAAGAAAGAACAAAAATGAAATACAGGACTCAGGTAATTCAACAGTATTGTGATTAACCCAATGGTGTATTATGCTTGCATAATGAGAATAAATCGAGTCATTTGTCAGAAAATAGATGTTTCTGGAGATCATAATATTAAGTAGAATAAACCAGACACACGAGTTCAAGTATCATATGTTTTCTCTTATATGAAATATCCAAAATATAAATAAAAAGCAAAATGAAAGACAGATAATGAGAAAAAGGAGGTTTATTTTTCTTTTTGCAAATGAGAAAGGGACCAAGGGATGGAGGGAGAAAAATTATGAGGGGAAGGAAGGGTTTAAAAAAGAATTGAGATGTGTAGTATGCATGGAATGATTCTCTATGAAGAATATGATCATTATGTACTACAGCCATACTGTAATAAAAAAACAAAAATTGAATGAACTTTACAAAGAAAATTTCAAAAGAAAAAAGATACACAAAAAACTTTAATTTTATAACTTCAGTGCACCCTTGGTGTAAATCACAAGTCCCAAACCCCAGGCCTCACTTCAACACCGGGTTTCACAAGAGTAGAGTGGCAGGCTGAAGGTTGAGTAAAGATTCACCTGTGTTTACAATTGTTTATTCCCATTGCTCAAATTACCACCTGAGTCTCAACTCCTGTCAGATCAGCAGAGGCGCTAGATTCCCAGAAGAATACAATCTCTGCTGTGAGCTGTGCATGAGAAGGATTTAGGTGTGATTCTTTGTAGAATTCTAACACCCAGTGCTCTGAGTTGGAGCTGATGCAGTAGTTCTAGCACTGGTGAGAGTCTACAAATGGAGATTAATACACAGAGGTTTGGCTGCACAGAGGCCATAATAAATAAATTGCTTTCAGATTCATATCAAAACCCTATCAATGAGTGGCTAGTAAAAATTAAGCTGTATAGTTGGCAGGCTATATAGCGCAGATGAATTGGTATACTTTAATTGTACAGCTACATTTGGTGGCAGGCTTTCAATCAGAATTTGGCACTGTGTGTATCCTGTCAATTATTTTATTTGCCACCTCACTTTGTGCTTCTGTACTGGACTGCACAAATGTCTCTGTCACATCTCAGGTAAGTCCACAATCTAACCCTAGAAACATTATTAAAATACAAATATCACTGGATACGTTTATTGAAAAGGGGAAAAAAGCCAATGACGAGACAGCAGAAAACTCTGAGAATGTCATCAAAAAGAAAGCTGAATTTAAATGAAAATTTGTGTTCTATAATATGTAGCAACAGGTTAGCCAATAAAACTTTTGAAACTGTTTTGCCACATGGAGGTTGAATATCTAAATTAAAAGTTAAAAGCTTGGATTTTTTAAAATATGAACATGACGAACACAGAAATTATTGGAGCACACCGTATCATCAAATGTGTCCACACAAAAATCTTCATTCTTAGTGTCTAATTGCATTGCTAAAATTAAAATGCCCTTAACTATTGGCCAAGAGTTAATCCTGCCTGCTTCTAAGGATATTTGTCATAAACATTTATGAAAGACCGCAAGTCAAAACATGTTGCATGTTCTTTTTTTAGCTAGCAGCATAACTAGATGAATGGACGAAGTAGAAAATGTTACTAAGATACATTTGTCACCGAAGGTTAATGAGTCACTATAGTGTGTCATTACAGGTTGACAAGTCTGCCAGTGTTGACAAGACAACATTGGTTGTTTCTCTGTTATAGTTTTCAGGAAGATACACGTAACGATATATGTACTTTTGCTACCAACGAGCGCCACAGCAGCAGACCCACTCAAGATTTTGAATGATTATATATCAGGAAAACTGAACTGGTCATTTTGTGTTGGTAGGTGGGTATACACAGTTTTACATGATTTGGTGACTTTCTGATTTCAGTACTTGTATCTAACAGTTTGTTTCTGAATATGATTCTACACACTGCATAACTCATAAACAAACGTTGACTACTCAGAAACTGTCAACTGAACTTAACACCATTTTGTATGATAAGATTTAAAATGAACAAACACAGTAAAATACATTCCCTTATGTAGTGTCTTTTTGTGTAATTCCATGAGGAGAACTGAGATGGCTTTCAGTTAAAAAAAATCAAGAGAGCTATTATATAAAATCATAAGTACAAATAACATTACGTTATACATTTGAAAATTGTTAAGAAAGGTTTTAAATAATCACACCACAGTATCCTAAGTACATGAAGCAATTAATAAGCTAGATTTTGTTGTATCATATTGTAGACGTATATAAAACCACATGATGAGCCATAAATATGTATAACTTTTTCAATTAATAATAATTTTAAAATAAAGAGAATGTAAAATGCGTATCTGACTTAATAAAAAATGATTTTCCAAAGTTTAACACATAAATTCAAAAATAAGGAAAGAAACAATCTCATAAAATAATTGATCATCTACCATAATTAATCACTCACCAAAGTTATAAAGATGGTAAATAAGCACAGGAAAAGTTGTTGTATATTGTATGTCACTAGAGAAATAAAAGCTAAAGGGAGCCTCTGCCGCATACCTCTTATTAGAATGACCAAAATTCAAAATCCCAATAATTCAAAATATTGGCGAGAATAGTGAATAACAGGAACTTTCATTAACTTCAGTTGTGGGTACAAAATGGTACAGCCACTTTAGAAGACAGCTTAGCAATATCTTTCAAAACTTATTCTTGACATAAAACACAGCTACCAAAGCTTATTACAACACAAATTGGCAAAAATTGGAAAGTAACTAAGATATTTTAATTGGTGGAGGCATAAATAGATGATGGTCCACCCAGACAATGATTTTTTCAGCACTAAAAATAACTAAATATGAATCATATGAAAAAACTGTTTATTGTTATTTTTATGCATAGGCATTTTACTACTAACCGAAGGAAATCAATCTGAAAAGGCTATTATGTTCCCAACAATATAGCATTTTAGAAGAGTCAAGATGAAGAGACAATAAAAATTCAGTAGTTGTCAGACATTGGATGGGAAAAAAGGTAGACAGAGGACAGGAGATCTTTACTGTATTAGAAATAATGTGAGTAATGATGCCATCATGGTACTATTATACACTGGTCCAGATCTAAAAACGTACAACATTTAGGAGTGAGCACTAATATGAAGTATGGACTAACAATGATGTATCAATGTAGAGTCATCCATTTTAGCAAATATAATGCTAAGACAGGAAATTTCTTAGTGGAGAGATTGTGGATGTGGGGTAAAAGGAACATGGAAAAATGTCTCTGCTTGATCCCAGTTTCACTCTCAAGCTTAAAAGTGCTCTAACATTATATTTTAATTTTGGAAACTTAAAAAAAAAATTCTTGCTGAACTAAACACATTGGTAAAAATCTTTAAAAAAACAAATAACAAACTAGGAGAAATTATGTGTACAGGGTGTTTTGTGACAAATTATTTTATCAGGAATAAAAACACTTAAAACTCGCTAATAATAAAATTCAAATAGAAATGCATAAAATTAATGCTTTTAAAATTCTCAATACCCATAATCATTTCCTTTTTTGCCAAACAAAAAGAATAAACTACATTTGACAGCATTTTTTTTTTTCTGCCACCATTTGAGATTTTCTCTGTAATCTTGAAGGGATCTTGAGTTTTTTTTTCCTGTCTTTTTAACACTGTCTATTGTTCCAACCTAGGCTTTTACAATCAGTGATACTTTTTTCAAAACTGTTGTGATTTTGCCCTAGTTAGGCTTATCCAGAGTAGCCTCGTATTAGTGTTCTTTCGTCTTCTATCTGCTGCTCAGAGTGTTCTATATTTTCTATAAATTGAAAATTTGTTTCTTACCAGTTTGCTATCAATTTGAACTGAAATCATACTGATGACCGTTTTGTGTTTGCTCAAAATGAGAAAGTTTTTGTGTCTGAATTGCTACTGTTTTTATTAGAGTTTCCTTACATGAGGAAGTTTGTTCCCTCCCCTGTGCTCTCATCTTTCTGATTAGATTAGGGAAATTTATAAATGTCCATTTTGTTCAACTTTTTGTCTTCCTGCAAAGTTGCAAGTAAGTGATGCTCTCCCCTAGTTTTACATATTTAATGGAAATCAGAAATTCTAAACACTATGAAAAGTACTTTTTTGTTGTTTTTGCAAAATAACCTTCATTTATTAAACACTGGAAGTTTTTAAAAAGATATTATATATGGAAAGCTAATTAATATACACAGATGTTCATAAACTAGAGAATAATACACAGATCATATTATGTTAGCCAGGGAATTGTGTAACTCTTACTGGTAGTGACAGTAAATAGAACAAAATGAAATCAAGCCTATTTTTTTTTTGTTCTTGTCTTCTTATTATTTAACCTCTATACTATGCTATATAGCTGTTATATCATAATTTTAAGGAGTTCAGGTAGTTTAATTTCCAATTATTTTTATTGATGTCAGAATTTTTATATTTTTAGAGTTACTGGTGGCATACAAAGGAGGCACAAAGCTAAACATCAACTCATCTGTGATACCAGTGCTTACAGTGTGCATTTGTAAGACTTTGACTTTTGACAGCTTTCTTAGAAAAGCTGGTAGGAATGGAGGTTCACAAATAAAAACGTTGCAACATAAAACTGATATGGAAAATCACTTCACAGATGACTAGTATCTTAAGAGAAAATGAGAAAGTTTGAATTAGTCACAAATTAGAGAGTGGTGTGGTAATGATCATAACCTCTGAGCCCAGTTCCTTAACCTAGAGAGATAAAAGCCACAGCAACATCAGTCAAGTAAAGCGCTCCACTTGTAAATCTCTGAGATGGTTTAGACTTTCTTCCTAGCTTTTTTGTATATTTTTATTTATTTAAGAGAAAAAGACACAGAAAAGAAAAACAAAAGCAAAACAGAAAAGTAAACATTAACAACAAACCCAATACAATAACAGTATAGTTTTACCAAAAAAGATGATAGGAATTTGATAATGGTTGTAACATTACATATTATTACCTTCAAAAGGGTTACTTAGAGTAACAGATATAGACAGGTAAAATTGATCTAATCATATGAACATTAACTGTTCTTTTTCAGTAGCTAATACAACTAGTAATATAGTCATTTTAGCTATTTTATGCATGTGTGTATAAATATATGTGTGTGTGTATATATATATATATATATATATATATATATATACATACAAATTTATGTCTTTTCCTTTTCCTGTCCTTCTTTCATCCCTTCCCCTATCCCAGTTACTGCTGTCTTCCTAGTGTAAGTATCTGAAAAAGTATATCCGATACAAAACCTACAATATATACTGTGTCAGGGTAAGAAACTGCTAAAAGAGGAAAAGTAACTTGCCTCCTATCTTAATGAAAGAAAGATTTGTCGTGGCCAAAATTAACATCATGCAAATTATCTAGCTGACTTAGAATCCAAGTTCTATCTAGTTCAGCTATAAAGAATGATCACATTGAAATATATAAATAAATGGATGCAACTTGAGACCATACTCATAAGTGAAGTAAATCAAACTCACATGTATAAATACCATATAGTCTTCCTAGTGTAAGAAATGTTAAGAGTACATAAGATTTTATGGTAATCATGATTCCCCATTACATTGCTTTGAAGACTTATAATGTTTGCATTCATTAGCTGGAATGATTTTTATCCTGGTTTGTTTGATTTTATTATCTGTAATAATATGAACAGATATTTTGAAGAAAAGAAGATATTATAAGCCAGTACTGATTTAATTTCATCTTACTCTGAAGCCCAACCATGCTTTTGTTCTTCTGTTTCCATTGATTCTATCATATTGCATCTTATTGGATTTTTTATTTTGTGTGATAGTATAAACAATTTTTCTATGGAAAATGTAGTAGCCATTGTTCATTCTAGGTTATTTGGTTCTGAATGTCCTGTAATAATTTCATTCTCTTGAATGGTTTTATTCTATTTTGTTATGTTTAATACTATTGTATATGAAGTTATGCTCAACCATTTCAAAGAAAGATACATTATGGTAGCTACTGTTACGTCGAGTTGTCTTGTAGTGAAATACGGTGTTGCTTACATTGTTCTGTTCTGATCTGTTTTGTTGTATCCTCTTTTGTTTTAAACTCTTTAAAATAAAAAAAAATATCAATGCTATGTAGAATAAAACAGTATTGTTTCATTCCTTAGAACACGATTCATTATCAGCAACCCTTACACATTTCACTTTGTGAAACCAATGACTTCTTGGATAATTGTAGGCAACTACATCTTATCTTAAATGTATTAGAAGTGTTTCATAATTTATAAGAACATTTTCTTGTGATCTATCATAAAACAAATTAAATTATTTATTTGGATGTATGTTGATTTTAAAAATAAGTTATACTACCTTAATAAAATATGATAATGAGCTATTAATGTGTACATTCAGTTCATCTACTTTCTCTGGGAATAGTTTATTTTTTCTTGGGGCACTAATACACAGAGGTGGTTTTCAAGAAGTTAGTTTATTATTTGGGATTGTAAATTACTGATCTTAGCTAATTTAACCAAATATTGAATCCTGATTACAATTACTCAGATAAAACTGTCACTGTAGAATTTTGAGTTAAGATTTAACATTATTCTCTACCCAGAAATGTAAAATATATTTTAGGAACTGAATGGGTGGTTTGGCTTACTGAACAGAAAAAAAGCAGATGAGCTTTGAGGAAAAAAAATAGTATAAAATAGATAAGCACATCTAAAATGAAATAAGACATGGATGGTTAACATTGGAAGCTTTTACAATCTTTGACTCCGGTCCCTTTCTAATGCCTGGATATATCTCTGTCCTCTGGCTTTGTGAAACTATTTCTTATCTTGACACATAATTCATCTTTCATGTGCAATCTGATTTTGTTTAGCTTTTGCCACTTGCAAAAAATGGTTCATATGTTGACACCAGGTATGAGAATACAATTGCAAGTGTGTGGAATTACTTAGATTCTGATAAGGCTTAGAATAGTTAGAACCCAAGCTTCTCTCCATAGAAAGCTAGATATCTATGTACAAAGACAGAAAGGCAGGCTTTCACACTGTGTTTCTCATCTTGATATACTGAACCCCAGTTGTAACTAGGTTAGATGCAATGAAAAATGGTTACAACTTTCAGGATAAGAGATGTTTGGTTAAGCTATACATTGCTTAGTAACTTGTAACAATAAAAAGAGAGAAGGTCAAATCTAGGGTTACCAAGCCAGAAGTCTATAGATGTAAATGGGATCCTTTCACTGAAATTGCTTAGGTACAAAAGAAAGAAAAAATGTCAGTTTCTGTACTAAATGTAATCAAATCCCTTAATTCCCAAATTTATCTCTATAAAGGTTACACTCCCTTAGGAAAACTTGAACTTTGACAAGTAGATGAATAAAATAAATGAAGAGCTAAAGACTAAAAAGTTAAATTCTTCTTGACATTGTAATTGCCAAAATTTTTTTTTTTTTGGACAAGACCTGAAATAAGATAGGAAACATCAAATATACACACATAGGAGTATAAGTTTAAAAGCTTGTGCATAGCAAAACAAACACTGAATGAAAAGATTATTTATATAATGAGAGAAAGTATGTGCAAGATATACATCTGGTAAAGGTTTGGTTTTCAAACGTATATGCAATTCACACTGTTAACTGAAAGAATCTAAGTAAATCAATTTAAATACACACATAGGAGTATAAGTTTAAAAGCTTGTGCATAGCAAAACAAACACTGAATGAAAAGATTATTTATATAATGAGAGAAAGTATGTGCAAGATATACATCTGGTAAAGGTTTGGTTTTCAAACGTATATGCAATTCACACTGTTAACTGAAAGAATCTAAGTAAATCAATTTAAAATGAGCAATAGACCTAAATACACATTTCTCAAAAGAAGGCACAGAAATGGAAAACTGTCACATGAAAAATATTCACATCTCTAATAATCACAAAATTCTAGTTTAAAACCACAGTAACTTATCACTTCACCTGAGTAAGAATGGTGATGTTAGAAATCCAAAAGATAAAAGTGCTAGCGAGTTTGTAGAGAGAAGGAAGCGATATATACTGTTTGTGAGGATGTAAACCGTATAGCTCTAATAGGAAACAGTAATGCTGTTCTTCAAAAAATTGAAAACAGTACTGCCATATGACCGAGCAACGTCACTATGGGATCTTTAGCCAAAGGAAACAAAATCAGTCTACGTATCAGGCACTGCATTCATGTTTATTGCACCATTAGTCTCAATTGCTAAGATATGGATTAAATTTAGTATCAATCAATGGAAAAGTATACACACACATTAAAATGTATTCAGCAATAAAGGGAATGCAATCATGTTATTTAGAACAACAAAAATGGAACTAGATATCACTGTTAACTGAAATCAGTCTGAAAGAAAAAGAAAAATATTGCATGATCTCACTCATACGTGGAGTGTGAAGTCATTGATCTCACAGAAGCAAAGAGTAGAATGGTGGTTACCAGAGGATTGGAAGAGTAGAGAGCAGCATAAAGAAAGATTGATCTGCTGTACTGATTTACAGTTAGGTAGGAGTAAGCAAGTTCAGGTGTTCTACTGTTCAGGAGAATGAATCTAGATTATGATTATATTGTATATCTCACAAAGTTACAAAAGTATATTTTGAACATTTTTATAAGCGAGAAATCATTGAAATTGCAAAAAGGTTTAATGTGATTTAAACATCTCAAAACATATTTACATGTCAATAAATTACATGGCACGCTATCAATGTTTAATCTTTTTGTTTTTATGTATAATTTAAGAAAGAAAAAAAGAAAGAAAGAAAGAAAACCCAATTACATCTTTCTCCAATATATTTTTCATTTGGCCTTCAGAACTGATTGATTCTCTCCAATGTTAAGCATAATCCTTTTAAATTGGAATGTAAAATGGAAACATTATTACTCTGTGACAATGTAGAAAAGAAAATCTATTAACAAATCAGTTTGTAATTTTTTCTTTCTAAATTGAGGTTAATAACACCATCATACTAAATCTCTTGGGTTTTTAACATGCATTCACTCTTTAGCAGTGTGATCGTAAGTATATAGTACAGAGCTTCTTTGTTTCAATGTCCTTAAATAAGTTCAAACATTTTATCTTTCTCATGGGAAATTTGATGACTAGTGAAAATAAGCAGTTCTATACAATACATGCCATGTAGAAAGAATGGAACAAATGATTACCATCATCATCATCATCATCATCATCATCACCATCATTTCATGTTTATTCTTAGGTGCCTTCTTCATACCAGTCAATTTTTAGGTGCTAAGTACATAGTAATAAAAGTACAGACAAGGTCCTCATACTTTTGGAGTTTAAATTATAATGGATACAGAAAAAAGATGACATAAAGTAAATAAATAACAATGAAATATAATTCTAAACATCATTAATTATCATACAGAAAATAAAACACAACACTGGGACAGTGTTGGAAATGGTTGTGAGAGTTAAATAGCATGATCAGGGACTATGTATAAGTGTATTCTATACAACATAACAAAATACCTTAGACTGAGTATTTTGCAAATAACCAAACTATATTGCTTAGAGTTCTAGAGGCTTGGAAGTCTGCAATCGAAAGTTCAGTTGATTAGGTTGAGTATAAGCTTTCTCTTTTCATCATGAATGGTACCCTCTGTTTCCTAATGTTGTGGAAGAGAAAAATGATCTCCCTCTTTTGAAAAGCACTAAACACATTGTGTATCAGAGTCCAATCTGATGAATTTTGGTTATCATCAGCTTTCAGATTGCAACATTATTCACTAGAAGATATTTGAGTATGAATCAATCATTAAAGAAATTTAAGTATAAGTTTCAAGAGGAGAAAATAACTTGCTCAACAACGTGATGTTTAAGACTGTTTTTGGACATAGAGAAAAAGAAACAATTGCAAGAAGTTTTGTGTGTTAAATGGTTGTGAATAAAAAGAAAAAGATATGCTAGAAGGAGCTGAGGATCATGTGAAGCATTCAGGCCTATGTAAAATGTCTGAATTTTGTAGTAGAACACTATTTAATCAAAGTGTTGACAAAAAATTAATCATATATTGAGAAAAGTATAGAAGAGGCACTTAGGGAAACACAAAATAATTCATTACAATAAATTTTTGCTGTATGATATTTTCTGAGAAAATATGCTATATCTATATATGTATCATTATCATAGTTATCTAGCTTTGTCATTTACTAGAAACATATCCTAAGTAAGTTATTAATTTTGGTGAATCCTGTTGATCTTATAGCTCTTTGACTTTATATTGCAAATAATTATACCATGTTCACATAGTGATTGAGTGTAAATGTGATACTTTATCCACTGAACAAATATTTACTGAGCCTTTACTATGTTTCAGGTACTGATCATCAATATAAAGATACATGCGTGGTTGTCATAAAATCCTGATTTTTCTGTAGCTTACAATCAAAAGCATGAGATAGACAAAAACAAATACAAGCTTATCTTATTTTAAGCTGTGTAATAGAATAAATTTTGGTGAGAGAATAACGAGTGGTTGAGAAAAGCCTCTCAGTGAATAGAGGGATCGCTCAGACAAAGATCTGAATAAAAAATGGGAGTGAAACATGAAAATAACTAGGGATAATATTTTTGGAGAGAAGACTGCAATTTAAGAAGCAACACAGGGATAGGATGCTGTGTGGCATTTTTAAGACACAAGAAAGTCATCATGGTTTGAGGTCAAAAAACAAAGAGTGATAGGAGATGAGATTAGACCAATAGCCTGGGGCAAGATCATACAGAACAATGTAAGTCAATGTAAGAACTTTCAGCAATGACATGGTCTGAATTACATTTTCCCAGCAGCCCTGGCTGCTGTACAGAAAATAGATATTTAGATGTGTTATATTTAATGTCATTTAGACTTAAAATTAGAAACTTGTAAATATATGAAGATAAAACAGTCTGACTGAAGATTTGAGGAATTAGAAGAGATGATATATTCATTCCTTAGTTTTACAAAGGTCTTCCAAGAAAATGAGGTTATTATCCCATTGACTGATTCATGGTGTTCAGTAATTATGTATTAATTTTCATCAGCTTTATCTTAGCTTCAATTCCTGTGCATGATATGCTAAATAATGTAATGATGGGAATCTCTTTAATAAAATATTCCTTAGTCTTTTATAATCCTTTGCATTTGTTTGAAAGTAATTATCTAAATTTGAAAAAGATGACACATTCATAATTTGTTTGTGGAATACTGGTTAGATCATTTCAAAGGCCACACTAATCTTTGCACTAAGTTTCCAAATATGATGTTATAATGAGCAAGATGAAGCACAGTCTCCCTCCATATGTCTCTCCCTGTTTCATTATTTTCCTGACACTGTTCTTGCTTCATCATTCAGTAATAGTCTCAATCATTATGGGAATGTGCTTTTGACATTGATTCCTGTGCAAGGGTGTGAGAATTAAAAATGTTTGTTTGTTTGTTTTAGATAATAGAGTTTTAACATAGGTCCCTCACACAGCTATATTCACAGACTTTTGAGTTTTTTTTTTTTTTTTTTTAATTTGGTTTGTTTTTTTTTGTGTTGTTCATTTTTCAGATAGAATATTTGTATATTGCTTACATTGGCCAGGATTGGCTAAAACATGGTATCTTCCTGCCTCCCCCTCCCAGATTTCTGAAATTCTGGATGTTTGCTCTCATGCCTACTTATGTGTCCTTTAATATCTTGCTTGCCAACCTGATTGGAGGAAGATACTCCTAGAGAGATGACTAGATTACAAAGGCACTGACTTTATCAGTGGGCTAGCTCATCAGTGTGTTCAAAGTAAATGTGTTATTAGATGGCATTAAGTGGAGGAAGTGGGTAGTGGACTCATGACTTTGATGTCTCTGGAACTTTATTTATAGACTTGTACCTTATTCTCTGTTTCCCAGATGTCGTGAGTTGAGCAGGTTTCTCTCACCGGGCCCTCGTGCCATGATGTTTCTACTTTGAAACTAGTCCACTCTGTACAGAAACCTTTGAATTCTTAAAGGTTTGAATTCTTAAAGGAATCCTCTCCTTTAAATTTTACTTGTCATAGATTATGTCCCAACAAAGAGAAGACCACCAATAAAAAGTATGCACATATACATATATAAAACATCTTATCAATCATAATGATCATCAGTGAAACAAGGACCAATGCAGGAGCTATGTGCTATTAAATCATTGCTAGGAATACCCCATGTAACAACATTTTAAAATCAATTATGTAATTGCATCACTATGAGAAAGTAATTTAAAGTTGATATTCGCTCAGTTTTGTAGAGGACAAGATTGATATTTTTATAATTATATTACCTTCACAGAGTCATAGGTATCTCTGAAATATCTATATGAATATGCAAGCAATTTTGAAACTTTCCCTTGGACTTATCAATTTCTAACATTCAGTAAATTAATGAATAATGAAGCAAGCTGAAAAAATTAAAAATTCACATGAAAAGTGTGAAAGGACACTAAAAAGTTGGAAATTGAGAGATGAAAATGATCACATTAAAAGTATAATTTTGTCAGAAACATATATCATTCCTCAAGCACGTGCTTCACAGAGAAATCTTGATAATTTTGCAATCTTTGTAATAAAGGATTACATCAAATGAGTTTATTTCATAAGGTCCACTTAATTTAATGCTGTGCATTCATGTGAAATGCTCTGCTTTCATGAAGAGTGTTGACATCTACAATTAATTTTGGGATGCTTGAAAAACAATGAATCATAGATAATTCCGCACTTTGGAATTAGAATATTGTTGAAAGGTTTTTCTTCTCAAGAGGCTTAGTTTCCAGCTGATCTATTGAGAGATATTGGAACTTAAAAGTTCATAAATAAAGTAGAATCTGGTGGAAGGAAGTTAGCTTATTGGGGAGTCACTTTGAATTACATCTGAAACCCCATTTCTTCCCTTTTGTCTGTTTTAAAAGTTCTGTCACTTATCAGTGACATGTTCCTGCTGCCATAATGTGCTGTCTCATCACAGTCCCAAAAGAGTTGGACCAGGCATGGACTGCAACCTCTGAAGCTATAATCCAAAATAAAGCATTTTTCTTTTTATGATAATATTGCAAATCATTTGTGACAGAAACAGAAACCTAATTAACAAATATAGAAGAATACAGACAAGGAAATGTGCTTTAAAATCAGTGAAATGTTAATAACAAGTAACACTAGGTAAGAACCATACAAGTGTACATTTTCGTCTAGATTTTCTATATGTGTGAATTTTTTGTTATTAAATGCATCACAGAACTTTAAAAAATAACCCTCTCCCCATAACAATTAAAATAGACAAATAAGAAACACTTTCAAAGAGGAAAAACAACAGAGTAGTGATCAACAGCAAAATATACCCTCTCTGAAATAGAGTTGAGAAACCTAAAAAACAAAGATTGGTGTATAGAAAACAAGATATAGATATCTGAGAATTAAGAAGATATAGATATCCAAAGAGAAAAGAACAAAGCATTCTGGAAAGCTCACCCTGGTTACCAGGGATTGGGAATTGTCTCTATAGACACCAGGTAAACCAGGAGGGTCAGCAGATTCAGGGAGAAACAATGGACTAGATCAGCAGTGGTAGCCATAATAAAATCCCATGATTTCTTCGAACTTCAAGAAAAATGTGCACTATTACTTATAAAGTGATTACTTCCACACAATGGGAAAGCGTTAGAAAAAAAAAAAAAAATCCAGTGCAGCACCCACCATATTTCAGAGGTTTACCCAGGAGCCAGGGGGTTAGCTGTGTGAGACTGAGTCACAAAATAACTATGAAACAGCTTCATGGTTTCCAGTGTCATCATACCACAGTAACTAGGTAGGAGATGGCCACAGGTGATAGTTGCAGAGAGGGTCAAGGCCAGACATAGACCTACTGAGAAGTCTAAACTCAGGCCAAGAAGACACAGCACCCCACTCTCCATGGTGATAAACCACATAGAAACTATATGGCTTTTTGAAGAATCTGGACCTGAAAGTGTTGAAATTTAATGCAGTGGTCTACTTGAACATGCTCCTCGTGTTCTAGATTTAGCTCAGAGATCAGTGGTCTGAATGTTTTCTCCAGCTACCAATGAAATTAAGGAAACACATTTGGATGGTTACCACATCCTGGGCTGTACAGAAAGAAGGACCTCTAAAGTAGGGAGTATCCCCCTAAACCCCCTAAACCCCCTTAACCCTCGGGCAGCAAAGTTACACAGAAATCTATGAGTTTTTGGATTAGAAACTACATATTCAAAAACACAGAGGAATTTTTTGAGCTTATCTCCTTTGATATCCACTTGAGTGTTTTGTTTTAAGTTTTGGATTTTTTTCCGTTTTTGTTTTTAATCTTTAATTTTTCTCTTTTCTTGCTGTTTTTCATGTCTGTCATTTATTTTCCTTTATCAAACTTTCATATAATTCTATTAATTTCCTTTTAATCCTTCCTAAAATGCTTTATCTCACTTTTCCTCATCCTTTTCATTTTCTATTTCTGAATTTTTTAAAATTTTACTTGTATTATTCTCCTGTGCCACACTCCTCTATCTTCACAAGTATAATCATGAAGCTTTAAGAATCTTTAGATAGGTAAATGTATGCTATTACTATTAAACTATATTCTTTTATTAATAAACAAATATTTAATTTAAGGTATACTTGTCAATATTTTGTTTGTCTTACTGTTTACAGTACCATTATAAATGCCTCTTCTATGGTAAAGGGTGCCACATTGTTCTAGGCTATGTTAATATCCAGTTTGACTTTGACACTATATTCCTGCTGGCTTTGTTGCTATTTCCAGTGTACCATAATTGTTATTAAATTTTGTTGTGTAACTGCAATTATCTGGTTTGCCTTTGGGTGATTTATAATGACAATGTAGCCTATTCCCAGAGAACTTGATGCTGGTTAATTACACTGCATCCTCTTTTAAAAGTGGTAGGATCTTGGGACAGAAGCAAAGTTCCATATTTAAACATGACCAGAGTTCATCACTGAAAACCAGACATTAACAATATCTCAATAATAGCAACAAATGTCCAGGAAGATGATGGAGTGAGAAATAGAAACAAATATGCCTCTCAAGATTTAGAATATAGACAGTAGAAATAACAACTTGGGGAAGAAAGGAGGGAGATAGATCTCTGGGATGCAAAAAACATCTAATGGGAAAATTTCAGTCCACAAAGAAACTGAAGAGACAGACCACAATGGAGAAAAAGGAAGGAGCAATCTACACTTTCTCACCAACCTGTATCATGGCTCATGAAAAAGGAAGACTGACCCTAGAGAGACGAAGTGAAAGCAGGCAACTCCAAGGGTCTTCAGGAAGAAACACCAGTGGATTGGAGCACTGGATGCTGTGGTTGCAACAGCTGGTGAGTTACTACAGTCCAAGTGTCTGCCATAGTCCACGGAGAGGGCACTTGGTCAGATGCCATCTTTGGGAAGGGTCAACTGAACTCCAGACTCCAAGTAGCAACAGGTTGGCCTTATCACACATAACCCAGTGTTAAACTTCAACAGTGATTGTGAGAAGGACAACCAGAAGGGCAAATGTTCATGGTCAGGGAGCAATGGGCCAACTAACAAGACACACCCAGAATGTTATAAACTAAATAATTTAGACACAACCCTATGACCACACGCCCGATTCTACCTAAATTTTCATGAATTTGTAAGTTCCAGAATCGGTACCCTACCCTCATCCTATTGCCAGCTTGCTGGTGATTACTCAGCAAGGATCTGGTCTCTGATTGCCTCCTTTATCTACCAACCAGAGCAGAGTCACGCCTTCTTACAGACTTCTTACAGAACTGTCAATAACAGAAGAAAACCAGTGGCTTGAGATCACAGAGAACTTTTTTCTTCTATTTTTTAGTTTTGTTCATTTCGATTTTGTTTCTCTTTTGATCAGTTGTTTTTGTTTTTGTGAGTGGGATGACTGGTTTTAGTTATCTTTGGGGATATCCTTTTTTTGTCTTGTATTCTTCATCAGTTTCTTGAGGCTTGAATAATCTTTGTTCTTTAACCTCTTTCTAATATTTTTCATTATTTCCTTTTCTTCTTTTTTAAAATATTTTCCTTTAATCATTTCTCTCTTGCATTTCACTCTCTGTATAGATTTTTCTTTTATTTCTCACTTTTTCTTTTATCTTTGAATTGTAATGGTTTTTGTATCCTACCTTTGCTGAATTATATAGACATCTGCCTACTCTTCAATAATACCATTTCTAAAACTATTCTGTCTTCCATCTCACACTATAGTTTAAAGTTTTAGTTTTGCTTTTGGATCCTCACATTGCAAAACTAAACCTTTAATTAATATAATCATAAAGCTTTGTTAATCTTTTCATAGTTATCCGTAAAATTAATATTTTCTACCACTAGAGATATAGCTGTTACATTTAGTACTTATTAACACTAAGTCAATATCTGGAAGGCCTTAATGTTTACATCATATTGATGAGTGGTTCTCTAGGAAGAAAAGTGATACATAGTTTTTATTGTATGCTAATGTGTTAATTGTCTTGGACTATACTACTGTAAATGTTTCACTTGATATTCACAGGTTTACATAATTGTTATTACTTCTCTGAAAGCCAATACTTGATTGTATTTCATGACATTGACAAGAGCAGAGCACACTCCCTGGGAACTTGGTTACTGGACTAAATACACTGCATCCACTCTTACCAAAATATTCAAATTGATCGAATCTTGGATCTGTAGCAAAGATTACAGGTAATCACACCCAAAATACCTCACAAAAAACAACTAAACAGAAGTCTGTATTAGCGGAAAAGTCCTTAGAAAATAACAATTCACAAAACATAGCACACACACACACACACACACACACACACACACACACGAACAAATCCAATTTAGTCACTGGGAGAAAAAGCAGCAAATTGCATTTCCAAACCCCAACTCCCTCAAAACAAATCCAAGGGGTGCCAAGAAGCAAAATAGCATAAGCCCCACACCTGACTTACTGGAAAGTATAGCAGAGGAGGTTAGAAAATAGCATAAAGGACATTCAGCAAGATTAGAAAAGATATAACTAAACATATAAAGGAAATAGTGACCAAAAACATCCACGAGCTCTTAGAAGACACTAAGAAAAAATGAGATGAACTAGACAAAATGATACACAATATGAATGGCCAGTTCACCAAAGAATTAGAGTGCATGAAAGTATTTCATTAAGAAATCCAAGAGACCATAATCATATGAGCAGTGGGATAGACCCAAGAAAAGACAAATTTCAGGAACCATAAGCCAGTGATGCCTTAAGAAACCATCTACTCAAATACACTAAAAACAAGTTAAAATCAATACTTGGTTCAATAACTACTAGATGATGTAAAAAAAAAAGACCATTCTAAGGATACTTTGAATAAGTGAAAAATTAGAAAAAAAACAAAAATGACATAAAAAGTCTGTTGATAGAAAAAAATGTTAGAAAATTCTTAAATTTAGGAAAATAAAACAATTATACAGATAAGTGAGGCATATAAAACACCAAATAGACATATAGTGAGACATTACTTCTCCATGAGACATTATAATGAGTATTCCAGAAATTCATCATTGGCACAGAATCTTAAAAGATGTTAGAGAAAGGCAAAAAAATTACATAGAAAAATACATACATTAGAATCACAGAAGATTTCTCATACAAACTTTAAAGGCCAGGAAGACTTGGAAAAAAGTGTTTAAAACTCTAACAAAAACAAACAAACAAACAAACAAGCAAACAAAAACCCTTCCAATCCCAACTTATATATTTTGCAAACTCTGCTTTAAGATGGAGAAATAAGGTATTTCAACAACATGAAGCACCTCAAGAAATTCATCACTCCCAAACCAAGATTACAAAAAAAAAAAAAAAATCATGGATATTCTCTAAAGAAGTCAACAATGGAGCCAGAAAATAAAAAAAAAATACACTTTGACTGTACAAGCAGCTAAACAAAAGGGGAAAATTAGAAAAGCAGTCATTAGACAATAATGTCATTATATGAAAATGTCAATACTTCTCATTGATAACCCTCATTTTGAACAGTCCTCATCCTCCAATCAAAAGACACAAACTGGCAGAACGAATCATAAAAGAAAACACAAAACTATACAGTACATGAGAATCACATTTAATTAAAAATGATGCAGATTAAAAATCAAAGGACCGAAAACAACATTCAATGCAATGGGAAACCAGAATAAATCAGGAGTTACTAGCCTATTTTCAGACAAAGTAAACTTGAAGCTACTACTAATAAGAGGAGAAAAAGAAGGTCACTACATATTGATTAAGACAGCAACAAAACAGAAAAATATTCACAATTATAAATGTATACACAGAAAGTACTGGCACACATGACTTATAAAACAAACAAAAATGGACCTGAAAAATCAGAAAAAACAACGTAGGGTACCTCAGTACCCCACTGTCACAAAGGACAGATCAACTATGCAAAAAATTCACAAATGAATATGAGAATTGAACCAAAGCTTCAGACAAATGGACTTAACAGATATCCACACTGTGTTTCATCCAACAATAGTATACACATTTTTCTCAGCAGCACATGGGACTTTCTCCAAAATAGACCACATACTATCCTATATAGTATACTTAAGTACATGCAAAAGAATCAAAATTATCCCATGCATATTATCAAATCATAATGTGATGAAAGCAGAAATCAATGACAAAATAAACCATATAAATTATGATAACGCATGGAAATTTAAAAATTACTCTTTTGCATAAAAAGTGAAATAGAGATTAAATTAAAGAAAAAAAAGATAGCTTTTGCAATCAAACAATAATGCCAGTATGACATGCCAGAAACTATAGGACACAATGTAAGCAGACCTAAGAGAGAAATTCATAGCAGTGAATTTACATGTCGAAAACACAGAATGAACTAAAAAAAAAAAAAAAAAAAAAAAAAAAAGTGTACTTCAAGCTTCTAAAAAAAACAAAAACAATCCAAATCCAATGCTCGTATGAGGAAGAGGATTATAAATATCCGGGCATAAATTAATGAAATTGAGACTTTACAAAATGCAAACAATGATCAGACCAAAAATTTGATTCTTTGATAGACAGCAAAATAAACATAGCCATATCTATTCTTACCAAATTGAGAGAACAATAACAAAATCCATGTAAATAGAAATAAAAAGATGAAATCTCAATGGATTCTAGTGACATCTATAAAACTAGTGGTAACAACTTTGAAAAGCTATACTGCCGTAAAATGGAAAATACAGAGAAAATAGATAAATTCTAAGATACATATGAGATATCAAAGCTGAACTAAGAGAATCTAAAAATCTTAAATAAGCCCACATCAGTGAGTGAAACTGAAGGAAGTTAAAAAAAATGCCAATTAAGAAAACCCAACTCCCAATGGATTCTCTACTGAATTCTACAAGAATTTTAGGATCAAGTAGCACTACTCTTCAGTCTCTTTTAGGAAATCGAAAGAGAAAGCAATATAACCAAAGCCATTCCTGATTCCAAAGCCAGGAAATGAAAAGAGAACAGAAAGCTAATCTCTTTAATGAACTCAGATGTAAAAATGTTCAATAAGATACTACAAAAGTATGCAGCAAAATTATAAGAAGTATCATACATCCTGACCAAATAGATTTCATTCGAGGGATGTGGGGATGGTTCAACATACAAAATCAGTAAACACAGAAAAACAGAAGCAAAGACAAAAATCACAGCATCATTTCAATAGACACACACACACACACACACACACACTTGACAAAATCCAATGTCTATGCCTGATAAAAACACTGAAGAAAATAGGAATACAAGTCTTTATCTCAGCCTGATAAAAGACATCTATGAAAAACAACTGCCAGCACCATTCTAAATGGAGAGAAGATCAAAGCTTTCCCTCAAAAAAAAAAAAAAAAAAAGTAAAAGACAAAGATGTTGACCATCACCATTTTGTTAAATATATTGCTTGAAACATCAGCTAGAGCAATGAGACAAGGGAAAGAAACAGAAAATCTATGAATATTTCAGGGACAAATTAGATCATCATTAT
The DNA here is from genome assembly GCF_034190915.1 of Cavia porcellus. Lineage (NCBI taxonomy): Eukaryota > Metazoa > Chordata > Mammalia > Rodentia > Caviidae > Cavia > Cavia porcellus. The sequence continues at coordinate 87,475,283 of NW_026947486.1, read as the reverse complement.
TAGCTGGTAGCATGAATCCCTGCATAAGAAGACCCCAAAATCTCCACCAAAAGACTCCTAGAATTAAGATACAAATTTGGTAATGCAACAAGATACAAAGTCAACACTTAAAAATTAGTGCCATTCCTGAACACCAATAACAAACCTACTGAGAGGCAAACCAGGAAAACATTACCCTTCACAACAGCATGAAGAAAAATGAAATCCTTAGGTATTAGCCTAAGAAAGGGAAAGGAAATCTGACATAGTGAAAACTATAGTTCTCTGGACAAGGAAATTGTATAGAATATTACATAATGGAAAGTATTCCCTGTGCCTGGATAAGCAAAATTAATATAATAAAAATGGACATTTTTCCAAAACTGTTACATAGATCTAATGCAATTCCAACCAAAATACCAATAATATCCCTTACAGAAATTGAGAAAACAATCCTAAGATTCATATGGAACCAGAAGGGACCCAGACTAGCCAAAACTGGGGCTACTGGGGCACGGTAAAGAGCATCATTGTCTCAGACATCATTTTATACTATAAGATTAAGGAGGAAAAAAGCAGCATGACATTGGCATAAAAATAAACTTGGGGATCCATGACACAAAACAGAAGGCATAGAAACAACTCCAAGCACACTCAACTATCACATTTTTTGACAAAACTCTCAAATCCCTTAGCTGAAGAAATGATAGTTACTTTAATAAATGACACATGCCCGACATTATTTCTAGAACCATATTACTTACCATGAATGAAAGTAAAATTAAAATAGATCAAAGATTTAAACATGAGAACAGCACCATTTAACTTGCTGAATCAACAATATAGGGAAACTTGCAAAGACATTGGTTTACTTTCCGAACAGACTCCAATTGCACAAGAATATATGCGAAGAATCAATAAATGGAATTACATAAAATTAGAAAAAAACTTCTACACAGCAAAAGAATTTTTTCATAGAATAAATAGAAAATACAACAAATTGGAAAAAAAATTCCAACTATTTCCTAGAGAAAGGATTGCTATCTAGATTACAAGTTAAATTTAAAACAAAATAGACACCCTTGAATTTAAAACCCCAATTAAAGAATGAGTATCTTAAATGACTAAATATTTCTATAATGAAGAATACTAATGGAAAATAAATACATGAAAAAATGTTAAAAATTGCTGGTCATTTGAGAGCAACAAATTAAATCAACACTGAAACATCATCTCATTCCAGAAAGAATGGCTATCATTAGGAAATAAACCCAGAAGAAATGTTGATAAAGCTGTGTGGAAAAAGAAACACTTCTCCATTTCTGGCAAGACTGTAAACTGATGCAACCACTATAGAAATCAATATGGAGATTGCTTAGAAAACTAAAAATATAAATTCCATTTTATCCAAAGATTTTCCTTCTAGGTATCTTTGCAAAGATATAAACATGAAATCACAATGATGTATGCATAGTCATTTTATTAGCTCACAACTCATAACAGCTAAATATTGAAAACAGCCGAAATGCCCATCAATAGATAAATGGATTAAAGAATGGTAGTTATACACAATACAGTACTACTCTGCCATAGGATGCTTGACTCACTTGTGGGAAAATAGATGTACCTTGAGACCATAATGCTAAGTGAAGCAACTCAGACATATAAGCTTAAATACCACACGGCTTCTCTTATATGAAGCTCTCTCTCTCTCTCTCTCTCTCTCTCTCTCTCTCTCTCTCTCTGACAATTGGAATGCATTATGTACATGTACCAATCCCCTAAAGTGAATGTAACCATTATGTACCTCATATTTGTAGCTGTTCCAAAAATACTACTAGCAAAATATTTCCAGTACAATCAACTGGCAAACCTCAGATTTCTTCCAACAACAAAAACAAAAATACAAATAGATAAGACAAGGCAAAACCACGCAAATACCCCAGAGAAGACATTCGGGTCACTGAAATGGAAGAAATCAAAATGCACACATCTGAATATTGGAAATGTTAAAACAGAAAATAAAATATAAATTGATAAAGACTTTTAAATCTCAAAGATGCAACTAAAACTTTATTGGTCATAAAACAAAATGATCAGACTGTATATCAGTTAGTACTCACTAGAGAAATATTTAGCACAAGATATGTAAATATATAAAGATTTACAAGATAGGCTTACAATGACCATTTGGTGTAAAGTGTGGAAGAGTCCACAAAGACTGTTTGTACACGAGAGATATGAAAGATCCAGTCAAAGGTCAAATGCCTGATGCTCATTGTAGTGTCTCATCCAAATCTGTATAACGAGGCTCAGGGGTCTGCAATGGAAGTCTGAATCGTCTGTGTTAGAAGGCTGAAATGTGTGCCCTGGAAGCCAGGAGATGATGTTCAAGGTAAAGATGAAGACTGGAGCTCCTCCAAAGGAAAAAGTAAGCTTTCTTCTTTGTTCCTTTCTGTTCCATTCTGGTTACAAGCCTACCCAGAGTGGATCTTCTGTTTCAGTTATACTGATCCAGTTTAATTGGATGTATCGTTTTTAAGCTGACAAACTCAGGTAACTTCACAATGTACCCCTTACCAACCAAACACCTTTTCTTTTTTTATTTTATTTTAAATAGATTAAGACAAAAGAGGACAGGACAAGGAGATCAGAACAGAACAATGTAAGCAACACAGTATTTCACCACAAGACAACCCAATATTAACAGTAGCTATCATAATGTCTCTTTCATTGAAATAGCTGAGCATACTTTCACATACAATAGTATCAAACATAATAAAATCATTTAAAACCATTCAAGAGAATGAAAGTATTACAGGGTATTCAGAATCAAATAATAGAAAACAAACATTGCTATTATATTATCTAATTTTCCACAAAAACTTTCCAAACACGTTTTCTTAAAGTCATAGTTTTCAGATACAAAAACAATTTTATAAGCCTCCTTAAATGTGTTACAATTACCTTATGTACAAATATAAATGCACTAGTTTCCTCCCCAAAATAAGTAAGTTATTCAAATGATACTATTTTATAGCATTTCATAACTTGAACACTAACGTAAATGTAATGGTGGGAACCAATATTATGTCTATCAGCATTATATAAGAAGCATATTAGGAAAGAATTATTGCAATTGTAACCCATATTTATATATCTGATCACAGGATCATATCTGGTGTCAGAGCTACCTTTTTTTTTTCTATGCTTTTGTATTACTTTTGTCTTCAGCAAGCATTTGTGAAGGCCTTGGCCCTTTGCCTGGTAAGACCATGAAGGCCTTCATTCCTGAAGGTTCTAGACCGTATGTCTTTCTGCCTGGATTGGGTTGCTGCAGTTTATCTTTGACCTTAATTACAGGGCGTGCTAATATTAAGAAATACTCTAAAGGATCTCTCGCACTCCAAGTATAATTTTCTTTTCTTGTATTGTGGTATAGTAGTCCAATTTTACTTTGATAGTTTGAGTCAATCACTCCTGTCAACATGGTAACTCTCTTTTCTGTTTGTTTACCTAGTGACATGAAGAAACCAAAATGACCAGGGGAAAGTCAGAGCTTCCAGTTCCACGATGTCACTTGCTTCCTGATAGAAGCCATTCCCCTACTGGAACTAAGATGTCTAATCCAGCAGAGCATAAGGTTGTGCAAACTGGAAGCAAAGATCTTGCTGGAAGATCACTAGGGATAATGGTGAGTGGTACCATGCCTACTTCTACCCCTTGATTCCCAGACCTGTGAATCCAATGTATGGGAGACACAGGCCATATAATGCATACTGACTCATAACACGCACAGTTTTGTGAAGAACTTTGCCCCATCCCTGAGAAATATTGTCACCTAGGTGTCAGTGTAACTGTGTCTATAAAGGATCATTCCACTTTTCTATTAGTTCAATCACTTCTGGACATTCAGGAACAGTGAACTCTGTGAGCATGAGACATTGCCTTACTTTAACTATAAAATATATTCCCTGGTGAGAACCAATGTGTGTGGAATTTCATAATTGTGGACAAGGCATGTTGTAACTTATGGAGGGTAGTTGTGGCAGAAGCATTATATGCTGGTAACACAAATCCACATCCAGAATGTGTCAATGCCTGTAAAGACAAAGCATTGTTCTTTGCAGAACGAAAGTGATCCTGTATAATCAGCCTGTCACCAGGTTGCTCACCCCCAGCAATGATGGCATATTCAAGAATTCAGTGTTTTTCTCTGTTGATGTCATATTGGGTACTGTATGGTGGCCACCACTGTATCAGTTTTGGTGAATGGAAGCCCATGTTGCTCAGTCCATACATAGCCTCTATACCTGCTACCAATGTCACTATGTTCATGAAGTCATTGGGCAATTACAGGGGTGGTTGAAAGAGGCTGACTGCTCCCTACAAAATGCATCATCCTGTCAACTTTATTGTTAATGACTTCCTCTGCTGAGGTCACTTTTTTGGTGAACTTTTACATGGGAAGCAAATATTTTTATGTTCATTGCCTATAGAGAGGTTCATCCATATACTTCTTCAAATACTTTGGTACTAATATTCCAATCATGATCTTTTCAAGTTCCTGGCCATCCAGCCAGATCATTGACTCCATTCCACAAATTGGTATACAGTAGCATGTATGGCCATTTTTTTCCTTCCAGGCAAAATGCATTACCACATTCATTGTAAAAAGTTTTGCTTACTGTAAAGATTTACCTTCACCACTGTTAAACTTAGAGATATCCTTCAAAGATATTTTAATGTCACAGCTGTCCAATTGTAGGTGATGCCTACATGACATATAGAGATTCATTCGTAAGCCAGGCCTTAGACTTTTCTTCCTCTGATAATTGATTATATTGTATATCCCACGAGGTCACAGGTGCATGTGGAGAGACATATGGCGAAATAGCAGAAAGAAGAACCATGGACATTTGGGCAACTTTATTATTTAGCCTACTTGTGCTCTCTGGAGATACTCTGGCTTAATCACTTATGTTCCATTTTCATTTAATGATGGATTTTGGCTTCCCTGAACTTCAGTGGGCCCAATAATACCTAGGTAATAATGAACAATGTCTGCAGATGAAAGCAGAAACTTTTATCAAAATCTTAAAGGCCTCCACTACAATTTCCCTGTGGGATCCTGCCTGAGACTGCAAACAACATCTCCACCCACCACTGACACTTCAAACACCACTACATTTGCTGGGTCAGATGGCCCAAGTTTCAGAGCACACTGCACAGCAGCCTGGACCTCTCAGAGATCTCTTATTCCCATCCCCACTCAACACTACCAGCTTTCTGAGTCACTTGGTGAATGGCCCAGAGTAAAGCACCTAAGTGAGGAATAGGTCACTTTCATAGGTCTTCTGGGCAGTGTGCCTCTTCTGGCTGTAGGGAGAGCCAGATGTAGCAACTTATCTTTTACCTTAGAAGGGATATCTCTATATTCCCCACAACACTGGGCTCTTGGAAATTTCACTGAGGAAAAAGAGTCTTGAATGAATTTTATTTGGATTCATATCCCTTTCTAGAGCTCACAAATGCTTTATCAATAAATCCAAAGTGGTTGTTATTCCCTGCTCTCCTAATACAATTAGTATAATATCATCAGTGTAATGGACCAGTGTCATATGCTGCGGTAGAGTAAGACAGTCATTAGGTTGTTACACAGGGCTGGAAAGCTAATTAATCCTGAGAGAGGACAACGGAGTATAAACTACAAATATTCGTGGCAAACCATGATTGCTGAATATACTTAAAGGAATCCTACACACAGAAGGTGTAAGGATGAAAAAGAAAATGAGACTCGGTAAAGGATCAAACAATAGAAAATCAACAAATGTCACAAAGAAATACATACATTTGTATGATAACCCTGAAGGTAAATAGTCTCAGTTTTCCAACTGAAAGTTACACAGGAGTAGATTGAATTAAAAAAGCCCCAACTCTGCTCCTTGACAGATAAAACCTCCCCAGCAAGACTCCCATAGATTGAAGGTGAAGGCATGGGAAATAATACTCCGCACAACTGGAAACTGAAACCAAGCAGCAATAACCATACTCTTAACTGAGAAAGCAGAGTTAAGGCTAATACTTGTCAGGAGACCAAAAAATGACACCATTTATTGGTAAAGGGTACAATCCACCAAAAAGTTATAAAAGTTTTAAATATACATACACCTAGTGTTAGTGCACAGGATTTCATAAAACAAACCCTATTCCAGGGGACACATACTTCCTGCTACAGTAGTAATACGTGATGTAAATACTCTGCTCTCACCAGTAGATTGGTAGCAAAGGGCTCCCTCTATCAGAAGTTCCCACAAAATAACCAAAAATCTAAAAAATAATCAAATCACACATCTGAAGCTATTAGAAAAAGAGAATAAACCAAAATCAAACATATTATAAAGAAATTAATAACGGTCAGAGCTGAAACTAATAAAAAAGCAACATAAAATATAAATGAACAGTAACATTGTTGAATCTCTGAAAAGATATTGAAAGTTTTAGACAAATAAAAAAGTGAGGACTCAAATCACAAGAAGAGATGTGATGAAAATGGGATTTAACAGCAGATATCAATAGTATCCAGAACACCACTAGGGACAATTAAAAATAATCTATACTCCAACAAACTGGAAAACCTGAAGGAAACAAGTAAATTAAATCAAACAGAAAATATATAGAACACATTGCAGAAGAGAGAGCGGACCCCCTACAGACTGCACTGCTGAGAAGGTCTGACCAGTTGTCATCCAGAAAACATAGTAAAATTACAAATCTTTCCTTCATAGAGAACTTCTTCAGGACAGAGAGCATCAGTGGCAAATGAAACCTGCAAGGAAAATACTAGACTCTGCTTTCAGAGTGGCCTTCCCCCAGTCAACGTTTGGTGAGTGACTTTGATCCACTGCCCTTAGCCACAACTGCACATGAGAGCTGGTGGAGACATCATTTTAGTAAAGGACTCAGTGTTTCAATCTGGGTCCCAGAGCTGCCTTTGGCTACAATCCATGCTCCACATTGTCAAGCTCCCAGAGTGGATGAGGAAAGGACAGCTACAGGGGACAGACAGCAGTTGAAGAGCAGGCTGGAAGGAGTGATGTTGAGGAGCTGGCGAATATATACTTTGTTCCTGACACTGGAGGCTGAGTTCAGCCTGATTTACATAAGATTGGAAGGTCACACTGATGCCCTGCTCCCATTGTATGCACAGGTCTGCACCGAGAACATTTCCAGGGGCAGAGTGCCACTTTAAACTTCCAGCATGAGCAGACACATGTCTTATCTTGAGCTCAGCTCCTTTTCCCTAGTTTGGTCAAAAGAAACACACATATATATATATATATATATATATATATATATATATATATATAACAAGGAAACAGAGCTCTGCTATTTTCTTCCTTTTTTCATTTTCCTCTAATTTTTATTCCATTATTTTCTCCTTTCTTTTATGAGTATCTGTGCATATCTTCCTCTTGCTTTCGTCTTCACATAAAATTTATACAGCATAGTATAATCCTATCTTCTCCTTTTTATTCCACTACTGTAAATGCATACAATTTTGCCTCATTGCTTTCTCTTGTTTTTATCTTTTCTCTACTCTCCTTTTCTTTCTTCTCCTCCCTTTTCATTTGCTCCTACTTAACTTTTTCACTAATATTTATTTAGGTACAGGAATATTTTCTCATCCCTGTTTCCCACTACTGATCTTATAACTCAGTCTTCACTGTTATCCCCATTTAAATATCTCTACCACCATTAGGATTCTTTGCACCTCTCCTGTTTCCTTTTCCCATACTATAGAGCGGAAGACCTTTTTGACAGTCCCCATTACAAAGTACCTTAGTTTTAAACAATAGATTCTGTCAAATTACTATGGAGTATTTTTAACCATCAGAGGAGACAATGATATTGCATTTATTGCATATTAGCTGTGGCTCAATACTTGGGCTATTACGATACTTACAATGTAAATGTGGATTTCTTCTCTAGGCTAAAGGAAGATCCAAAATTAGGTCTCGTGGCACATTCTCAACTTGTGCTGATGGCTATAACTGTAACTTGCTACTATTGTAGCTGATTTAATTACACAGGAATACTCTTGACTCATTGAATAATTTTATACCTAGTGAATCCATCTGCTGGTTCCACCATCATAAACAGGAGAAGTGGCAAGGGTTCATAACACAAGTACTTGGACTGGATTAGATTCCACAGGAATGGCTGTGAATTGGAAGAAAGAGATCTTGCACCTGAGTTAGCTTCAGTGTTGCAGTGGAAGGATCAGAGGGTTTATTGTAAGGTGAGCACTCAGACTCTCTGGCAAAGAAACTGTATGTTGAACACATAGGCATCATCTCTTTGGAATATTCAATCTGTGCTCCCATCAGATATCATAGGCTTGAGGGTTTTTTTTTTTTTTTTTTTTTTTTGACTTATTTAGAAATGTAGGATTATGTTATGGCCATACTATTGTGTTTATTAGGTTTTTACTTTTATGTATTTTTTTTTCTTCCATTGGCTCTGATTTGCTAGTTATCTAGATTTTCTCCTTCATCTCGATTTCCTGTCTAGTTTCTTCACCTCAAATCCCTGAAGTAATAATATTACTATATTTCTTCATTGTTTTTAAAATGCATAAACTCCTTCTCCCAAGTTTTTACTTTCACATACTTAGCTCTTCCACAGCCACACCTCCCTTCTCTAATATTAAGCCTAGATCTTCCCCATCTTAAGCTTTAAGCTTTTCCATATCATACCTAGTTTATTGTCCTCCCCTTAACTATTCTTCCGACCGACTTGTATTCTCCCTCCTCTATATCACCTATATTATTGCAGACCATCTACAAATAATAAGTGATTATATTGTGCATAGAGGATAGAAAAAGTGGGAGTTTACCTGCAAGTGTTGCATGAGTGAACCCATTGATACTGTTATAATCAGGTTTAATTATTTCAGCAAAATATAGGAGCAAAGTCCAAATCACTTAAAAGAAACAACAAAAAGAGAAAATATTAGGTTTGGAAATACAAAACTGAAAATTGTTCATGTAGAGGTGACATCCCACTAAATATGTATACATATAAACCACAAACTCTTCACTTTTCTAGTTCTCAATGTGTAGTACCCTTCTAAAAAGGGGGGGGGGAGAAGGGTATACATAAAAATGATTATATGTATTTACATGGGGAAGAAAAGCAAGAGAACATTCCCAGAGGGCATAGTAATAGGTCCCAAAGATGGAGGAAAATACACAATAGAACTATATGCAAAGATTACAGAAGTGGTAAAAAAACTGGATACATTCAAAGTGGGATTGAACCAAAAGTCAACAGTAATTTCAATCCAAATTTCCATTGTGAATTTCAGGAAAATGGGCAAAAAAACTTTGATGAGCTAACTAAAACAGTTTAAAATTTGAATGACAAGTTCAACAAGGATATAGAAAGATGTCAAGTAGAAATATATGAAATAACAATCCATCGAATTCATAAGTTGCCTATTATCAATGTGAAGAAACAGTGCCTGAAATCAAGGACAAAACAGTGCACTATAACAATGTATTCAGAGAAGCCCCAAACAAAATAAAAGAACAAGAGAAAGTTGTCCAGAAATTATTCGATGACAATAAGAAGACAAATATAAGGACAATTAGAGTTAAAATAGAAGATAACATAGAGTTACTAACACATTTACAGAAATCTTTAAAGACAGTTTCTCAAACATTGCATAAGAAAAGAGCTCAAAGTGTTTTTAGAAAACCAAACAAATATGGCAATAAAGAAGCTTACCAAGGCATATTCTTATTCCAATACTCGATATCCAACAACAACAACAACAACAACAAAAACCATTTGTGATATGTTCCTTGTTGTGGGAATGTCTCCATGTGAGTATTTCCACTAAGTCTGGACTGGGTCTAAGACCAAGCTCTCACATTTATTTTGAGAGGAAAAACTAGCTATCAATAGCATCAACATATAAGAAACTAATCATATATCATTAAATAATTGAGAACTCAAAACTTTTTAATATTTCATTATCCCAGGAAAAGTCAGGGACAGCAATTAAATATAGAAGGCAAAAATACAAACACTAACATATTCAGATAAATTATATATAGTTTATATATAAAAAACAGAAAGGACAGAAAGAAACAAAAGGAAGGTGCAGAAGAACACAAAGACATAAGATGCAGATGAAGGGAATTAGAGAAAGCGGAGGAAGTAAAGAAATATGATTAAGAGGTGAGAACCCCAAATTCAGCCATTAACATAAGAATACATGACAAAAACAATGTAGAATGCTGGGTAGGTGCTGCAGGCCGCTGAGTTAGTCAGAAATATTATAGGCAGTGAGATAGGGCTAGGTCCTCAACGGAGCCAGTGCAGACACCTGGCAGCTACTGGGAAAGCTGACTCCTGCTGTGGACTAGGACTCAAGTCAAAAGATCATACAAATCCACCTATATCCTGGGATTGATATCCTAAAGAGTTCTCATCTCCCTAGGAAAGAGTCACTGCTCTGTAAGAATGTCCACTTTCTACATGACTCACTTCCCATTTGTCCCTAATGTAATCAAATTTACCTGAACTATTGATCTTATTGGCTAAGTATAATTATGTCCCATCTTGAATCCATGGTTTTACTCTATAAAAGTCCCTAGAAAAGACAAAGTCTTTGGTACCTTGCTTGGGACCTCTTTGGTCTCTCTTCAGAAAGGTAAAGGGAAACAGGGGATGGGGACTTAGCTCAGTGGCATAAGCTCCTGCCTCACAAGCATGCAGTCATGAATTTGATCCCCAGTAACAACAACAACAACAAAAACAAAAAAGCAAGGGAAAACAAAGGAGACAGTTGCTCTGCTCTGTTGTTTAGGATAAGGTCTCAGAGTGGTTATCCAATTCTGCTGCGTTTATTTCACCTTGTTCAGGAACTTCTTGTGTTCTCCAGGTTGACAGTGAGGCACACATGTTGTTTGCTCTGGTGGGTTCCAACCTCTAGCTAATAAACCATTGGCCTGACACAGTCTGTGCTGCAAACTCTCCTCTATTCTTCTTTATACATATCTAGTGCTCATAGCTTTCAATTCTGCAATAGCTTAACCCATCACGCTCCAGCCCATAATCTCAATGGTTTTTGGGGTAAGGAATTGGCCTCCCTAGCTAACCTATGCTGGTAACCTCGCTCTGCCCACATTGCTCACAGATCCCAGCTGCCAAAGGCCTTTCAATTTCTTACTGTTGTAGTCTTCCTGTCATAGCCAGTACCCAGGAGACAAAAGTCCAAAGCCATATTAAACCTTTTGTCTCTCACATCTCTGGCATTTACCGTTTCTAAATTCTGTACCCTACTTCTTCTGGTCCCACAGTTTCTCTAGCTCAAAATTTTTTTTTATTGGCTAGTACTAGGTAGTTGAAAGCCTGAGTTTGGATTTTCTGGTTTAACCCTCTCCTCTCATACTATTTCCTCTGTTAGGCTAGTAGAAGTTAGTGAGATCAAGGGAAACCTACTACTCAAAAATCTGAAATTCTTATTAAGAGAGAATATTATAAAATGGTAAGCTGTCCCTCTTATTAATCTCTTGCTTCTTATCTTGTCTGAGATCTCTTCCCTGATTATTTTTCTTACAGACAGACAGACAGACAGACAGACACACACACACACACACACACACACACACACACACGTCAAGAAATATGTTCCTCAGTCAGGCCCTTATCTGAAGCTTGTGGCAGTGCCATGCATTCAGATCTTGAGAAATATGAACTAAATAAATCTCTTTTCCTTATAAATACTCATATTTAGCAAATCGAATGGCACTAAGACAAATCCACTGGCTCTTTAGAAACTCATTTAATTTCAACATATTTGTTTGTTTTTCATTTTCATTTCTAGTTTCATATCATTCATAGTTTAAAAATACTTGTGATGATTTCAATCTTCTTAAATCTGTTAAAACAAATGGTGCTCAAAACATGGAATATCCACTTGTAAAAGATTAAAATTAAATCCTTCTACCTCATTCTGTATTCAAATGAAATCAAAATGGATCAAAAACCTAAGTAAAACAAACCTATGTTTATAGTAGTACAATTCACAATAGCTAAATTGTCTGAATTTCCACCAACAAATGAGAATAGAGGAAAATGTGGCATAAAGACACAATGGAATATTATTCCACTGTAAAGGAAAATGAAAAAAAGGACCTAAGTAGAGGCCATTATATCAAGACAAATAAGTCAGACTCAAAAAGTTAAATATCGCTTGTTGTCTCTTATAAGAGGAAATTAATTGCTAATTAATTAAAGGAGAAATAAAGGGAATTTGAGGAGTAGACATTTGGAGACTTAGGAATAGATAAAACGTAGCCTTGAGAAAAGACAGAGGCCATAATGAGATTGGAAATGATCAAGGCATTTTCAATTCATGTACCAATTTTACACAATAAACCTCACTATTCTGCCTCACTAATGTAGTATTAAAAAAATATGATTTTTAACATATGCAGAAAGATTATTGACTCAATCCTACATTCCCTAAGGATAAAAATGCTCCACAATCTAGATACAAAAGAAGGTGCCTAAACACAACAAAGGACATATGCAACAGGCCTGAAAATTATATCCAATTCGGAACATGAAATTTTGTCTTCTGAGATAAGGAAAAAGACCAGGATGACACCCTTGACACTTACATTCAACACAGTGCTACCAGTTCTATTCAGAGAAATTCAGCACATAGAAATGTCAAAGAAGGACAAATGGGAAAGGAATAAATAAAATCATACCAAGAATATGGTCCTATCCACAGAAAAACCCTGGAGATTTCATCACACACACAAAACAATCAGAACTAAGCTGGACACTGTGGTACATTCCCTTAATTCCAGTTACTTAAGAGGCTTAAGCACAAGATTGCAAATTCAAGACATACCTAGGTGAATTTGCAAGAACTTGTCTTAAATTAAAAAACAAAAAACAAAAAAATAGTAGAAATAGCTTAGTGGTAGATCAGTTTGTTTCCCAGTATCACATATATACACGGACACATAGATACACATACACACACACACACACACACACACACACACACATATTAAAAAAGCAGATCTAACAAGCAACTACAGTAAAATTGCAGAGCAAAAGTCTATCACAAGAATATTTCTGTATATTAAAACTATTAGAAAAGGAATTTTTAAAATGTCACATTTCTAGTCATAAAAATACAAAATACCTAGAAATAAGCTTAATCAATGAATTAAATGAATTGTATACTAAAAGCTATAATATATCAATGAAATATATTAAAGCAGATACAAATAAATAGAATAATGAATCGGATTATTACTATTTTTTAAAATGATCATACCAATCTAAATCCAATACCCTGTTCATCAAAATCTCAACTGTAGAGGCATTTCTCACAGAAACAAAAAAGAATATTAAAACTATATAGAAAAGACTCAGAATGCTCAACTGATCCTGAGGAAAAATAAAAAATGTAAGCAGCTCATTTCCTAATCTTAAAATATATTCAAAATTATTAAACTATAGTAATTATAATTGTATGCTAGTGAAATGAAGATAGACATATAGTCCAACTGAAGAAAAGGAAAAGTTCAGAAATAAACCTTATGTATGCAACAAACTGATCTTCTACAAGGACATCAGCAATTCAGAATAGTATAAGGATAGTCTATGAGCACTACTAGGAAAAGTGAATATTCATATGCACAAAATGAAAGTGAACCTTTATTTAAACCACACAAAAGTCAAATAAAATGTATTAAAGACATAAATTTATTTTAAATCCTTCATATATAAAATCTCTTGTGCAAAATGCATGTGGGAAAACTAGACACTGGTCTTTGCAATTTCAGGAATATGACAACAAAAGTGCAGACAACAGAAGCAAAAAGAGATAACGGGATTATTACAAGTGAAAATGATTATGAACAGCATAGGAACAACACTCACAGCTCAGCAAATGAGAGAAACTATTTTCAAATCGTATGTCTGATAAAGGAGTAATTTTCAAGCTACAAGAGGAGTAACCCAAGAGCAATGATGATGATGATGATGATGTTAATTTCATAAACATGAGAAAAGTGTATAGCTATTTCTCCACAGAAGATGTTCAAGTGGACAGCAGCAATGTAAAAAGCTGCTCAACGCCACTAGTCATCAGAAAAATGCCAATTAAATAGGAGTGTGGTGTCAACTCACACTTGTTCAGATGGCTATTATCAAAGAAACAAAGATAACAAGTAAAAATTGCATATATATGTATACCTAGGTGTTAATCATATTTATCATATGCATATATAATGCAAACTTTAAAAAAGGAAATCCTGTAAGATGCTACAAGGTAGATGAAACTTGAGAACAGTATACTAAGTGCAAGAATATTCAAAGAAAAATTGATGATTCCCTTCTATCAGATGGACGAAATAGTGAAATTTATAGGACCATAAAATTCAACGATGTTTGGCTGGGTGTGGAGGAGTGAAAAGTAGTATGTTGTTCGATGAATATAAACATAGTTTTGCAAGATAAACAATTTCTGGGGATTTGCCACATAACTTAGTTACTATAGTTAAAATACAATTGTTTTGCACTAAAATTTTTAAATTGGGTTTATATCTTATTAAGTGTACTTTACCACCAGTAACACAAAAATGCAGAGGGATATGAGGAAATCTTTGGAGGTGATTAATATGCTTATTAGCTTGACTCTTGCAATGACATCATATATATATGCATATTATGTGTGAACTTATATGCATTTAAATACATATTAATATATTTATAATGAATGTATATTTAAACTCAATTAATTATACTGATTAAATATGTGTGGGATTTTGTATGTGAATTACACCTCAAATTTTTTTAAATAAATTATATCGCAGCTTCCTATAGCTAATCTTTTCAATTTTGAAAAGATAGTAGATGGATTACCTTTCAAAGTCTACTGTACATCTTAGAACACTTGAATTTTACTTTTGAAATCTTATAGAGCATAAGAGTTGTTAAAAACATGTGAGCTAATCTAGCATTGCAGGTACTGTAAATGTTCTTATCAAACTGGAATTTAAATGTTGCTATCTGAATCATCATATCTAAATTTCCACTGTACTAACATTTACCTGCATTCCTGAGAAATAAATTCATATGCATCTCTGAGTCACTGTCCTTTTCATATCTACAGTTAAAAATAAATGGTCCACAAAACGCAAAATTATTTCACCATTATATGTGGCTAAAATACCTGAAAAAAGTATCAACTAAATGTAATGCAATTGAAAAACATTAAAATGAAAATATCCAAGATTTCTTTGAAATCAGTTTCTGCCCTTGATTTGCTGGTCAGCGCTTCTCTGTTGTACAGCTGGATTTAGTGGACTCACTGTATAGTAACCCAAACTGCAGAAACTTACAAAAATTTCTTCTGCCTTTTTTCTTAGATGTTCCTGCTGCAATAACAAACTGATTTTGAAACATAGTCTAGCAATTCTATGGGTTAAGAAGTCCAAAACCAAGATGATGGTAGATTCAGTGTTTTGAGCAGATTTGTTCATGATTTATCTGTAAATTCGCATATCTAAAAGAGAGCAAAATTGCTCACTTCAGTTCCTTTCTTGTTGAAATTAATCCCTCTCATGAAGTTAAAGCCCTCATGATTTAATCCTTCTTAAAAGGCTCCACTTCTTAATACCACTACAATGAGATAAGAGTTCAGCACCTGATCATAGAACCCTCTAAGCCTCAAATTTTATATTGTTAAAAAGGTGGAATTATTTATTTTAGCTTTGACAAGTATTGTAGATTTAAAGATGATTGACATAAATTTCCTATCAAATAGTATGCACTAAAAAAATTGTCATAATACTTACTATTCTTATATATTAGTTATTAAAATTTCAACATGTGATTGAGAAAATAAATTGAGTATACAATCAACAATTGAATTCATATTATAGATACGATGTTTCTTGGATATGTTATATTGCATAAATTAGAGTTTCTGATATTGAGGCACTTCATTTGTAAAACATGACATAACAATTCTTCCTTTCTACAAGCCAGTAGCTCTTAGAACTTTCCATGTGTTTATGTGTGTATGTGTGTATGTGTGTATGTGCATATGCATTAGAACTGTTGAAACACTGCTTTCATCTCTTCCTCTTCAAACTGATACAGAGTTTGATTGTATTGTTTGAAGTATTACAACTACATTTCAATCTAAGTACTCTTAGTTTAGGATGAAAATTCATGCCTGTTTTACTAAAATGCCTTCCAAAGGCACTCAAAATATTAAATTCCTTAGCACATGTGAAAGCTTTAGTATATAGTTTAAGTACAGTATCACTTATTAGATATTCAAAAGTATATTGATCAATGTTCTTTTGTGACACATGAAACAAACAACTCAAATAAGCATAACCATGCGCTTACTAACACACAAATATAAAGGACTTTATTAACTTACATGACTGAAAAATATATGGATCAAATGAGGTAAGCAGGCCTCAATCTTTCTCTCCCTCTCTTGCTCTACTATTCTATATGTGGGCTTTATTCTTATGGAGATGCCTGACATTTAGCACCAGTTAACTACCAGAAACTTTAGGTACACATTATCTTTTGTCTTTCTTTTGATCCTAGCATTGCCACAGAACCTTCCCTAATTACTATACTAAGAAGAGACACAATGGCCAGGTCTGAGACATGTCCCAAACTAGAACCAAGAGATGAGATCAGTCCTATCAAATAATAAGGCTCAAAATTGAAAGATCAGGGAGTCATCCACATGGACAATTCATAATGTGATTACTAAACCTTCATTATATCTATAAATATACATGATAGGAAATGAGGAGGTAGATTTTGTGAAGATATAAAGGGATCTGAGTTATAAAGTGAGAGAAGAGAGACAAGAAAGAGGAAATATAATGAATCAAATGTGATATGTGCAGGGGATTTAGCTCAGTAGCATTAGTGCTTGCCTAGCAAGCATAAGGTTGGGAGTTCAATCCCCAGTACCAAAAAGAAATGTGATGTGTATTTATACAATTTTCTACCATGAATGCACCTGTAATGTATTGCAAACATATACTAAAGAAAAGTTTAGAAAAAGAAACTATAAAGAAGATCCATTTAATTATTCATAGTCAAATCCATTTTTATTATTCATGTTACTGACCACTGAGACACTTTCGAATTTATTCTTTAACATTATTTTCCCAAATCAGAAATAGATTAGCTAAGGCATTTGGACCTTGATGGAAAGATGGAAAAAATATATAGGCATGCAATTTACAACTGAGAGACTTAGGAAGGAGTTTCAAAATAGGAGCTACCATGAGTTGCACATTTTCTAATAACCATTCTGAATAAGCCTATGGCACATAGATGCAGCAATAATTTAAAATCTTATTCAGAAAACTATATTTTCAGAGAAAATACAAATATGTGGTACATATTGTTTCGGACCTTTATGTTAGATACACAGAAATGATCTTTACATGTTTGCTAAAATTCAAACATTAATTCCAACTTTGAAATTATTTTGGGGAAAATACTGTTTTAAGTATTTTTAATGTTTTTAAAAATCGTATTGAGTTTTCCTTGGAGATATATACATTTTTGACACCATACTTAAGCATCCAATGTATGTATTATTTCTTGAAAGTAAAATACCAGGAGACTAGTTATGGTTCTTCAACAAATATTTGTCAGATGCTATGGCATTAAATGGATCAATCTGTGAGATGTAAATCAGTTTTAAAGGACTTCTCAAAGGAGCAGCAAGTGACTTTCAGAGTAAAATCAGAATACATGCAGTACTGCAGGTACAAGGAAGCCATTTATATGGTAAAAAATGTTGGAGAAAAGCTTTTAAATTAGATGTCCTAAACAACAGAACAATCTATAGTGAGAACTTAAGATTTTTTTTTTCCAAATCCAAAATGAATCTTCCAACTTACGTTGATTTTATGATTTGGTCATAAATATCAACAATAAATTTCTCTATCACTTACTTCTCTCACATATTATTTTGTTTGGTGTCTGAATCTTCCTGAATAATGTAACTGGGCTATGATAGTTCAGCCCCATTCCTTTCTATGACATTTTAATTCAAAATAATTGCTATCTTGATGACTAAAATTATCTACTTTTTTTCTTTCACAATCAGGTCATACAAAGGTTGTAGTGATTTCTGACTAAGTATAATCTTAGTATTATGCTAGATTATGTAAAGAAAATTAAATGTTGCTTTGTTTATATTACAATGTTATCAGTGGTTATCAATTTAAAATTATAAATATAACATTGTTTTCTATTTTTCTCCTCTGTCCCTGTATATGAACTATGATGAATTCTTTTTTATGTTTTTTAATGATGGTTTGAGTATATTACATAAAATTTCAGTCATGTGTAATTGTTAAAATTCCAACTTGGACTACTGTATATATACAGTCTCAATGATTCAAATATTGCTTTCTCTTAATACTTTCAAGGACTGCTATACACAGAAATTTGAGTAGACTGTAAGTGTGTTATGACCATTTCCCCTTCTCTTTACTCTTTTTCCCCCCTTAAGTTCTGCTTCTTGAGATGTGTTGAAGATAAAAAGACAAAATAAAGCCAGTCGTGATGCTGCAAGTTTGTAATTCCAGCACACAGGAGGCTGAGGCAGGAGTCCCACCATGAGTTCAAGGACAGCCATGGCTAAATAACGAGGTCAAAGCCAACCTAAACTGCATAGGAATACCCTGCATCCAAAAAAAAAAAATACAAAATAAATTTAAAGGAAGAAGAGGAAGAAGAGAAAGATGAGTTTGTATGTACATGAGAGAGGGAAGGAAAGAGGTAGTAGTAACATATTTGTCTTCTTTACTGATCAGTGATTGTAGTCTTTACTATTGCTGCTTCTCTAGCTAAAACTGGTCTTTCAGCCTAGTAATTCCTATTTACTGCAAATATTTTTAAAAGTAAGTATTAAAACAAAAACAGATGATGTATTATATACCAAATCTGGAATTTTGCTCATCCTGATAAATAATTCAGTAAGTACGTGTAAATAGAATGGAATTACCATGTAGGAAATTCTGAGAAAAATTAGGAGTTCTATTTTTCATAAAATATGGGATGTGTATTTTTAAAAGTTCTGCTGGATATTGAAGGAAAAAGTATCACAAGGGCTCTAGAGTACCTCAAAACTTTTTACTGTATAAATAATGGTCCAATGAACAGCTTTTAACTTCTAATGAATTATTTATAAGACAAAAATTATTAACACTGGAATTTTTGTGTCAAAAGCACAAGATGTTTCATGACTTCTGATTTTAGAGGTGTAATATAGTGGAAAGAACTTGGCCTTTGGTTACAAATAGACTTGAGTTTGTACTACATCTTAATCTTTGGGTTTTGGGATCACTAAATAAACTTTTTAGCATCATTTTGCCATCAGTAAAGATAGTTTCCTATGTGATGAGATATGAGATGTATTTTAAAGAGCCTCCTTCATAGTCCCCTCACAGGGAATTTTGTTTTTGTCATAGTCTTGTGCTAAGTAGTTGGTATGCTGCATGCCCATGTATCATGACCAGTTTCATGACCACATATGGCCATGGTCCATGTATAACATAAGTATTGTGTGTCTTTGGGCAATTGCTTCACAAAAATGAAGTTATTTTACTACAGTATCTCCATTAAGAAACCTGAATTGAGTCAAAGTTATAAATTGTCTTTCAGTTTTGATGTTTCTGATATTTTTTTCTTAAAAGAAGTCATTTGAGGTAATTTTAAAAATAACAAGGAATGCACATGAGGTCATACGGAGATAAACAGACACAAATGTGCTTGAGTTACATATATGTACAAGAGAGATAGAGAGACAGAGAGAGATAGACAGAGACTGAGACAGAGAGACAGAGACTCTGAGACACAGAAACAGAGACAGAGAGAAACAGATAGAGACCAATTTAGAGAAACACACATACTGAATGATTCTAAGTTGGACAGTTGGAGACAGATACCACTAAGAGATACCAAATTGCATATTCAGAAAAATGCATACAGCCAGATGCACAGGGAGAAACAGACATTCATGGATTCATACAGAATGGCAGAAAGAAAAACAGAACGGAAAATAGAAATACAGAGCCTGAAGAAAACACATAATTAAGAGGGAGACACAAAAGGAAATGAAACAGCACTGATGGAGGATCACATAAAATGAAATAAAGTAGAAGATAAACATGATCAGAAAGAAGAACAGATTTTCATACATAAACACACAAACATTATCACATACAGACTCAAAAAATAAATAAGCAAAGGCAAAAAGAAAGAAAGACACAAAGAAAAGGAAACAGAGGATGTGGAGACAGCAAAGTTAGTCAAAAACAAAACAAAGCAACCCCAGCTTCTAACTCACAAGAGAAATAAAACACTATTACAAATAAATTAGAAGGACACTGTCATAGAGCTGACCAGATTCATTCTGTCACCTGGAAAAGTTCCTTTTGTTGGGTTACCAAAGGACTCCCTAGGGAATCTTTTTCATTCAAACACTGACATCCACTAAAATTAAATGTTCTGTTCCCCAAAATTAGCTAAAGATCAGGATAAGGGCTAGGCTGGTCCAACGCCACCATTCATTAGCCCTGGGTACACATTATTTCTCAGACTTCATGCAGCCACATTGCTTCACAATGCTCGCAGTGATTTGACAGAACAGCCAGCAGTGAATAAGTTCAGTGACAGATTACTTGATCATGAACTTTCCTCTTTATTGAAGATTAGTCATTTTCACTGTAATCACTGAGAACTAAAATAGAGGCAAAGTGAGAAATAAACTATTTTATAGCAAAGTAAAGAGTCAAACAACCATTATTAGACAGTCGATAGTCTTTTCTCCCTTTAATTTAATTCAACCCCCACCTTCTATAGGAAGAGACATTTCTACAGTATCCTTGTCTTCATTTGCCACTTTTTCACTTCAGACACTAAAGGCTTTCATTGAAGTCCTTACTTCTTAGTAGACACCAGTAGCTGTCCTGTTTCTCTCCCATTTTTTCTGTGCTGCCATCACTGATACTTTCATTCAATGACAAAAAGTTTTCTCAGCATACCTCTAATAGGCTGTAAGTTCATCAAGAAGGATGAGGATGTCTAACTCTTCTCCATATTTGTCATTTAAGTTCTGGGAAAATAATTAGCTGTTTTTAAATAAAAATCTTGCTAAAATGTATTCTACCTCTCTTTGTAACAAAGGAAACATCAAGAAAAGATCAAAGGATCAAAGAAAATATAGGAGATGATTTTTCATACTGGTCATATTAATTAAAGAGTAAGCTCTGTGAGGGCAACAAGATTGGGCTTGAATTCTTGTTCTATCACTTGTTCTTTTAAGATACAGCCAACCTGTCCCTAAACCCTTCTAAGATTATTTTTGATGGATATAATGTTAGTAATAGCTCTACATATATTGTAGATATATTATAGAGTCATGATTACAACACAAATGAAAGGGCTTGGAAAAATTATTTGGCACATAGTAAGTATTCAGCAAAATTTACCTGTCATTTTCTTTACTTCTTTATGACTCAAGAGATAACATAAATGCCAGATTTACAACATTCTTCAAAAATGTAGTGTGTTTAAAACATATTGAGATATGTAAGGATACTGTTACATTAAATAATGCCAGAGAACCGGGATTCAAAACTATTGTGTCTAGCATTTTTGTGTATTTTTACCATCAACAGACATTTTTTTACTAACACTAGCATGTCTGCCAACTGCAATTATTAATACAATGCATATATCTTTTATGGAGTAAGAAGGAATATCATTGTTCTGTTTTTTTCAGTAATGTGGATTCAATTCAGGACCTTAGCCCCAAACAATATCTCTCCACCCTGTATTTTTCTTTTATTTGCAGGACAGAGTCTAAGTTGTAATTTTTGCTTGTGTGAACTTAATAGTATGTGCAGAATTTCTGAGACTTTCTTGCTTCAAATTGACAAATATTATAGTAAGAGCCCTTTATTTGGCATGAGTGCTTATAAACTAATTTCTAAATGTCAACATCACTTTCATCCCAAGACCAAACAAAAAATCCATTCATAACAAAAACTGCAGGCTAATCTCTTTAATAAGCATGAATGAAAAAATCTTCAATAAGATTTTGGAAATTAGAATGTACCAAATAACCAAAAAGATCAAACATTATGACCAAGTAAGTTTCATTCCAGTGTTGTAAAGGTAGTTCAATATAAACAAATTAATAAATATAAATATAAAGCATCATGTAAATAGAAACAAGGAAAAACAATATAGTAACAGCAATATATTCAGAAAAAATTTGCCAAAATCCAATACACATTTGTACTAAGGAATCCTTAAGAAATTATAAAATCTTACCTCAGTGTGATAACAGTTATTTGTGAGAAACCAATGATCAATGTCATATTAAGTGAGAAAAAACTGAAAGCTTTCTCTCTAAAATCAGAAACAAGACAGGAATTTCCACTGTCACCATTCTGGTTTAACAGAATACTCAAAATATTAGCCAAAGTAATCAAGCAAGGAAAAGAAATAAACAGAATACATACATTTAGGAAAGGAAAAATGGCAACTATCATTGCAGGTGACATGGTCTTCTACGTAGAAGACCCCCAAAATCCTGCCAGAACACTCCTACAATTAAGCAAATTCAGTAATGTAGCAAGACACAAAATTAATACACATATAAAAATCAATAGCATTTCTATACACCATTAATGAACTCACTGAGAAAGAAATTAAGAAATACTATTTTCAATAGCGTCAAGAAAAGTCAAATAATTTTCTTCAGCAATTAACTGAAGCAAGGAAGTGAAAACTTCTACAATAAAAACTACAGAAATGTGAAAAAGAACATTGAAAAAGACATGAGAAGATAGAAAGTTTTCCCCTGGTTTTGGATAGGCAGAACAAATATTTTCAAAATGATCATATTTCAAAAAAATCGATATATGCAATTAATGCAATCCAAATCAAAATACCTGCAGTGTTCTTCACAGAACTAGAGAAAACAGTTCTAAAACTCACGTAGGGAAGAATCCTAAAATAACAAATGCAATACTGGGCAACGAGTGCAAAGCAGGAGACATCATAATATCTGCATTTGAGTTACAACTGCAAAGCTACAGTGATTAAAAACAAAGTTATTGGCAAAAAAAAAAAAAAGACTTTTGGATCAACAGAACAGAACAGATAATGTGAAAACAACCCCAGGCACACTTGGAAACCTGATTTTTAACAATGGGTTAAAAATATTTGTCGAAGTAAAACATACTTCTTTAGCAAATGATGGGAAAACTAGCTATTAACATGCAAAGGTTGAAGCTAGAAGTATATTTCTCACTATGGCTTAAATAAAAAATTGAAAGAATCAAATACTTAAATATTTCTGAGAAACACTTAACCTACTGAAAGAGAAAATATGCAAAACTCTTAAACTCAAAGGAGTAAAAATGTCTTTTTGAATAGACCATATTGAGCAAGAAAAAAAAAGTAGTAAGCCAACAAGTAGAATGCGAACAAATTAAAATCTTCCTGCACAACAAAGGGAAAAAAAAACCTAAAAAGAATGAAAAGACAACTTAGAGAATTGGAATTAAAATTTTATTACAAAAATTCATACAGAGGAATAATATCTAGAATATAGAAAAAAATAAAAAAATAGACCCTTCAAGACTTAGTTATTACAAATTGTGTTGCTATAAACATGGATACACATATATCACTGTGGTATGATGTTTTTAATTCTTCAGGGAAGATATTTAGAAATAAAACAGCTGGCTTGAATGGGACCTCTCACACTAGTTTTTTGAGGAATCTCCACATTAATTTCCAATGTTTGCACCAGTCTACACATCCACCAACAGTTCAGAAGGATTACATTTTCTCCCCATCCTCTCCAGTATTTGCATTGGTTTAGTTCTTGATGATTTTCATTCTTTCTGGGACAAAATGGAATCTCAGTATTATTTTAATTTGCACCTCACAAATGACCAGTCATGCTGAACATTTTTTTATGCATTTATTTGCCATTTGAATTTCTTCATCCGAGAGAAGTTTGTCTTCATTTAAGACCCCCATTTTTGATTGGGTCTTTGAATTTAGGAATTCTCATTTTTTCAATTAATTGTATAGTCTAGATAGAACTACTTTTTTGAGTGACAATTAGCTAAATTTTTTTCCACTTTGTGTTGTCTTTTCATTTTTTTTTTGTGATTTCCTTTGATGTACAAAAACTTTTTTTTAATAAGATGAGACCCAATTTCGTGATTATTTTAAGTATATCCCTTGCAGTCTGGGTTTTGCTCAAGATCTCTCTACCACTGCTATATCTTCAAGATTTAGCTATACTTTTTCCTCTAGTAGATTTAATATTTATATTTTAATATTTATATCTTTGATCCATTTTGACTTTAATACATTATGATCGATATGGGTGCAGGCATTTGCATTTCTTCTTGTGAGAGGGGACTATACAGAGCATTTACCCATTTGTCTTTGAACTACCTAAGATGTCTTTTTACAATTTCATATATTCTGGATATTAACATTTTTTTTCTGATGAATACCTGGCAAATATTTTCTCTTCCTGTTGTTTGCCTCCACACTCTGTTGTTTTCTTAGCTGTGCAAAAGCTTTTTAGTTTCACATAATTCCATTTGTGAATGTTTTGTTTTAATTTCTGTGCCTTTGAAATTTAAAAATCTTGTTATCTACAACAACTCATGCAAAAATATTGATGATATAAATTAGTACAACCACAATGAATAAAATTATGGAGGTTTTTCAAAAGCCTCAAGTAAAACAATTTCTGTACATGCATTCAAAATATATGAAATGAATATACTTAATACCTGAATTCCTATGATTTTTGTAGTATTATTCAAAATAGTGAATCATTATTGGAGTTCATCAATAGATGACTGTATAAAGAAAACACACATGTGCATATATCTATCTATCTATATATATATATATAGATAGATAGATAGATAGATAGATAGATCGATAGATAGATATATAGATATATCTTATGATATATAGCAATATTATAGACCATAAAAATGAAATCCTTTCACTGCAAGATCGGTTAAAATAAGGAACAGTGTATTTAGTAAGACAAGGAATCTTATCACTAAAAGATAAGTACTACATGTTTTTTTTCTAATATACAGAAACCAACCAAAAAAGCAAACAAACAAAAATACATGCTGACCTGAAACTAGAACAGTAATTACTAGGGATTGAAAATGGTTATGGGAAAAATTAGGGCATGGTTGGACGTGATCAATTCACATTGTAGACATCTATACAAATGCAATATGAATTCTACTAATATATACAATTAATATATGCTAATAAAGAGACAAAAACAGTCCTAGAATAATAAGATCTATAAGATTAAATATTGTGTAAATATAATGTCAGTAAGTAATACAACTTGACACACAATAATTGTTAAAATTATTTTTATCTCCAGCTAATATTGCCCCCAAATATTTAGTATTATAACTTTCTATACTTTACATTTTACACTCTAAGGTACCTTCCACTTAGCTTGTAATGAATCTAAATATTTTAGTGAATTGGTAATGCCTTAAAAATGAATTATCTCAAACTTCTCTGAGTTATTTAAAACTCTGATTTAAAATAAGCTTGGATATTAAAATTTTAATCCAATGTGTCTAAATTATTTATAGGTAGTTTTGGTTTAAAAAAGACTTAAAGCTTGTATGTCTTTAGTTCCTTGCCTTTATTTGAATGATCTTGGCTTGCTGACTCGTACTCACCAACTATGTATTTCATTGATAGTCTTCTTCGTACAGTTCTGTCTCCTTCTATACCCAAACCTGCCTTGTATTTTTAAAAGCAATATTAAGAAATCACAAAGATTTTGTTTAAATTGAGTACATTTTCATAATAAAATAAGATAGGATCAAAGAAGATCTTTATGAAATGAATACATTCTGCATCAGTTAATATAGCAATGATTGATCTGATTTTTAAGGGAGCAGTGACTATGTAGTATCATGTTTTCTCTGTATTTCTTGTTCTGGCAATTATTCAATATTCATGCACAAATGTTGATATAAAATGTACATAGCAGGCTATAAATTTTAATATAGATTAGGATTTCCCATTCTTGGAACAATAAACTACAGTATTTATCATCATGTCATATTCAAAACACACTGGGATTTCTTTTTTGGGTACACATCCAAATCTAGCTCCAACTGCGGCAGAATTCTTTTCTTTATCTTTCTATGTTAGAAGTACACTTAGAATTTAGGTGTAAGAAAGGGAACTGATATATTATGACTTGATGTCTATCTATGTTTCATATATTACAGTTTGTGATTTCCACATTTTAAACTTCTCATTATTTAGCCTCTCAAATGGCAATATAACTTTCATATCTCTGAAACACACTTAAAATTAAATTTTAGCTCTCTGATATTGGAAAATAGAATTTCTTCTAGTTCAGATTCAATACTGATTTGCTGCATCGTTTAAGATTTAATAATTTTCATGACGTTTTAATCCTAGTGAAACTATTTGGTTTATTATAGGTGAAAAACAAAAATGAAAAAAAACAGCTTCAGAAATATTGTTTATTTTTATAACAGAATGAGGTATATTAATTTGAAAATGTATGAAACCAAATTTTCAAATATTTTCTTATAGCAGTGGGCATTGAAAAGGCCTATGATATCAGAGATTATGGTTCCTTTTTAAGTAGTTAATGACTTATTGCATAATCAAACATCATTGTTTTTTTAAGAAGAATTTTTTTCTTTTAAAGAGAAAAAGCAAAAAAAAAAAAAAAAAAAACCTGATACAGAATTTTAAAACAAGCTAATAGAGGATTAACAATAGTTAATGTACTCCATGTTGTTATCTTCAAAGTAGTTACTCAGATCACAAGACACAGGCATGAAAATTTGCTCAAATAATTTTGCCACAAATTATTCATTTCAATGGAATTATAGAAATTAGTAGTATAGTTATCTATATCTATCTATATCTATATCTATATATCTATCTATCTATTTTTTACTCCTTTCTTCATCCCAGTTGTTCTTTCCTTTTGGGCAGTTTATTCCTCTTTCAAAAATCTTTTGTGTATTTTGGATCTTTTTTGCACTTTCAGTTTCTTACACTATGGAGACAATATGAGGTTTACACATGCAACTCTGATTTATTTCACTTAAAAGTATCATCTGAATTAAAATCCATTTACCTATAAAAGCCTTGAATTTATTTTTCTTTCTGAGTAATGTTCCATTTTCCAAAAACACCAAATTTTTATCCATCCCCGACTGATGAGCATTCAGTTTGTTTCTAATATTCAGCTGTTATAAATTGTTCTTCAAAGAATTAACAGCTAGGATTTCATCTTATTCAAAAGATTTGTGCATGAAAGAAATCACCAACAGAGTGAACCAAAACCCATAGAGTGAGAGAAACTTTTAGCCAACTTTCCCTGAGACAAAGGACTTCTTTCAAGAATATACCAAGAACTGAAAAAACAAGGTTCCTCATTTCAAAGACACAGTCAAAAAATGAGGGTCTTAGATAAATAAACACCGCTCGATGAAGACATTCAAATGACAAATAAATATATGAAAAAATGTTCAAAATGACTGGTCATTCGAGAGATGTAAATTAAAACAACACTGAGATCTCATCTCACCCTATAAAGAATGGGCATCATCAAGGTCTCAACCAATAACAAATGCTGGTGGCCTGTGGGAAAAAGGATCTCTTCTGCACTGTTGGCTGAAGTGTAGACTGATGCAACCTTTGTGGAAATTAGTGTGAGATTCCCCCAAAAAACTACTGTTAGAGGCCCCATTCCACCCAGTGATTCCCTGAATATCTTCCCAGAAGAATTAAAAACATCTTACCATAATAATATAAGTGCATCCATGATTATAGCAGCATAATTAAGCATCGGTCTGTCTGATTTTCATGGTTTCTTAAACTAGTCATTAACTGCATAGCAAGCAGTGTAAACAATGTAATTATTGTCTAATTGTAGTTATAATCTTTTCTCCTCTGCTTAACATGTGCCTTTACATCTAATACGAAGACGTTAGTTATTCCTACTCTCTCTATAGTAATATATTATGTGAAATACTTCATAGTGTATCATATTTTATAAAGGAGAAACTTGCTACTGGTAAAAATTGAGTATCCTGAATTTTCTAAAATGTATCCAATAATAAATAGAACATTACAAATAATCTACATAAAATAATTTCAAGTTGAAAATTGAAGCTAACAGTAGATAAAAAGCTATCCTTTAAAAATAAATTAAATTTCTGATCATTAATCATGTTAGTTGGCCAATCTTTAATATTTCTTTTCCACCTATTAAATCATTTAACACAAAAGAACACACTCTATCAAATCAATGGAGATGTATTTAATTTTTCAATAAAAATATATACATTTAAAATGTACTTTTGTTTTATACTTTTTGAATGACCTAGAATCAAGAGGGTTTTTATTTACTTCTAGTTTATTTTTCATCAATGGGTTCTGAATTATACTATATATAAGAGCTCACAAGTTATATCTCATAGGCCAGTTCATCACATAGATATATAAAAATTCAAATAATTGTAAATACCTGATACTGATATCTAAGAGGAAAAATAAAATAATATAATTATCTTTGTATATGACATAGGCAAAGATATATCAAGAAAAATTAAAATCACAAACTTAAAAAAATTGTATGTCAGATATTACTTAAATTAAGAATGTGCTATCTCAAAAGAATGTATCTCAAAAAGTCTTTCTCAAAAGAAGGTTATACAAAACTGAAAAAACAGGAATAATACCAAGGAAAAATACTTATGATTTATAAATCATAAATCTATGTAGGTCATGGAGAGTTTTTAAAGTCCAATATATTAACTCACAAAATAATCACAAAGTCTTATAAAACATTTTACTGAATAAGATATAGAGATGGCAAATAAGTTTATGAAATTATTTTTTAACATTATTGACCATTAAAAAATATAAACTAAAGCCACAATTTTATTTTACCAAACACATATAACAATGACTTAATAATATGCATGAAAACTGATACAACCACATAGAATAAATGAATCACATTCATTATAAGAATCCAAAATATTTTCCCAATACAAATTTGTAATACAGTTAACCCTAATCTTACAACTTGATCCAGATATTTCCCCACCCTGATTTCTTCACACAAATACAATGTAAGCATAAATTTATACAACTCTTGTCTATAGATGTTTATTAGTAAATACTAACAGAATAATTAAATATAAAGTATCACAAAAGTTGAAATGAGAAATGAAAATGTATGATTCATCTGTAAAACAAAATGGAGTAATTCTAACAAAAATGACAGATATATATATATATATATATATATATATATATATATATATATATTAATAAAACGAATTCAGTTACAGTTTAAATTCTCTAATATTTTTTGCAAAGAAAAAAACTGGAGAAAATATCACCAGCTGCTGGGTCCTAGAAATGTGAGAAAGTGATAGACTGTAAAGAACATGAGATTATTTGGATATTGATGGAATATTTAAGCTTTGATTGTGGTGTGGGTCACACACTGTGAACACTGGAAAATTCTCCAAGTTTTATACTCAAAGAAAATTATTGTTTGTGAATTATCCTCAAATTTGATATGAGGAAAAATGAAAGAAGTATAACTGATAATTTATATTTAATTTTTATATTCTTTTGCAAAATAAACAATCTCTGGCTAACACTTAAGCATCATTTACTGAAAAAATAATTTATTAAGTAACCACTACAAATCAGAAACAGTAATGTTAAATAAAATAGGCAACTGAGAGTAAAACAAAGCAAACTTCTGTCACTTATGGGACATATATTTTGGAGGGAGGAGAAAGACAGTCAAGACAATAGGTAGGTAAAGATCAAAGATGTTATTAGAAAAGAAGACACAAATATATATGAATCCAGACTTTGATGAGTGCTAGAAAGAAAAATAAAGATAGAGTGTAACATCAGTGGGGGACTTCTGACACAAAGAAAAAGACCTTAAGAAAGTACACCAGATAGAATTACAGAGAAATACATTAGGTAGATTGCTCTAATAAGTATGAATTAAGAATAATAAGACATACTGCAAGCGAAGTAAAAGAGTTAGACTGTGTGTGGCTTTGTTTTCATAATTTTAGATAAAAAAAATTAAGTGTTCTTTTTCCATTAAGGTAATGTCTGATGGAGCTACTGTAAAAAAATAAACAATGTGAGAGAAATACAAAAATTTTGCAATCAACAATGTAAGAAATAATAATGGCTAGGATCAGTGAGGATTTCAGTTATGCACGTGGAACATAAAACAATAGGATTTGCAAACACTTAAACGTTGTCAGTTGAAATGAAATACAGGAGTCAAAGATGACTAAATTTTTGGCTCAGATAATATACGAACTGAGATTACGATTTATTGAAGATAAAATATTTGGAGATGGAGACTATTTGGAGTTTTGTTTTAAATATATTATCCAGAATGTCTAGTAAGTATTACATTAAAGAGAAAAGTAGGCAACTGTGTGTATGATTTTGAAATTCCTAATATTATGTATATATTACATAGATACGGTTGGATTTAAATACTTGGTGTGTAGCATTTAAATTCTGAGACTGAATGACATAACCAAGACAACGAAGAATAAAAGGATAAACAAAAATGTACAGTGATATAAATACTAACCTCTGATCTTATCTAGGCAAGAAAGTAGAGGCAGAGGCAGCATGAAACAACAGGGAGCAACTGGTGTGTGAGGGGGAAAACCAAGAAAGAAAAGCAAAACGAAGAATAGAAGGGTCAGGAGATAAATGTAAGAGACAAGGAGAGAGGGAAAGGGATTTTAAAAAGGAAATAAAATATATTATGTACATGTACAGGGGCTAGGAATGTGGCTCAGTGCTATAATGCTTGCCTGGCGTGCACAAGACCGTGAGTCAACTCTGCACAAGAAATGTAACATTGTTTTATATAAATATGCTTATAAAGAAAATAAAATAAATTAGACTTGAATCCATTAAAAATGTGCTTCAATGGCAAGGGGTCATAATTTGTGCCAAAATTTTGATATATCAAAATATCTAAAGATATAGAATTAATCAAAGGATTGCACAAAATGCGGGTTACACATGACCTTGAAAGAAGGCATATCAATGGAATGATAGAAGCAATATCTAATTGCCTAGGGAGCAAAGAAAACAGAAGAGAGAAATTAAAGGAAGTAAGTAGTTTGAAGGAGTTTGGTCAAGAAGAGAAACAAAATATGATGATAGCTAAGGGGAAGTATTATCAAGAGAGATTTTCTAGCATTTTTTCCTGAGATGAGTGATGTTTTTATTTTGAAACAAATGTTTCCATATGAAGAGAAAGTTGACAATGTTCCAGAAATTAAGGAGCACTTGAAAGTTTTATCTTTGTTTATGCTGTGTGAAACATGTTTTGTGAACAAGGAAGCAACTAGGTAGTATGAGCCTCTTCAAAAAACATTTTATCTCTATAAGATGCTGGAACAGCTGGATAGATGCAGTGTTGGGAGCATGTTGAAATTCAGTTCTCATTACTTCTGTTTTCTGTGTAAAGTTCAGGGGGAAAGCTAAAACGAGATATGAGAATGGAGGAAATAGTGGTAGACATTTGAAAAGAACAGAGGGAGATTGAAGCAGTCATCTGGATGAGTCATTAAATGAATGAATTCAATCTGCCTTGACAAATAAAAATTTGGATAATCTGGGACTATCTTCCCATGTAACAATTTGATTTTAATTAGATCCATTCATTTGTGGGAAGAGAGGCTAAACACACATTCCTAAAGACTAATAGTCAAGATACGAGGTTATAGCTCAGAGGCACAATGTCTGCCTGGCAAGCAAGAAGTAGTGAGTTCAATAATTGGTACCAAAAAAAGAGACTAATGGTCAAGTGAGGGTGGTACAGTTTCTGACAGCTACAGTTGTTGACCACTTACTAGTGTAAACCATTGCAAGTAAAATCCCAATGCTTGCAATAATTCTGCAAAGATACAAATATTATTATTCTGCATTCACAAGAAAGGAAGTCAAACTTTAGAAAAGGCAATTTAAATGCCAAAATCTGTGTCTGTTTCCTTCCAACAGAGATTCAGAAGTGACAAAGATAATTCAGTGACTACTTAGACTTTGTATTTCTATTTCAGAATAAATGCAAGATAATCACGCTCCCACCATAAGAGTGGAACCACATTTCTATAGTGAGTAACAAGGGGAAAACTATGTGTTAAGCCTATCCAAGGAAGGTAAAGTTCACAAACAAGAAGATTATTTCAATGATTTGAGACTCATTTTACAGCAAGGGAATCACGCTCCAAATTCATTCTCCTTTCTGATCGTTCACGGGTCTATGTGTTCAAAATATATATAAATTTCCTT
This sequence comes from Cavia porcellus, assembly GCF_034190915.1. Lineage (NCBI taxonomy): Eukaryota > Metazoa > Chordata > Mammalia > Rodentia > Caviidae > Cavia > Cavia porcellus. Next base: position 87,442,745 of record NW_026947486.1, on the reverse strand, counting down.
GGCTAAATGTATCCACAAATTATAAGCTAATTGCATTTTATCGTGCCATAAATTTTCTTCTAGTTTTTAAATTTTTACATGAACATGTCATATATTTGATTTTAGATGCATTATAAGATAGAACCATGCTAAATGCAAGTTTCACCATTTAATGAATACATCCAAAAGAATATTGAGAATTTAGAAAGATTGAATATAATTTTTAGCAACAATTGTCGAAGATGTAAGAAATAGGACCTTTGTTCTAACACTAGGAATGAGTAGTAAGTGAAACAAGCTGGTCACACAAAGACACATACTGTAAGATGAACTTGCATGAGGTAACTGCATTTGTTAGGCTCATAGAAGGAGTAAGTGATGATTTACATAGACTAAAAGAAGTGGTATTGGGAGTTACATCTTAATGAGTACATAATTTTAGTTTTGCAAAATGAAGAGGTCCCTGGAGGACTGATGTGATGATGGTGATTCTAGTTGTATAAAAATGTAAGTGTACACAATTCCACTGAACTACACACTTATAAATGTTTAATGTGATAAATGCAAAAGTAAAATAGATTTATACACATGGGAGGTTAGGTTTGTAATTTATGTAAATTATGTATTATGTAATTTATGTTATTTGCAATTTATGTAATTTATGTCTTCTAAAAGTGACTCATATAAATTTTGGACAGTTTTGCCTAAATTCAAAAACCAAGCTAATAAAGCAATTAGTTATACAACTGTGAAAAACAATTTTAGTGATTTTGTTTGTCCTCATATCTGTACTACGAAGCTCCATATGTAAAATATATCATAAACTGTTACACTGAATAACTTGGAATACTTATTTTAATAATATTTCTTTTTAAATTTCTAAATGGATTATAGTAGTACAAAGCCTGTGATAATGTTTATCAAATTCACTCATTACAGTTTATATTTGTGTGATACAAAAGTTCCTGGAAATTAACACATCATAGAAATGTCCATTGGACCTTTCCCTTCTTCCCCAGTATTATTAAATGCAAATGATGATAGATGAATTTTAGGTTATCTTATTATACACTAATATTTGTTGCAAAATTTTTGTTAAATTTTTACTACCAAACTTGGATAAATTATTTATTTTGCAACTTACAATTTATTTATCTTCTCCCATGGTGTAGTACTGATATAATTTAAGTTGAATATTCTTATCTTTTTAAAATTTCATCATTCCTCTTCTTTGTCGTTGTTGTTTTTGTGGTTGTCTTTTTGAGACAGGGTATCTCTATGTATTTGATACCCTGTCTCGAACTCACAACAATCCTCTTGCCTCAGCTTCCCAAGTGCTGGTATTACATGCATGTGCCACCACACGTGGCTTGCATCATATTTCCTAGTATTGCTTTTGAGAAATTTTTGTCTCCATTTAATACAAATTTCCCATTTTCAATACCATTACCTTTTATCCCTTTCCTGTTTCCTCTCCCTAATTGCCTTCTACTGCTCAAAAATCTTATGTTTTAGATTCTATTACATCTCCTTTATTTAATCTTTGTTTGTTGGGTTTGTTTTTTGGTTTCTTATATAAGATAAACCATGTGGTAATTAACTTTCTCTGTCTGAATTATTTTGGTTAACATGATGGTCTCCAGTTACAAATATTTCCTTGCAAATGACATGATTTCATTCTTCTTTGTGACTGATTGTGATTCCATTCCATACAGATACATTATTTTTATGTATTCATCTGTTGATAGAAATCCAGAGCGTCTTCACAGTTTAGATATTGTGAATTTTACTGCAATAAATATTGATGTGCATGTGTTCCTATAGGACTAATAGTCTTTTAATACTTTAGGGAATATATGAAGGACAGGAATAGTGGAATTAAATGTTATTTCTAAATGACGTTTTTGAGGATTCTCCCCACCATAACTATTTTCCATAATGGTTATCCTTGTTCACATTGCAGCTACCAGGGTAGAAGTATTCCATTTTGCCATATCCATATCATTCACTTTGCATTCTTGATGATATCCATTTTAACTGGGGTAATATGGGAATTTGAAGTATTATAGTTTTGATTTGAATCACCCTGATTGATAAAGATGTTAAAGATTTTTACATACTTTACTGACCATTTCCACTTCTTTGTAAGGAGTATTTGTTCAGTCCATGTGCACATTTTTTTATTTAAAAAAGTTTTTTTTGTGTTGTCTCAAGGTAATCTTCTATCAAATGAATAGTTACTAATATTTTCTCATTCCACAGGTTGTCTCTTTTTATCTGTTGTTTTATGTTGCGTGCAGAAACATTGTAATTCATTATAATCTCATTTTTTGATTTTCTATGTTACTTCCTATGCTTTTAGAGTTCTCTTTAGGAAGGCTTTTTCATATCTATTCTTTCTATTGTTTCTTCTATACTGCTTTCATAGCACTTTTAAATTTTCTGTTTCATATATATGTCTTTTATCCACGTTGATGTGATTTTATTGCAGATTGAGGAAAATGTTTTAGGTTCAACACTGTACAGGTTGTATCTAGGTTTAATACAGTGCAGTTTTCCCATCGCCATTTGTTAAAGAGATTACTTTTCCTCTCCCAAGTTTTTGGCCGATTTCTTAAAAATCATATAGCTAACAATGCTTGTATTTCTTTCTGTGTCTTATGTTCTATCCCACTGGCTCCCATGTCTTTTTTGTGCCAAGAATACAAGTCTTTATTGTGTAACTTGAAATCAAGTATAGTGCAACCTCCGACATAGCTCATTCTGCTCAGGATTGCTTTTGATAGTCTCAGTCTTTTCCGACTCCATATTAATTTTAGAATCATTCTTTCCAGTTGTGTTAAGAAATATGATGGCATTGGAATTATATTGAATGTATAGCTCAGTTTTGGCAAAACAACCATAATATTAGTTCTTCTGAATCATGAGTAAAGGAATTCTTTCCATTTTCTAATACCTTTTTTAAGTTTTCTTTCTTCAGTATTCAATACTACAGGTAGTAGAGATTTTCCACTTCCTTGGTTAGATTCCTCTAGATTCCTTACATTTTTTTGGAGACTTTACTGATTGGAATTAATTTTCTGATTTGTTTCTCCATGGGTACTTTATTGGTGTACAGGAATCCTATCTTTATGTGGTCAGTTTATATTCTACCACTTCTTAAATTTATTTATCATTTCAAAAAATCTTCTGGCATAATTTTTGATCCACTATGTAAAGAACCATATCATCTGTTTTGGAGTATATCCTTCAAATATGGGTAATTTGAATATTTTCTTAACTTTTCATATTAGTTCATTTCTTTCTCTTTTAGTGTCATTGCCCCAACTACTTCCAAGTGGTGCATTGTAAGGGAATGATGAGAGTGGAAAGCCCTGTCTCCTCCTGATTTTGAAAGAACTGCTGCTATTTCCCCCCATCAGTGTTATGTTCGCTGTAGGTTTATCTTATGTGCTTTCCATGACATTGAGAGAAGATCCTTTCATAGCTAATTTCATCAGGGTTACCATGAAGGAAGGTTGGGATTTGTCAGAAGCCTTAACTGCACTTATAGAGATGATCACACGGTTTATACCCTTCATTCAGTTTATGTGGTATACTATATTTAATGATTTAATTATGTTGATCCTTCTTTTCATTCCTGAGATGAGTCCAAATTGGTCATGGTGAATGAACTTTTTAATGTGCTGTTTAATGCTGTTTGCCAGGAGTTTATTTAGAAATTTTGCTTTTATGTTCTATAAAGACATTGGGCTTTAGTTTTCTTTTTTCATATTTCACTTCTTGACTATTTTTTATATTATAGTAATGTTAGGATCATAGGGTAAATTTTGGAACATTTCTTTTCTTCCTATTACACAGAAAAGTTTGTGGATCATCACTGTTATCTCTTCTTTCAAGGTCTAGCAACATTTAGCAGTACATCTATCATCTTTTTCGCTTTTCTGATTTAGTAGGCTCTTATTACTGTATCAATTTCAGTATATATTAATTTTCTGTTTAGTTTTTTGTATGCCTTAGGTTCAAATTAGATGCCATATATATCAAGAATATTTCCATTTCTTCTAGATTCTGTGGTTTATTGGAATATATGTTTTAAACAGACTTGATAATTTTATGCAGTGCAGTGTTATTAGGTCACATGGATAAACTTCAGATTTCTATGGGTAAATGGATGCAGCTTGAGACCGTACTCATAAGTGAGATAAGTCAGATTCACATGTGTAAACATTGTACTGTCTCTCTAGTGTGAAAAGCTGAAAGAATAAATAAGTTCCAAAATGTACAATACATATTGTGAAAGGGGAATAAATTAGAATGGTGGAAAGGAGAAAATAACTTACTTAACTTACCTACTACTTTCTTTTATGACTCAGTGTGTCAGTCTGTGTCCTTTAGAAAGTTAAGATTTTTCATAATGTTTTATTATTGAAAACTATGTACTTGTATCACTTTGGTGTTTTTGTTCTGTTTGACATATTTTTCTTTAGTTTTAATGTAATCACTTTACACATCCCCGTTTGAAACATTCTTTTCTAAGCTCGCTGTTCTTTTTTTTTTTTTTTTTTTGCTTTCTTCATCTTCTCTTTTTCAAATTCCCTTAATTGTTTTCTGTTGTGCTGGCTTCATGGTCAGGGGTTTCTTTAGTTTATCCTAATTGTAAAATATCTTTATTTCTCTTTTGAATTTGAGGGAACCCTTACAAGTATAGCAATCTAGGTTGGAAATTATTTTCTTTCAAAACTTGAGAAACTTCTTTCTGAGCCCACCAGGTTTTAGAGGGTTCCTATGAGGTATCTATTGTTATTATTATAGGTTATACCTTATAGTGAGTTGGCATTTCTTGTTAATGACTTTCAACATTCTTCCTTTAGTCTGTATTTCTGATTTTTTTTTTTTTTTTTTTTTTTTTGCTATAATTTCTCATGGAAGTGTTCTTTCTGGCCATATTTATTTGAGATTAAAATGACTCTTACCTCAGTATCCTATTCCAAAATTTTTGGAATTTATATGCAATAATTTCACTGAATAAGGTTTGTATGCTATTAACTTGTATTTTAACATCCTATTTGAAACTCACAGTTCTTAAATATGTTCTTTTAGTCTGGGAATATAGTTCAGTGACACAAATGCCTACATTGCAATCGGAAGATCCTGAGTTTGATTCCTAGTACCCCAAAAATGCTCTTTTACTCTTTTTCTGGGTATTCCTGAATAAAAGTTTCATTGTTTCTCATTCTTTTTTTGTGTTTACTGACAGAATACTCTAGTATGACCACTTTTTATTATACCTTACATATCTTATCATTTATCTTATTATCAAAATTCTAAAGTAAGCTTTTTAATATTATTTGATTTTTTTTTTCCATCGGTACTGGGGATTTAACTCAGGACCATGGGCTTGCAAGGCAGGCGCTTATGCTGCTGAGCTAAATCCCCAGCCCCCTTGATGTTTTCGATTTCAGGGATATTTTCATTCTTTTTGATATTTTCTATTAAAGTGATTTTTTAAATATTTTTATCCATTGTCTTCTTTAATTCATTGGGTTCTTCATTTCTATCTTTTTTTAAAGAGAAAAAAGAAAGGAAATAAAAAAGCAGTAACAGGGTCCAAATAATACAGAATTTCAAGAAAAACTATACAGTAATAAGTCACTAGTTAAGAGGTTATATATTATCATCTTAGAAACAGTTGTCCAAATTATAAAATTAAAGCATATAAAGTAGACATTCATACAGTGATATTGCAGACAGTTCCATTCAATGATCCAAAAAAAGCTCAGTAATATGGTTTTCCATCCTACCTACTCAAACATACATGCGGTTATATTCCTTAGACCACCTTCCTTTCCTCTCTTTTTTACAATAACATTTACACATTTTTTTTTTTTTACTCCCACAGTTCGTATTACTCTTTTTTGAAGAGAATAAAACCTAACATGACTAAACAGAATAGAGACAGAACAGAAGGATGGGCATAGTACATGATGTAAAAATAGAATACCACGTGATCAAAAATGGTTACCATTGTGCCTCTTGCTATTTTTAAAAAGAGTTGCCTATATCATCAGATATAATAGAGTTGATCAAAACAGTACAGTACAAGACCAATAAAACCTACACTGGAGACCTTACAGGACTTCAAAAAAAATAATAGTCAAATCATAATGCGCATCATAGTAAATCTTATTGCCTTCATGTGGTTGCCTATACCCTGAAACTTGATATTTTCAAACAAAATAGAGTATAGTAGAATCAGACAGAACAAGATGGGGAGAGCAATACTGAGGCTCAAATCAGGTTAATAGGAAAACAAAAAAGTTACTATAATATATCCCGCTCTTTTTAAATTTAGTTTTCCCTTAATTGAAAAAAATAGATTAATTTAAAAAAAAGGGTGGAGATTGAGATAAAAGAGGACATTGTAATAGAACAACGCAGGTCAGAACCGAACAATTTAAGCATCATTGTGTTTCACTCCCAGATAATCTAACATAATAGTAGTCACCATTCTGCCTCTTTCCTTGAATTGAGTATAACTTCGTATACTATAGCATCAAGCATATCAAGACAGTGTGAAGCCATTCAAGACAATGAAAGAATTACAGGACATTTAAACCCAGTTAACATAAAATGAACAACAGTTTCTATATTATCTCTTTGCCTATAAAAATTTTTGTTTATACTATTGCATATAGTAAAATTTAGTAAGATGCAACATGTTAAAACCATTGGAAACTGATGTACAACAGCTTGATGGGATTTCAAAACAAGATAATATTAAATCAGCACTAGCTATTATGATGTGTTGTTTTCTTCAAAATAGCTATTTGTACTATAACCGATACTAAAATTGAACAACCCTTGTTAAAATCATTGCAATTAATGAATGAAAACATTATATGGCTTCAAACCAATATGATTGGGAATCATGATTACCACATACATTTTTGTATTCTTATCATTCCTTACACTAGGGAAACTATTCGGTATTTATACATGTGAGTTTGATTTATTTCACTTATGAGTATGGTCTCAAGTTGTGTCCATTTATTTATAAATATCTCAATGTGATCATTCATTACAGCTGAGTGTACACGTACTCAATTGTATAAAAATACCACAGCTTTTTTGTCCATTCCTCAGTTGATGGACACTTAGGTTGTTTCCAAGATCTGGCTATTACAAATTGTGCTGCTATAAACATGGATGCACACATATCACTGTGGTATGATGCTTTTAGTTCTTCTGGGAATGTGTCTAGAAGTGGAATAGCTGAGTAAAATGGGGCTTCCAGTCCCAGCTTTCTGAGAAATCTCCACTGTCCTCCACAATGGTTGTACTAGTCTACAATCCTTCGAAAAGTGCAGGACAGTTCCTTTTTCTCCACAGCCCCTTCCAGCATTTGTTGTTGGTGGTTTTCTTGATCTTGGCCATTCTTTCAGGAGTGAGATGGAATCTCAGTGTGGTTTTAATTTGCATTTCTCTAATGATTAATGATGATGAACATTTTTTATTTATTTATTTGCCATTTGTATTTATTCATCTGAAAATTGTTTATTCATCTCAGATGCCCATTTTTGGATTGGGTCTTTGAATTTGGGGGTCTGATTTTTTTTTAATTCTTTATATGTTTTAGACAGAAGTCCTTTTTCTGAGGGGAAGTTCACTAAGATTTTTTTTCCCAGTTTGTGGGTTTTCTTTTCACTATGCTGGAGATTTCTTTTGACATACAGAAACTGTTTAATAAGATGCAATCCCAGTTATTGATTCTGGGAAGTATTTCCCATGCAGTTTGAGTCCTGTTCATGAATTCTCTACCTACTCCTATGTCTTCAAAATTTTTGCCCAATTTGTCTTCCAATAGATTTAGTGTTTCTGTTTTAATATTTAGATCTTTGATCCATTTAGATTTTATTTTAGTGAATGGTGATAGGCATGGGTCTAGCTTTAGTTTTTGGCATACGGAGAGCCAGTTTTTCCAGCACCATTTATTGAAGAGACTGTCGTTCTTCTAGTGAACATGTTTGGCCCCTCTATCAAAGATAAGGTGGTTGAGTGTGTTTCTAGTTGTGGTTGTATCTTCTAATCTATTCCACTGATCTTCGGCTCTGTTTTGGTTCCAGTACCATGTTGATTTTACTACAGTTGCTTTGTAGCATAACTTGAAGTCAGGGCTTGTGATACCTCCTACCTTGCCTTTGCTGCTTAGACCTGTCCTTGCAATTCTAGGTCTCTTCTTGCTCCAGATGAATTTTAGAAGTGATTTCTCGAGTTCTGTGAGGTATGTTGATTGTATTTTTATTGGGATTGCATTGAATCTGTATAAAAGTTTTGGGAGAATGGCCATTTTCACAATATTTATTCTTCCTATCCATGATCAAGGGATGTCTTTCCATTTTTTGAGATCTTCTTCAATTTCATTTTTCAGTGTATTATAATTTTCCCTGTATAGGTCTTTCACTTCTTTCGTGAGAGTGATTCCTAAACATTTCATTTTTTTTTTGGTTGCTAGTGTGATTGGTGTAGCTTCTCTTATTTCTCTCTCTATGATTTTGTTGTTAGTGTATAGGAATGCTATTGATTTTTGAGTATTGACTTTATATCCAGCTATATTACTGAATGTATTTATTATTTCTAGGAGTCTTTCATTGGAGTTTTGGGGATCCTTTATATAGAGTATCATGTCATCTGCAAATAATGATAGCTTATCTTCTTCTTTTCCTATCTTTATGCCTTTTATTTCTCTCTCTTGTCTAATTGCTCTGGCTAGTATTTCCAGATCTATGTTAAATAGGAGTAGTGATAAGGGACATCCTTGTCTTGTACCTGTTTTTAAAGTAAAGGCCTTCAATTTTTGGCCATTTAGTATGATATTGGCTGTTGGTTTTTTCATAGATGATCTTTATTATATTGAGGTAAAGACCATATATTCCAATTTCTGCAAGGTTCTTATCATAAATGAATGTTGGACCTTATCAAAAGGTTTTTCTATAGAAATGATCATGTGATTCTTACTTTTGGCTTTATTGATATGATGGATTACATTTATTGATTTATGTATATTGAACCATCCCTGCATGCCTGAGATGAATCCCACTTGGTCATGGTGTATGATCTTCTTGATGATTTGCTGCATCCTATTTGCCAATATTTTATTGAGGATTTTTGCATCTGTGTTCATTAGGGAGATTGGTCTGTAGTTCTCTTTTTCAGTTGGGTCCTTCTCAGGTTTTAGTACTAGAGTATTATTTGCTTCTAGGAACAATTTAGGAAGGATTGCTTCCCTTTAAATTTCATTGAATAATTTGAAGAGTGTTGGCATTAGGTCTTCTTTGAATTACTTGTAGAATTCTGCAGTGAATCCATCTGGGCCTGGGTTCTTCTTTGTAGGTAAAGATTTAATTACGTTTTCAATTTCATTAATAGAAATTGTGTTATTCAGTAGTTTTACATCTTCATGACCTAGCTCTGGTACTTCATATGCTTCTAGGAATCTGTCTATTTCCTCTGTGTTATCAAACCTTTGAGAGTAGAGGTTTTTGAAATAGATATTGCTGATCTTCTGTATTTCTATAGGGTCTGTAGTAATTTCGCCTCTTTCATTTCTTATTGCATGAATTTGAGATTTTTCTTCCCTGTTTAAAAAAGGTTGGCTAGGGGCTTGTCGATTTTATTTATTCTTTCAAAGAACCAACTCTATGATTTGTTGATTTTTTGAATTTTTTTTTAGTCTCTATTGCACTAATTTCTGCTCTGATTTTTATAATTTCTTCTCTTCTTTTGGCTTTGGGCTTGACTTGCTCTTCTTTTTCTAGATGTTTGAGGTGTAACATCAGGTTATTTATTTGTATTCGTTCTGTTTTCCTGATGTGGAACTCAGTGCAATAAATTTTCCTCTGAGGACAGCTTTCATTGCATCCCACAGATTCTGGTAAGTTGTATTTGTGTTTTCATTTGTTTGCAGGTATTGTTTAATTTCTTCTTTAATTTCCTCTGCGACCCACTGATTAATCAAGACTGTGTTATTCTGTTTCTATGTTTTTGTGGGATTTTTGCATTATTTTCATCATTAATTTCTAATGTCATAGCGCTATGGTCCTATAGCATGCAAAGGAAAATTTCAACGATTTTGCATTTATTTAAATAGGTTCTGTGAATAAATATATGGTCTATTTCAGAGAATGACCCATGTGCTGCTGAGAAGAATGCGTATTCTGTTGTTGTTGGGTGGAATACTCTGTATATGTCTGTTAAGTCCATTTGTTCACCGGTGTGATTCAGTTCTTTTATTTCTTTGCTGATTTTTTGTCTGGTTGATCTGTCCATTGGTGTCAATGGTGTGTTAAGATCTCCTGTTAGAATTGTGTTACTGCTAATTTGGTTTTTTATTCCTGTTAGTACTTGTTTTATATAACTGGGTGCTCTGGAGTTTGGTGTGTATATATTTAAGATAGTTATCTCTTCCTCTTTGAGCTTTCCCCTAACCAGTATGTAGTGACCTTCTTTATCCCTTCTGATCATTATTGGCTTGAAATTCACATTGTCTGCAAGCAGAATAGCTACCCCTGCTTTTTTGCGGGGTTCCTGTGCCATCCTTTGACTTTTAGTCTGTGAGTATCCTTTTGGGTTAGATTGGTTTCTTGCAGACAGCATATGGTTGGATTTTGTTTCTTGATTAATTCTGCCAGTCTGTTTCTTTTTTTTTTTTTTTTTTTTTTTTTTTTTTGTCTTTTTCGTTTTTACCGGTACCAGGGATCGAACTCACGACTGCCTGCTTGCAAGGCAGGCGCTTATGCCGCTGAGCTAAATCCCCAGCCCCTAGTCTGTTTCTTTTAATTGGTGCATTGAGACCATTTACATTAATGGTTATAACTGTTATATGTTGGTTTATTGTTGACCTGTTATCTTTCTGATGTTGCATCTTTATCTTTCTGCTCTGTTTAATTGTCTGCTTTGTTTAGTGTTTTTTTTTTTTTTTTTTTTTTTTTCCTAAATGTATCTAGGCTGTCTTTCAGTATTCATTGCAGGGTTGGCTTGGTGATCATGGAGCTTTTCAGCTGTTCTTTGTCATGAAAGTATCTTATTTCTCCATCCATTTTGAAGGACAGTTTTGCAGGGTACATCAGTTTAGGTTGGAAATCATTTTCCTTTACGATCTGAAATACTTCACTCTATGCTCTTCTTGACTTTATTGTTTATGCTGAGAAGCCTGCTATGAGTCCTATAGGTTTTCCTTTATAGGTGATCTGTCTTTTCTCTCTGACAGCTTTTAATATTCTATTCTTTTGTTCGATTCCTGGGATGGCTATTATTATATGTCTGGGTGTAGGTCTATTTTGGTTATGGCTATTTGGAGTTCTGTATGCTTCATTGATCTTGATATCAGTTTTCAATCTCGTGTTTGGGAAATTTTCAGCATTTACTTCTCTAAATATCCTTTTGACGTCCTTTATGTTGTCACCTTCTTTTTCATTTTATCCCTATCAATCTTATGTTGTTCCTCTTTGTGTCATTTTGCAGGTGGTGAATTGTTATTTCCTGACTTCTTGTTATTTTTAAAAGATCTTTCCTTTCCTGTTCACTGGCTGCAGTCTTGTTTTCGAGGTCTGAGATTCTATCTTCACCTTCATTGAGGCGGTTTTTACAACTTTCAATGGAGTTTTTGATTTCCTGTATATCTCTTTGCATCTGCTTTATATATTCTGTTTGTTTCTTATATTGTCATCCAGGGATTCTATCTTTTTGTTTAGTTCCTCCAGTTTTTTAACTGTGTCTTCTTTAGATATGTTCACCATCTCCTTCATTTCTTTTATCATTTCTTCTTTTCCTGAGACATTATTTCTAGTTTGAATTCCTTTAAGGCTTCCCAGAGTTGCTTTTTTATTTCAGTTACTATTATTTCAGGTATGTGGCATGTATTTTCTTCTATGTACATGGCTTCTAGGCTTTCCTGGGATGGGATGGGTGTTTGAGATTGCATTTTGGTGTTTTGTTTTGTCATTTTCCTATATTTTTGAGCTTCAAGTGTTGTTCCAAGTGAGGGGGAGAGGGCTACCAGGCTGAGATGGGATTCCAGGTGTCTTCCCCACTCACTGGTCCTGGCAGGGAACCGTGGGCTGATCGCCAGGCGAGGAAGAAAGTTCCCCCAGACTGGGACAGGATTCTGTGCCTCATTCCCATTTCACTGGTCCCAGGAGGAAACTGAGGGCTGGTCCCCAGGAGAAGAAGAGAGTTCCACCAGACTGCGATGGATTCTGTCCCTCGGTCCCACTCACTGGTCCTAGCAGGAAACCACGGGCTGGTCCCCAGGTGAGGAAGAGAGTTCTGCCACACTGGGACGCGATTCTGTGACTTGTCCCCACTCACTGGTCCCAGCAGGGAACCGTGACCTGGCCCCCAGGCGAGGAAGAGAGTTCTGCCAAACTGGGACGGGGATTCCGTGCCTTGTCCCTACTCACTGGTCTAGGCAGGAAACCGCAGCCTGGCCCCCAGGCCTTCATTTCTATCTTTTAAAATAGTATTGATAATTTCACTATCAGACTTTAGAATCATTTGTCTAATTTGATCCACTATAGTGTTTATGGGAACAATTATTTGGAAGTTATGGATTTTGGAGTCATATCACTGTCTTTTTTTATGATCCTTATTTTTGTAATTGAAGTTTTTAGATCAATTGAGATATGTATCTCTACCACTATTGTGTAGAGATTACTTTAGATAGGGGTTTTTGTTCCTGTGACATGCCCTTGGTCTTGGATACAACTTAGCATGAAAGCACCCATTCAACCTATTCCTAATCCTAAATTCAAACTCTGTCACAGCCCTTAGAGGAAAAAGAAAGTACCAGTAATGTTTACGTTCAAGAATCAAACATATGTTATAATTCTTTTTCAGAAAAGTGACTATTACTTCACTTACCTAGGAATATAAAGGAATAGTAACAATGTATAACATGATAGGGTAAAGAAAAAGTAAAGAAAAATACATAATAAAAATCAAGAAAAATATATAAGAAAGAAACAATACTTAAGTCCCAGGAATAATGAGAATAGGGAGGCAATGGATGTGAGGTTTTGTTGGAGAAAATGGGAAAAAAAAAAAGGTAAGGGAAGAAATGTAAATGAAAAATGAAAGAAAGTTTAATGAGTTGGATTCTAGTTATTAAACTAAGAAAAAATTTACAAGACAAAAGAAATAATTCTTTTTGAAAAATTAAGGTAAAACACTGAAAAAGTATAACAATTAGGAACAAATGTACAGTTATGTACACACACACACACACACACACACACACACACACACACACACACAGTGTTATTTATGGTTTAGATCTAAATTACCCACTTAGGCCTAATGTGTTTAGAAGATGACTGGCTCATGTTGGTACCATACTTACCAGTGAATTCATCCTTGATATGTTCATTATATGGACATAATAGGAGGGGATAGGATCTTGTGAAGTCTATCACTGTGGGTATGATCTAAAAAGGTGTATTTTTTGTTAAAGCTCTTCTGTTCCATCTCCAGATTTCCTGTTAAGCCGATTTCTTCCACCAGGCCCCAGTGCATATTATGTGTACCTTGGAAACAATCAACCATGGAATGAATGTTCTAAAATATAAACCAAAATAAACCTTTGATCCTTTAAGTTGTGGTGTCAAGTATTATATTCTAGTAATGAGAAAGTGACTAACACAGAAATTGCTATGGGTAGGATTGTGACTGTGACTTTACTTGATCACATAGTTCATAACCCTTAGGTACTGTTTTGCAGGCAGAGTTTGGAAAGGTTGTGGATGCCAATTAGTGAAAGTTCAGACATCTGATAACTAAATATCTGTAAGCAGATATTGATTATAGATTCTCATAACAGCACAGAAACACAGAATGATGATAGAAATGAAGTCAATAAAGAAAAGATTGTGAAATTTTAGTTGGAATGGAAGAATCTATTAGAAATTGATCTAGAGGGCATGTGTGTTACACTGTGGTTAAAAACCTGGTTGATATTTTGCTGATGACTTAAAACATTGTGTGAAACTAAATTTGAAGATAGTGGACTGAACTGATAGATTTGCATACAGAAATTTCAAAACAGCACAGTTTTCATGCTATGACAGGACATTCTGGTTGCTTTTGGCAGGATTGAATGAGAATCAGGAGAAAACACACGGATGAATGAATGATCTGAACAGTTTGTAATTACAAAAGAAAAGAAGTGCCTGAAAGGTTGTGGTCCAGGATGAGAGTGGTTGATAAAAGATTGATACTGAAAAAAAGTCAAGTACTTTGCATAAGGAGAGTAAGGAAGATGTCCAGAAGGCATCTAAGGAATTGGCCAGACTCCATCCTTCACATGTTCGAGTATGAAAAATACTAAAAGAATTTTTAAAAAATAAAATTAAAACAATGCAGTTAAGAGAAGAGCTATCTTGATTATATTTCCACCTTTAATATGCCATGCTGCAAAATCTCAAGTATTTCTCAAAAGTAATTACTGTTCCAATGCCTTGAAGACCTCTAATATCACTCCATCCTCAGAGAACAGTTGTTGAGCTCTTACTATGTGTGCCAGTTCAAAATCCTCAATCCTGTAGTTCTCATTTCTTGCCATGTTTTTGTTATGAAAAAATTAAAACCCTAATTCTTTTTCAAAAAAAATAAGAAGAGAGCTCCCAGTTTCTACCTCATTCAGGGACAACTCAGTAAATGTTTCTCAGATTACAGACATCTCAGGACGCAAAGGGCACTGTTGTCATGGTCAAAGAGGACCCAGCTGCTACTCGCATTAATTGGCATTATCTATAAAGTGATAGTTTTATAGATATGAAAAATATAATAATTGTGTAGTCATGAATGATTGTGCCCAGATTTCAGAGGAACGCTGGGCAGACCAGGCAATGTACTCCCAAGCGAGAAACATAAATTTATAAGAGAAAAGATGAAGGTGTAATAATGATCCTAGATAGAAAAGCTAGGAACATGAAACATCTGCCAGGAAAAACTGCAGGCAATGAGCAGAGCCATCCAAAGAGAAAAAATCTATGTAGGGTACAACCAATAAAGCATTTGAGGTGGAGTTGCTCAAATTTTTGAAATTTGTATTTCATAACCTATCCTTAGTATAGTTATACATGGGGCTACAAGCTGTAATGCTTTCCTACTTGATTTTGGTCTTGATTTTGGCAATTTCATTTTTATTCCTTTTTCTCTACTTTTTGGAATGAAATCATTTACCCTGTGCCACTGTGTTTTTAAAGTATTTGACTATTTTTGATTTTTCACTTTGGCAAAACTCAGTTTGCCTGGCCTGTGAGAGGAGATTGGATTTTGGCTTTGACGCAATGCTGTAACTGTAATTGCTTGAGAGTTTCTTAGATATAAGATAAATATATTTAGGACAATAAGATGAACAGGAACCTTTAGGAGTGGTAAGGGGCATAATAATATATGTTTTCTCTAAAATATCTACCAAAAGTTTTATGTGTTTAAAAGGTGATGGGATCATCAAAGGACCATACCCATGAGGGTATCCATTCATTCATGAGTTCAGTAGCTCAATGTACCTTTAAGAAGTGCACTTGGATCACTGGGAATGTGAGCTAGAAGGGTGCTTTTACATCCCTGACTCCTGTTATCTCTTTCTCTCCTGCCTGTCTGCCATTAGTTGAGCAACATTTCTCTGGCTTGCTTCTCTGCCATGCTATTTCTGCTTTGGAAGACCAACCATGGACTGAGTCCTCTAAAATGTGAACCAAAATAGTTTTTTTTTCCTCCTTTATCTTGCAGACGTTGGATATTTTGCTCAGTAAAGCACATGCATACAATATTGCTAATAAGCATACATACAAGTGTAATATTTATATACATGAAAAGAAAGGGGAGATTTGCTAGGATATGAATGGGCAAGGAAACAAAGAAGAAGGAATACAAATTAAAAGTGACAGAAGATACAGGGAGTCCACTTAATGAACTAGTAGAACCAGAAGTTCAACACTGCCTATGAAACAACTACTGATGTCACATAACATTCTTTGTAAACTAAGGCACTGTAAAAGAAAAGGCAATTACTAGAAATTATAAATTCTCGCATATTCACAAATGCATGCCAGACATAAAAAACAAATACAAAAGTTCTTATATTACTCCATTTGGTTATATTTATTGTGAGGTCATTTTTAATAGTGTCAGAAAAAATGGAATGTATGACTATTTTCTTTTAATTGCAGAGTACCTTTTCTGTCCTTTCTTAAGTAACTCAGCACATTTAGAGTTGCCAGGAGGCAAGGTTCTACCAATTTGTACTTGTAGATGAGTTCTTCAGTAGATCTGCCCATGTTAGGACTGTTTCACACCTGCCAGCTTAAACATTTCTGCAACTAGAATTTAGGCGACTGGAAAATATGGGCCATCCACTGAACCAATCACTGGAGTAGACTGTGGACAGGTCTGAATTATGGGTCAAAGCTGCATAAATTTCCAAACTGTGCTTTTGGAGACATTACTACTAATATAGAATCTGTGCACTTTTGTATTTACTGAGCAGATTAAAGTTGATCAAGATCTGTGTTTGTATTAAATCTGTGAGTTCCCAAGAATTTTGTTGGTTTTTGCAGGGGCATCACCAGGCACAGAGCCCTTCCCACCACAAAATTTCATAATGCTACCTGTTATTCATTGTTCATTGGACCCACTGTGATTCTCTCAGCTGATGTTTCATGTTCAGGTTATCCAGAAACGAGGCAATCTTCCCAGATTTCATGACATCAGTTTTATCATGTCATAGTCACCCTTTTTTCAAAGGCCTAGGCTAATTAGAGATTGGGTCTAGTTTCTCCCTGGAGAATAGTGACAGCTATGACTTTGACTTACAAAAAAGGTATGTATATTGTGTGGTGAGGCAGCAGGAGTTCTAAAGATGATTTTCCACCTCAATATTGAGCACATTTTTCTCCTGCCTATTCTACAGAGGTAATAAATAGAAATTTCCTGAGATGGCTTCCCAATTGGATCTTGTCCAAATCTGGAGAAAAACTAAAATGGGAATTGTCTTTTATGTCTGTGTTCACTGTTATTTTCATCTTCTATCTGCTTATGCTGTATCTCTGCCCAGTATCAGTCAGTGCTAACAAAAGTATGGGGTTTCCCACGGCTTGAGAGAGGAAACACCTTATCTCCAGTACAGGTGTACTTTATTCAGTTTTGGAGTATTGCTTCAGTAAATTTAAAGGAGAGATCAACACCGTACTATGAGTGTTTAGATCTTAAAAAAAAATATTACAATTAAGGGCATGCTGCAATTCACCCTCCTAAAAATATTGCCCCTTGCCTCTGGTGCTCTAATCCCATTTTATGAGCACTTTCTGAAGCAATTGCAAAAGTCCTCTTTCATTAATATCTTGATGAGATGCGGTCAAAAATATAGTGAAAGATGCTTCCAAATTCCGTTGTATTATAGTGTGTCCCCATCCACCTTTTCCACTGTTGCTGTCAACACAAGACTTACAGCCCTTCCCAAAATTCAAAAGGACAGTGAAAGGAAAAATATAATTAAATCAGGATGTCTAGGTAACCATAATAGAGCAAGTAACACACAAAGATTTCCGGAACTGCTTCAGAAAATGACAGGAGCAATGAGATACGTTCAAAGCAAACCAACATATCTTGCTATAAAACTTTAGTGTATTCACCAGATGTCTCAATCACATCTTGTATCATTATAAATACTCATATTTCAGAATTTCATGGTTGTTAACTTTCCCAAGTTGAGAAACATATCTGTTGTTTTGGATGAATATTCCGGAATGACTTGTGAGTACCTCTAGCATGAAATCTTCTGACAGCCCCTCTGAAATAATGTTAAATAATAATTAAATAATATTTTACTATTTTTGTTATAGGTAAAATACTGTGAAAATATATTCTATTTTTTCTTCACATTGTTTTCTTGTTGATTTAATGCTTTTAGTTTTACAGATAATATATTCTCCACCAAACATTATCATAGATTTTTTGCCATAAAGATTCAATTATCTTTTAACAGTTTTTCTGTTTACTATGTATTAGTTGTGCATATTGATGGAGTTAGATGTAATGTGTTAACACATGAACACAGTGGTTGCTCATCAAGTCAGATTTTCTAGCATTTTCTTTTTCTTAAAAGTTTCTTTTTTTAATAGTTGGAGACTATAGCCTCTTTTCTCATTTTTTTTATAAAATATGTGATAGTGTATTGTGAACTGTAGACATAGTGCTGCATCGTGGAACAAGATGTATTTCTTCTACTTCACACTGACTTTATGTCAGTTATTTCATCTTCCTTTATGCTTCATGCCTTATTCTGACCCTCACGTGATCATTGCTCCTCATTAAGTTAAGTTCTTAGCTTTTCATATATAAAAGAAAACGTGGCATCTCTTTTCTTTCTATGCCTGGTTTATTTCACATTACATCATGTGTTCTAGTATCAACTCTTGATGAACTGACAGAATTTCATTATTTTCTAACTATGAGTAATATTGCACTGTGTATCCATAACAGTGTTTCTTTATTCAATCACCCAGTGATAGGTACTTTGTTTGGTTCTGTATCTTAGCTATTGTAAGTTATACTGAAATAAGCATGGGAATGTAGCTTATAATTTGGAATGCTGCTTTTAATTCCCTTGAATATTTACCAGGATATAGGCTGTTGGAGCATAAATTAGATCTAATTTCAGTTTTTTTTTCAAAAATCCCATTCTTCTCTATAATAATATTCATTTTCATTAACAGTGTACGAGTTCTCTTTTGTCTACATCCTTGGCAATATTAGTGTTGTGTTGATAGTATCCGTTTTAATTAAAGTGACACAGTATCCATTGAGGTTTTAATATTCTTGAAGACTAAGAATATTGAGCATTGTTCAATGTATTTGTTGAACTTTCTACTTCTTTTTCTTCAAAGAGTCCATTCAGATTATGTCTATAGTTTTATTTGAATATTGAAAGATTTTTTAGACAGTTTTGTATTCCATTTAGTAATCTTTTGCTAGACTAGCTGTTGATAAATATTTTCTTCCATTCTATAGGTTTTCTTTTCACTCTGTTGATTGTTTCTACAGTTTTGTAGACACTTATTATGACATAATCCTATTTGAGTTATTGATATATTTTCTATGATTTTTGACTCATATCCCAAACTCTTTCCCTAAAGCTTGGCTTGAAACTTTCTCCTATGTTTTCCTCTGACAGTATCCCAGATTTTGACCTTAAATTTAAATTTTAGATATATTTCAAGTTATTTATTATATAAGGTAAGTGACAGTAATAAAATTAAAATTTGTTCATGGATATTCTGCTTTTCCCATCACCATTTACTGAAGATGCTGTCCTTTCTTCCATGTATGTTTTATTGAGGAACAGCTGCCAATAGATGAATTTTTTTTCTGGGATCTCTAAACTGAGGCACCAAACTATATGTCTCTTTTATTGCAATATAATGTTTCTGCTATTACTATGACTTTATAATGTTTCTTAAAAGTAGATATTAAAATGCCTACAGCTTTGCTATATTTGTTAAAAATATATTTTGTAGGGTCTAGGGATTTAGCTCAGTGACATAAGCTCCCACCTGGGAAGTGCAAGGTCATGAGTTCGTAATTTCTCATATACTATATAAATATATACTGTATAGCTTATATATATATATATATATATATATATATATATATATAATAATTACATGGAGAATTATCAAGTGTTTAATGTTTAGGTCCTTATGTTTCTCTTACTGTAAAGAGACTCACGTAGCTTATGGTAGAAATAAATGTGGATTATCTTGGTACAGAATAACATTAAAAAAGCTAAGAGAGACCATTGTTCATTTTCTGTTAGCTGGTTCTAAATACCTTGTAATACTATCATCCTCTTGAATGGTTTCACACTGTCTTGGTATGTTTGACTCTATAGCATACGAATTTATACTCAAATATTTCAAGGAAAGAGACACTATGGTAACTACTATTAAGTCAGGTTATCTTGTGGTGAAGCACTAGGTTGCTGAAATTGTCATGTTTTGACCTGTATTGTTATGTTGTTATGTCCTCTTTTATCTCAATATCTCCCTTATTCATAAAAAATATTTTTATTATTATATTTTTACTTAAGGGGAAAAATAAAAAAAAAACATAGCAGGATATATTATAGTAACTTTTTTGATTTCCGAGTAACTCAATTTGAAGCCCTGTATTGCTTTCACCATCTTGTTTTGACTGATTTTACTCTATTCTGTTCTGTTTGATATTATCAATTTTAAGAGTATAGGCAACTACGTTGAAGGCAATAAAATTCACTATGATGCACATTCTGGTTTGGCTATTATCTTCTTTTGAAGTTCAGTAATGTCTCCAATGTTTAGGTGTTATTGGTTTTGTTCTGTACTGTTTTGTTCAATTTTATTATATGTGATGTTATAGGCAATGCTTTTTAAGGTAGCAAGAGGCGTTATGGTAACCAATGTTGAGTACCTTATATTCTGTTTTTACATCATGTACTATGTTCATCCATTGTTTTTACTGACTGCTTTGTTTTGTCACATTTGGTTTTTTGGTTTTTTTTGTTTGTTTGTTTGTTTTTTTTTTTCCTTTATCGGTACCAGGGATTGAACTCACAATCACCTGCTTGCAAGGCAGGTGCTTATGCCACTGAGCTAAATCTCCAGCCCCTGTCACATTTGGTTTTATTCTCTTCCAAAAAATGTATTTAAGAATAGGTAATCATCTTGTTTTGGAGTCTCATCAAGCTTTTGTTCTTCTGTCTCCATTGGTCTAAACAGGTTGTATCTTATTGGATTTTATTATGTATGATAGTATAAGCAAAAACTTTTAAAGACAAGGAGATTATACAGAAACCATTGTTCAGTTTCTGTTAGTTGATTCTAAATACCCTGTAATGCTGTCATTCTCTTAAATGGGTTTACATTGTTTTGATATACTTGATGCTACAGTATACAAAGTTATACTCAAAGATTTCAAGGAAAGAGACAATATGGTAACTACTTTTATGTCAGGATTATCTTGTGGTGAAACACTATTCTGCTTAAATGGTTATGCTTTGATCTGCACTGTTTTGCTGTTATGCCCTCTTTTATCTCAATCACTTCATTATTCATTTTTTTTATTTTTATTCTTTTAATTAAGGGAAAAATAAATAAAAAATAGCAGGATATATTATAGTAACCCACTTTGACTTTCCATTATCTTGATTTAAAGCCCTGTATTACTCTCACCATCTTGTTTTTGACTGATGTCCCCCTATTCTGTTTTGTTTGATAGTACCAGGTTTGAAAGTTTAGGCAACGCTGTGAAGATAGTGAGATTCATTATGATGCCCATTCTCATTGACTTTTATCTACTTTTGAAGATCTATAATGTCTCCAATGTTTTGGTTTTGTCAGTTTTGTTCTTTACTGTTTTGTTCAATTTCATTATAACTGATGATATAGGAAATTATATTAGAGATAGTGGGAGGCATTATGGTAACCATTATTGATCACCTTGTATTATGCTTTTAAATTATCTATCATGTCCACCCTTTTGATTTGATTGACTCTGTTCTGTTAGGTCACATTTTGTTCTACTCCCTTCCAAAAAAGTAATAAGAACTGTGGGAGCAACAAAACCCAAAATGTGTAATTGTCATTGTACAAAAGAGAGGAAAAGAATGTGCTCTAAACGATATAACTGCATGTATATTTAAGTGTATAAGATAGAAAATGATATCACCGAGTTTCATTGGATCATTGAACAGAACTGTTTGCAGTCTCACTGTTGGAATGTCCACTTTACAAGCTTTAATTTTGTGACTTGAACAATTATTTCTAAGATGACAATATGTAACCCATTAACTAGTGATTTCCTACTGTTTATTTTTTTTTTTTTTGCTGTAAATCTGTATAACTTGTACCCTTTCTCTGCTTTTTTCTCCTTAAATAAAATTAAAAAAAAAAAGAAATGTGGGAGTAATAAAACCAAAAATGTGTAAATGTTATTGTAAAAAGGAGAGGAAAAGGAAGTGCTGTAAAGGACACAACTGCAAGTGTGTTTAGGTGTGTAAGATAGATGACCATATTACTAAGTTTTTGTTGCATCATTGAACACAACTGTTTGCAGTCTCACCGTTTGAATGTCCACTTCATATGCTTAATTTTCTAACTTGATCAACTATCTCTAAGATGACAATATGTAATCTATTAACTAGTGATTTCTTACTCTATATTTTTTTGAAATTCTGTATTACTTGTACCCTTTTACTGTTTTGTTTTGTTTTACTTAAATAAAAAAGCTAAAATGGAAAAATGAATGCAGATCAAGTATACCTCAAGCGAATAATGGATTGAGAAATGAGGGCAATATTAAGATAATGAGGAGATCCGGATGAGTATTAATTGAATGTGTAAGACTAAGTATGTAGTTTAGTGACAGAAAACTATCTAGCACAGTCAGCGCTCCTCCTTTAAGCCTGAAGACCACGAAAAAGATATATATTGTTTGCAGTCACTTGTGCTTCCTTTCCCAATGACTTTCCTTCCATTTCCTTTCATTTATGTCATGGGTCCATCAAAATTCAAAAGAATACTAGAAACGCACCAAAATATGACTAAGAATATGCCTGACATTAGCTATAACTAAAATTTGGATCCAAAGTCATGTTCTTATTCAAAACATCAGATAAATACATTGAAATCTTATGAAACATTGGAAATAAATGGGGCAACATGAAAGTACATGCAACAACATACATGAATTATTCACACAAAATTTTGACTGACAAAAACGCACAACATAAGTGCACATTTCATTATTTCACTCATATACTATTTTGAAGAGTGCAATATAATTCTATAAAAATTGTGATATAAAATGGTTGCTGCTTTAAGATATAGTGTACAAGTCATAACTGAGTTCCACCAAATTGTAGCTGCTGCACTTGGGCAATGTTTTGCTGATCTGAGAAGTGGTAACACAGATATTGTAATTTTATTGCAATTAATTGTTGTATGATATGGTTGCTTTCTACAATTCATTAAAAATTTTATGATATATAGAAATATATGGCAGAGAAATATGATCAAGTGTACAAAAAGTGTAATGGCTTCACAAGTAAATAGAGTGATGACCATAAACAATGTTTTATGAACGGGGCATAGGCTCTTGTTATATCACTTCTGGTGTCATAGGATTTCAAAAACATTTAAGAATCTATATAGTATTGAAATGGAGATAATGCTTAAAATTCATGTTGGAAAATGCTTTGTAACTCTGAATTGAAAACTTATTTTGGCCACTATCAGATATCTTTAAAATTAGTCACTATTTGGTATGATAGAAGAAATAGAGGATGACTAGAAAAGAAGATGAAGAAACCATAACTAAACATTTTATTTTCAAGGAGACTGAAACTTTTGGGCCTAAGGGGAACTTTATCAGCAATTCTTTTGTGAAATTTATACTCTTTCTCTATCAGAACAATCATACCAAAAACTCGTCAGGAATACTGAAAGTTCATAAATTAACTTTACTGAGAATGTAAAGAACAGCAGTCTGATTCTGAGATAAAGGAACTGGTTGAAAGAATCAAAAGAATGTTTAAATTAAATTTGAAAAACAAAACTGGGCCCATACTGTAAAATGACCTAGTACTCTTCTTGGGAGTGAATTGCCTTCTCCTATGGCTTCCTCCCTTTTAAGAAAAACATAAATGTTCCCTGTTCCAGGAAATAATGCATATCATTACTCTTAGCAGTCATGCTCCCTGCTTGAGTGCATCCTGAAATCTTTGCCTAATAAAGCTTTCTGGTGCCTCTTACTGATGCACACCGAAAATCCTGTTTCTGCATTGCAAGTCATAGAATCTGCAAACTTAGTCTACAAAATGCTGTATTAGGTTCCTTATTTTAGCTTCAGGGATCTTATCAGACTTCATCAGGTAACAATTATGCAAATAGCAATCTCCTATTTATTCTTCTAGTGGCTGTATATATAGATAGGCATTTTCAGTGCCACATACCTTCTATTTTAAAGTAACCATCTGTAACTTTAAGGCAGGAAACATGTTAATCCTTTTCTAATTAGTATATTAAGGATGTGATGAGAGGGTTTTTTTTTTTTTCAGTAAGACAAAGACATTAGTCTGATGTTTGGACATAAGGTTGAATTGTAAATTATTTTATCTATTTTCCAAATATTAGCATTTACAAAAAGCAGCAATATGGCCTCTGTTATATACATACACTTCATGAGATTTCATTTTAATATCACAACTACACCTTATAAGAATATTAATTTCATTCTATTGATGTACTTCCGAAGGTGATTTGGATTAATTCTGTTGTGTAAGATGTCATGGTGATCAATTTATAACCTGCTCTAACAGAAAAAAAAAAAAAAAAACTCATGGTTGAATGTATATTAAAAAGAGGATTGGAAGCAATAGCAGCCTTAAAAATCAACATGGAGCAACCATTATGTCACACTGTTTTGTAACCCTCCAAATAATCTGAATTTGTGAAATATTTGGTCATAATTTTATAATGTACATTCTATATTCTTGCACTGATCAGAAACCGTATTTTCCATATCACTGAATATTAAGTGTTAGTCCAAATTAATAATGAATATATGCTACTATGAACTCAAAGTTAGAAAGTACTACCCGCAATGTTTCTGAATCTCTAAGAAACATATTATATATATATATATATATATATATATATATATATATATATTTTCCAAGAGATTGTGAATAAGTTATCTGTATTTTAAAAAGCTTTACTGAGAATTCCAAAGCAAACTATTTCTTGTTAACCATTTCTTCTAAACTTGTGTTTTAGAGAACCACAGTTGGAGTGATTTTTCTAATTTTCCAGAAGGCAAGCTTGCCACGACTTGCACCGCACTCAGACTTCCCTGGGTGAGGACTATGAAGGGCAATGAGAAGGTGAAGAAATAAAGACAAGACACAGAAAGCTAGGATCAGGTGCAGCCCTCTCTCCTGATGGGAGGGGAGGAATTGCTCAACCACTGCAGTGCATTTCTACACTCAGGAGGTTGATGGCAACTGCAATCCCTGTGCTTTGAAACTTTGTATCACTCCTGTTTTTAGATCAGGCGAAGTTTATTTACTTGGCTCACCTCCGCTCTCTGTGTTCCCAGGGCTGGCCTTGCACTAGCTCCACACATGCAATCAATCTAGAGCTTCAACAAATCTCATGTAACAGAAGCCGTACTGCTGCCTTTGAGAAATGCTGATGCTTGGAAAACAGATAAAATAATTTACAAATCAAATGAGATTCTTGAAGCTGAGAATATGACATATCTACATGAAACAGAGTGATAATGCTAATCAATTTTTTCCTGACTTTGAATCTTTCCAAAGTTCCATGATGCTGGAAATTTATCATTCAGTAATAATTTTACAATTGTAAATTTTATTCTTTATCCACCTCAATAGTAGACAGATCATGATGTGTTTTATGCCAATTCACAGTGATGTGCAATATAAATGTATGTACACTGTAAGTGTGTATATTCATTATTAGCTTCAATAAGTTGGATTCCGCAGGGTGTGAGTTCAAATATTTTTCCTTGCCCTGTAGTAGAGGACATTGACTTACCTTTAACACTTAAAACCCTCATTATTTATTCTCAAAATACAAAAATACAAGATATTTTAGAAATCAAGTGATAATATCTTTGAGGTAAGTGACTAAGGATGGGGCAAACCTGAAAACTAACTAGACAGAATATGTCAAAGGTCATAAAAATTCAAGGTTAACAGGTTGAACCAGATTAATCAAAGACATGCACAGAACACAGGATCCAAAATGATGCCAAACATAGCCAAGTATTGTGGACCAATAAGAAAAGTGCTTCTTTCATTTTTTATTTGAATCTATTGCTGTTCCCAGGACCAGTCAGGAGAAGCACTTTTCATTCCTTCATTTGTATGTGGGGACAATAAAAGAAAAAATTAAATAAACACTACTCATGACCCTTAGCCAAGCTATCACTGAATTTTGGGCCCCGGGGAAATTCTTTTCAGATTCTTATAGCCCCAAACAAACAAATGGACAAAATACTTAGAGGAGTTAGTGGAGACAAACATTTTTGGAGAAGAGAACCTGTTGGTGAACAAACTCACAGTAGCCACCGGCATAATGTAGGGGAATATTTTGTATGTGGATTGAATTTCTCATGCAGACAAGGCATTTGGGATAATGGTCCAAGCAAAACTCATTTGGCTTGCTGCTTGATTTAAACTGCTGTACTGACAACTCCCTTGGTATCACATCATATGTAATCCAGAATTCAAAATAGCACCTTTCTAATTGGTTCTGCATACAGTGCTCAGGAACTGTAGTCATCTTGAATCCTACGTTCTACTCATGTGCCATGGGTCTCATGACTTTGACAGATTTTTGTCTAGTTATTTGAGTGACTTTGACTTAGCCCTAATACATTAACTCAATTTTTTTTGTAGAAAAGTTTAAATGTTGCTTGAATCCAAGTGAGTTTTAGAAAGAATAAATGTTCCAATCCTTTATTTACATAAAGGAAAGATCTATCCAGTTATTTTAAATACCAGTGACCCTTTTCTTCTTATCCTTGGGCTGCTGTGAGCCTTTTCAGTGGCCTGTTCTTTCCCTATTAAGTATATCTCTTTCACCTTCAATAAATGTGTGCCTTGGCTACTTTTTCTGTATGTTTTTTCAAGTTCTTTTTATGGGACACCAAGAATGCTGAAAGAAGCCCAACAGGACTTCTATCTGATAGCATCACTGTGACATCTAAGAAATTTAGTAGTAAGTTCTCAACATCATCCAACAGCCGGTCATAGTTCAATTACTTGAATTATTTCAAATATTTTGGTTACTTTTTAAAAAGCAGTGCTAAAGAATGTTCAGACATTACATTTGTTTGATATACTTCTCTCTTACAGTTGAGTCAAAAATATCCCCTAGAATGATCACAGATTCAGTCTGCGAGCTTTTAGCAAGGGGTTGGATTGCTTTTTTTTTTGCACTATACTTACGAGTATACTAATCCATTCACATTTCACTGCTGAGTTTGTTGTTAGGAATTAGCTCCTAGTTTAAAAAGTTCGATCTCTGGGAGCATAACCTGAATAAATGCACTTTTCTGACGCCTTATTTTCTAACTTTTTCCCTCTCTCTCTGCATTCAGTACACTTTGTGTAGAAAACAGTTATTCTACCCTGTCCCACCAATAAGATATATTTCCATTGGAGTAATTAAATGTGAACTGGAATATCAAAAACAATTCTAAACGTATCCTTCCTTCTTTAAAATGTATATGACAAAAAGTTTGTTATCAAAATTTATTTTTTATTTAAAAAAGAGAAAAGCCAGAAAAGAAAAACAAAAGGCAAAAGGCATAAACAACAACTGCAGACTCAAAACAATAACATTACAGTCTTCAAAACAGAATGAAAGAAATTTAACAATGATTGTTATATTACATAGTGTTCTCTTTTTTCAAATAAAGAAAATAAAAAAACAGACAAGAACCGTAGAACAATACTGAATTCAAAAATATCATCATCATAGAATCACTAGTTGTTACATTTCTCATTGTCATCTTAAAAAATAGTTGCCGAAGCCACAAGATCAAAGCATAAATACTGGTTAGACATCCAAACACTGACAGTGCAAATCCTTCTGTTCAATGTTCCAACAGAAATTCAGGATCATCTATCTTACACATTATACGTACCATTATGCTCTTTAGATCACTTTCCTTCCCTTTCAATTTCACAAAATATGTTATACTTGTTGGATCACATTATTCTGTCAGGTTTTATTGATTTTTGCATTAGAGAGACATTTACTCTCGAAAATCTTGTTTATTTCACTAATGAGGGTATTTTTCAAGTTGCCTCCATTTACCTATAAAAGCCACAAGATCATTATTTTTTATAGATGAGTAGTATTCTATTGTATAAAAATACCACATTTTTTTCATACACTCTGCAGTTGATGGGCATTTTGGTTGTTTGTAAGATTTAGCTTTCACAAATTGTGCTGCTATGAACATGGCTGCACATATATCTCTGTGACATGATGTTTTCAATTTTTCTGGGAAAATACTGGGAAGAGAATAGCTGGATTAAATGGAACTTCCAATCCTAGTTATTTGCAGAATCGCCATACTGATTTCCATAGTGGTT
Organism: Cavia porcellus; assembly: GCF_034190915.1. NCBI lineage: Eukaryota > Metazoa > Chordata > Mammalia > Rodentia > Caviidae > Cavia > Cavia porcellus. The sequence continues at coordinate 87,414,538 of NW_026947486.1, read as the reverse complement.
GCACCATTCTGCACTCCCAGCAACAGTAGAGAACTTATTTTTCCCCCTACATCCTCACCAACATTTGTTATCAGTTGTTTTCTTGATGGCAGCCATTCTTTCCAGGGCGAGATAAAATCTCAATGCTGTTTTAACTTGCATTTTTTGAATGACCAGTGTGGGTGAACATTTCTTCATGTATTTATTTGTCATTGGTATATCTTCATCTGAGAAATGTGTTCATCTCCGATGTACATTTTTGGAGAGGGTCTTTGAATTTGGGGGCTTGATGTTTTCAGTTCTTTATACATTCTGGATATAAATCTTTTGTCTGAGGAACTGTTGGCTAAAATTCTTTCCCACTCTGTGGGATTTCTTTTCACTTTGGTGGTTAGTGATTTCTTTTGAAGTGCAAAAACTTGTTAGTAATGTGAGATCCCGGTTGTTGATTCTTTGAAGTATTTCCCATGCAGTTTGCATTCTATTAATGAATTCTCTCCTTCCCCTATGTCTCCAAGGTTTTTATTTACTTTGTCTTCAGGTTGATTTAGTGTTTATGTTTTAATATTTAGATCCTTGATCCATTTTGACTTTAGTTTAGTGTATAGTGATAGGCAAGGGTCTATTTTCACTCTTCGACATGTGGAATGCCATTTTTTCCAACATAATTTTTTAAAGAGGCTATCTTTTTTCCAGTGAACATGCTTAGCTCCTTTGTCAAATATAAGGTGGCTGTGTGTCTTTGTAGTAGTGTTTGGATTTCTAATTCATTCCATTGATCCTCAGGTCTATTTCTTTGGCAATATCATGCTGATTTTTTTTTTTTACTGTGGCTTTGTAGTATAGTTTCAAGTCACAATTTGAGATGCCTCATGTCTTGCCTTTGTTCCACAGAATCACCTTTGCTATTCTAAGTTTCTTCTGTTTCCAGATGAATTTTAGGAATATTTTTCCAGATCTGTAAGGTACATTGATTGTATTTTGATTGGCACTGCATTAAGTCTGTATAACAGTTTTGGGAGTATGGCCAGTTTCACAATGTTGGTTCTTCCTAGCCAATAGCAAGGAATATCCTTCCATTTTCTAATATCCTCTTCAATCTCCTTTTTTAGAGTAGTATAGTTTTCAGCATATAGATCTTTCACATTCTTGGTTAGGGGGATTACTAAGTATCTGATTTTTTAAGATGCTATTGTGAAGTTGTTATTTCCATAATTTCTCTCTTGGTGAACTTTTTGTTTGTGTACAGGAATGCTATTCATTTTTTGAGTGCTGACTTTGGATCCAGCTACACTTCTGAATTTGTTTATACCCCTAGTAGTCTTCTAATGGAGTTTTTTGGAGTCTGCTATGTAGAGAATCACAACACCTGCAAATAATGATAATTTAACTTCTTCTGTTCCTATTTTTCTTCCTTTTATTTTTTCCTCTTGTCTGATTGCCAGCGGTACTCACAGGGCCATGCTAGACCCAAGCCTCTCCCATGACACTCTCTCTCTTGGCAGACCACTTTGTGGGACTTGGGAATAACAGCCAGGAGCACACATGGGTCCTGAGTAGACCTGGGCTCCTCCTGCGACAGCCACAGTTATGGCAGACAACCTCACAGGACCCAGGAACTCCAGCCAGAGGCACACACAGGGCCAGGCTAGACTCAGGGCCCCTCCCATGACCCCCCATCAGTGAGATGAGTCTGCCCCTAAAAGAGGAATAGAGATTCACTGTCAGTGGTAAACAGGAGCAATAGGTAAGCCCCCTCCAGAAGTAGGCCATTGGCCAGCCCATTAGAATCATGGCAGATTTTCCAGCACAAACCCTCAAGTCAAGATGAGCTGCCAGTGATATATTTCAAGCCCTGAAAGAAAATAACTTTCAACCCAGAGTGATGTACCCGGAAAAACTTTCATTCAAACTTAATGGAGACACAAGATACTTCCATGACAAAGAAAAATAAAACAAATTCATGTCCAATACACCTACCTTAGAAAGAGAATTGAAAGACCTACTAGATAAGATAAAAATTACCATGATCTACAGAATAACGACAGAAAGAAACCACCAGGTATGACAAGCAGTTAAACAGGAGGGAAAAAAAGAAAGCAAGCAAATGGACTGTAACATGGCAAACACATATCAGTTATACCCATAAATGTAAATAGCCTCAATTCACCTATCAAAAGAAATAGGTTGACAGAATAGATCAAGAAACAGGATCCTACAATATTCTGTATACAAGAAACACATGTGACCCAAAAGAAAATACACAGATTAAAAGTCAAAAGAAGAAAAAAAGTATACCATGCAACAGGTACCCAGGAAAAAGCAGGGGTAACTGTTCTATTTGCAGACAACATGAACTTCAAGCCTAAAATGATTAACAGACATAAAGAAGGTCACTACATACTAATTACTGGAAAAATTCAAGAGGAAGAACTACCAATTATAAATGCATATGCACTAAATACAGGAGCAGCCAACAGTACAAGACCAATACTAATGGAAATGAAAATCCAAATACACAAGAACACAGTCATAACAGGAGACCTCAGTACTCCATTGTCACAAAGATATAGATCAACTGGACAAAAAGTTAGCAAAGAAATAATAGAACTTAGTCAACCCTATGAGCAATTGGAATTAGTAGATGTTTACAGAGTGTTCCACACAACCACATCAGAATAACATTCTTCTCAGCGGTGCATGGGACAGTCTCCAAAATAGACCATATATTGTCCCACAAAACATTAAGTAAATGCAAAGGTATTGAAAATATCTGACCATAGCACACTGAATTTGGAAACTAATGTCAAAAGAAATTGCAAAACCTGCATAAATACACCAATGAGCTACTGATGAAATTAAAGAAGAAATAAAGCAACACCTACAATTCAATTAAAATGTTGAAACAAAAATGGCAATCTGTAGGATGCAATGAATGCAGCCTTAAGAGGGACATATACAGTAATATATTGTCATATCAATAAAACAGGATGAGCACAAGTAAACAACGTAATGCTTCATCTCAAGCTTCTAGAAAAAGAAGAGCGAGTTAAATACAAGGCTCATAGAAGAGAGCAAATTGTAAAGATTGGAGTAGAAATCAATGCCAACAAAACTAAAAAGAAAATACAAAGAATTAATGAATCAAAAAGTTGGTTTTTTAGAGAATAAATAAAATTGACAAACTTTTAGCTAACCTTATCAAGAAAAACAAATAAATATATCAAATTCATGAAATAAGGACTAAAAAGTGGGAAATTACTACAGATCCCATGGAAACCCAAAAGATCATGAATATCTACTTTGAAAATCTCTACTGACATAGAGTGGAAAACACAGAGGAAATGCACAGATTTCTAGAAACATACGAACTACCAACGTTCAACCAAGAATGTGTAGAAAGTTTGCATAACCGAATGTCAGCATTTGAAATTGAAAACATAGTTAAAAACTTACCAACAAAGAAAAGCCAAGGTCCTGATGGATTTACAGCTGAATTCTACAAGAAATTTAGAGAAAATTTGATGCCAATACTCCTTAAACTCTTCAATGAAATTGAAGATGAAGCAATCCTGCCTAAATCATTCATGGAGGCAACTATTACTCTGATACCAAAACCAGAGAAACCCAACCAAAAAAGAGAACTATAGGCCAATCTCACTAATGAGCATTGATACAAAAATTCACAATAAAATACTGGCAAATAGAATGCAGCAAATCATCAAGAATTGTACATCATGACCAAGTGAGATTCATCCTGGAATGCAGGATGGTTTAACATTTGTAAATCAATAGACGTAATCTACCACATCAACAGAACCAAAAACAAAAATGATAAGGTCATCTCAAAGATGCAGAAAAAGCTTTCAATAAAGTCCAACACATGTTCATGATAAAAACCCTTCAGAAACTCGGAATACATAGTGACTACCTAAATCTCTTAAAGGCCATCTATGACAAACCAACAGCCAACATTATACGAAATGGACAAAACTTGAAACATTTGACTCTAAAATCTGGAACAAGATACCATGTCCACTATCACCACTACTATTCAATATAGTTCTGGAATCATTAGCCAGGGCAATCAGATAAGAGAGAGTAATAAAAGAAATAAATATAGGAAACAAAGAAGTTAAATTTTCACTATTTTTAGATGACATGATACTCGATATAGAAGACCCAAAAAACTCCATTAAAAGGCTACTAGAAGTAATAAACAAATTCCACAGTGTGGCTGAATACAAATCAATGCTCAAATATTCAATAGCATTCCTGTACACAAACAAAAATCTCACCTAAAGAGACATTATGGAAATATCGCCTTTCACAATAGTATCTAAAAAATGAAACACTTAGGAATCAACATAATGAAGAATGTAAAAGACCTATATGCTGATAATTATGCTATGCTAAAAAAGGAGATTCAAGAGGATATTAGAAAATGGAAGGATATTACTTGCTCTTGGCTAGGAAGAACCAACATTATGAAAATGGCCATACGCCCAAAACTGTTATACAGATTTAATGCAATCCCAATAAAAATAATAACTAATGAGAAATTGTAACATATTGAAAACTGTAAAACTAAACACAGAATGATATTTTTATTATATTATCTTTTATGAAATAAAAGGGTAAAGTGGAGATTAGGATATATATATATGTTTGTGTATGTGTATATATGATGAAAAGTTTATAAAGGTATATGATACCTGAATTGTACTCCATAAAATAGCAGCTATAAATATGCTTGATAGTTTCTACCTATATACCTACCGTAAAAAATGACTCTCAATTGGGATTCCTATGAGATCTTTTTAGCCTCTCTTTTGGGTTCTATTAAATCCTGCAGTTTTATCTTCCTAGATGTCTTCATTATTTTTCCAGGTTCACCAAAATAACAGACAAAATAGCAAAGTAAAGGGAGAAAAGTTTTATTTGGCTCACAGTTTGTAGAGGTTTCAAAGCATAGTTTACTTGCTCCGAGGAAGGGTGGCATGGTAAAAGGGCATCACAGAGTAGAAACAGTTCATAGCAGGCAGAAGGCAGCAAAACAGTTAAGTGACAAGCATCAAGCAGTCCCTTTCTATCTAGTATATTCGCAGACTACATGGTCATAGGGCAGGTAGCACCACACTGAAGATGGGGAACCCTCAGTCCCACCCAGAACTATGCCACCAGTTGACTGATTCAGTAATCATGACCTTAATCTCAGTATCTCACACTCTAGATCCAGCTACCTCATAAAAGCTATGACCACATCAAGCTTTGGGGAAACATCCACACACAAGCTATAACGCTAAAGGACCACGTTGGAGAAACTGCACCTTGTTTCAGTATGCATCTATCTTTTACCTTCATTCTCTCTGCTTAACTAGCCTAAGCCTGTTGACGTGTTGGCATTTTAAGGTGTGATTCTGACCACAGGAAATGTGTATTTCAAACCCCGAGGACATCAGGCAAACTGTCTGAGGAGTTATCTTGAAATTTTTGCTCTCATTTTTTTAAAAGAATGTAGTCACTGCTTTCCTCTCTTCCATAAAATATTGAAGCTATGCTCCATTTTTTTCCATTATTCTCTTGTGTTCCCTCAACCTTAAACATTTATTTAAGTTGAAGGATGGCAAATGTTGATGTACACAGAGATGCTTTCTCAGCATTTTAGTAGACACTGCTGTCCTGTTTTAACACAATGCGTTAGAAGGTGAAGATACTTTTCCTTCCCTTTGTATTGGTCTCAGCTGTTGGGAGTTCTGACTAAACACTTAGTCTGGAGGGAAGATTCTCATTATAATCCTCATTTTGTAACTGAAAATAACTGGTATTTGGTGTTTTAAATGGTTAAATAAAAAATCATTTAAAGTCATCCTAGTACACAATGGTAAAGGGCATTCATTGTAGATGGAAATTTAAATCCACATTTCATTCCAATTAGATATATGACCTTCCAAAACTATTTCATCAACTTCTATGCTAGAAAGTTAGTACCTACCTTATAGGAGTATTATGAAAACCAACTGTGTTAATTTTTCCAATGTTCTTAAAACTGTATCTCCCATATAAGGAAAAAAGTTAAACTATTAAATAAATGCTTGAAAAAATGATGCTTTTATTCTGTAAATACTGTGGTTATTTTCCTAAATTCAGAAAGTTGTTTGTTGTAGTTTATTTCAGAAAATCTAAAATTTTTTCTTCTCAACTTATTTTGATCTCCAGTGATATTGACAGCCACTTTTCCAGCTAGGGACAAATATTTGCTTTCTTTTCCACTGATGCACTGGGTATTATGCCACATTTTTTTCAATATTATTTGTAATTTCGGTTCCCTTTCTCTTGACTCGAGACAATATCCAGGCCATACTCTTAAAAGTGTGGAGTGTTTTCAAAATAAGTTTCTTGTTAGTATGTCAAATCTTGATTGGAGATTATTTGGTTAGATATGCAGGAAATGCATAATGAAATGCTCAAGAAACATAAAAGGACAAAATAATTAGGCAACTTACTGCACATTATACTTTCTCTTTTTAGCTTATTACAATGTGCATTTATGAATTATTGACAAATAAAGCCTAAACCAGTCTCAGTGCATTTAAGTTAGATGCATGATAAACATTTACAACTCATTACATTCAGTATAACCCAATTCTTTCTAAAGTGCCAATATCTCTTAAGAGAGTTATTTAACATGTGTTTTCTACACATTCCTCATTAGACATACTTTAATTTTTACATTAGAATTAACTAGTTTATGTTGACAGGCAAGTTGGAATTTACATCCAGTGTATAACTGAGGTTTCATCATTCTATTACTGAGGTGATAATTCAAATGTTTTAGTGTATAAAAGTTGTACAAAAGGTCAAAGAATGTAAACACAGTGATTGTTGGTAAAACTTACCAAGAAACAATAGAATAACAATAATTTTTCATACAATCTCAATATGTACTCTATGAAGGAAAAAATAATAAAACACTGTAGTTTGGGAGTTTGGAAAGCAAGTATGAGCCAAAGGGATTTGTGACGAAACATTATGAATAGCGTCTCTTAGAACAATTTCAGGATCAATTTCAAACAGCTCTGTCTAATTCTTTTTTATTTTAAAGTGGAAAAAAGCAATAAAGTAATTTCAAATGAAGTTAGCAAGAGATTTACAATAAATAATACACTGTGACTGTGTATGGTTGTCTTCTTAGTAGTTATTTAAAGTACGAGCATGATGTCTTGTCCAAACAACAATATTAGCATAAGAATTTTTTCAACGAACTAAGCGAAAATAACTATATAACCATTTTAATTGTCTAGTATATAAGTATATATATATATATATATATATATATATATAAACACTTTTTTTCTTTTCTCCTTTCCTTTCTACTGCCCCATCACATTTTCCTTTGGAATAGTTTCTTCCCAATTCACAATATCTATTGTACATGTTGGATCTTATTTACTCATTCAGTTTCACATACTACTTATACAATACATTTTCATAATCAGTCTGATTTACATCATTTATGTGAATGGTATTGAGTTGCAACTCTTTACCTATAAAAGTCACTAGTTTATACCTCTTGATGGCTGATTGGGACTCCATTATAGTAAAAAAAAAAGCATCATTTTTATCCATTCCTTGACATTTTGGTTGTTGCCAATATTTAACTATGACAAGTTGCATTGCCAAAAACATGAGTGCATAATTTTCAGGGTGGTGTGATGTTTTTAATTTTTCTGTGAAGAGACCCAGAAAGAGAATAGCTAAGTAAAACAGGAATCCAAATCCTAGTTTATTGAGGAATCTGCACACTAATTTCCACAGTGGTTGCACCAGTGTGCACTCCTACCAGCAATGGAGAAAGGTTTCTTTACCCAAAGCCCCACCAGCATTTCTTATGGGTTGATCTTTTTTATGGTAGCCATAGTTTCTGGAGTGAAATGGAATCTTAGTGTTGTTTTAATGTATCTAATTTTTGAACTAATTTGAATTCAAGACTGGAGTGAATCTTCATAATTACACTCTTTGTCAGCTATATTTATTTTGTACAACTACTTTTCAATTTTTATTTTGTTCCAAGGATTGAACCTACAACCTCACGCTTGCCAGGCAAGCACTTATGCCACTGAGATAAGTGCTCAGTGACAACTTTTTAACATTATGAATGTACTAAAATCAAATGTACTGAAAGAAGACTATGTATTGTCGTCCCCTGGGCATGATTCTGCTTTGACACATTTAATTATATATATCTTCAAGACAACAAAAATAAACCATAAACTAGAGATTCTTAAATTAGACATCTCTTTTGTCTGAAATTCTTCATCAGAATACATAACAGTCTTCATTTATTTACTCAGTTTACAAACATAATTTGTTTTATGATTTTAGACAAGATGGCGTTTGTCCCTGTGGGGAAGATAGCCAGGATTGTGTTTACAACCCGATGCAGAGTTTGCTAATGGAAGCAAAATTTTGCTAAACACTTTGAGTCTTTATCTTTATTAACATATAAGGCATTCTTGTAATCTAATTGGCAGTATAAAGAACATATAGCATGTCAGGAAAGACACTAGTAATTTCATTAGTCAAATATGGATCACAAAAGAGAAGGATAATTGCTGAATTGTGTTAATCTCAGTAATTCACTTGAATTAATTTCTGAACCAACTCCTTAGTGTTCATGAAAACTATAGCCTGATTTTATTGTATTCTTTGGCCTTTGAACGGACAGTGATGAACTTAAGATTTCTGTCTGGTATTGTAGATAACCCTGGTTTTTTATTTGTTTGTTTGTTTGTTTTGTTTTGTTTTGTTTTGTTTTTTCCTTTCTGAGAAATCAAGGAGCATAGCTTGTCCAAGACTTAAAAAGTCCCATGCTACATAATGAAATATCTGAAAGATGCCAAAAGCACAGCCATAACTAAGGATACTTTGTCATGAAGATGTTTAGATGGAAGCCACAATCGCTGTCAAGTACTTGGAAGAAGGCTTGATGAGGTGAAGTTAATGGATCACTTAATTCATGCAGCCCCTGTACTTAGCAAAGGGTATACATGAAATTCAAGAAATATTTTCTGAAGGAAAGAATTATTATCAAAATATAAAGAGGAGTTCCAGTTTAAATTATGCCAGGTTTAACTTTAGATATAATATTGACTAATTGCATAAGAAGGCTTAATTTCATCCTTTGAAATTTTTATAAAAGATGTGCCAGATACATGAAACAAAGGCCAAACGATAAAAGTATTATTTTCTTTCTTAGTGTTGTGAAAGCATTTACATTTTAAATAAACAAAATTTCAGGTCTCTTAAAATCCTGAATTTATTTTCCTTATGTAAATACATACAATCACTGATATTTCTATATCTGTCCAAAAACCAAGAAAACTATCTGAAGAATTATTATCTATAGAATTTATGAAAGCAATCCTTTTACTAATTTGTTAAGCAAATTGTAACAGGGTATTGAATGTACTGTTTTAGATGTCATCCCTGGAAAAACTCATATGATGCATACCTTTCTATATATATTTTGAAAACACTTATCATCAAAGCTCTAATCAAGCAATATGTGGAGCTTACAGGTCATTAAATCCCAAATTCAAAAACATTTCATTTCAAAAACAGAGAAGGTAATTGTGGGCTAGGGGAAATGAAATGAATTAGAAACATTCTTGAATTTGAATTCCAATGTTCTAACTTGCTAGTTTGATTTATGAGTTAAAAGATGTTTGATTACGTGCTGTAAATTCTTTATGTCTGTTTCTTTACACACAAATTGCAGCTAATCATATCAATTTTCTGTATCAGTTATGAGAAATTTTGTCAGCACTCAGTATTCATTGTTTGAAATTGGAGTAAATAAACTCATCAGCTTTTAACCCAACTGAGCACTGAATCAAGTCATATAGTTTAAATTTGTAAGTTTATTTCTCAAATTTCAGATTTCCCACACAATTATATATTTGGTCCTATTGCTTTACACAGTCCTTACAGAAGCATGAAGTAATTCATAAGGCAGGCCTTAATGTATTTGCTTTTCTTTCTGTTTTTTGTTTGTTTTTTGAAATGGAAAGGACATATATTTTTATGACTTTTGACTTGTAATTAGTCTAACTCCCTGTCACTGTCATTCCTGAGAAGCAGATTGTGAAACAGCATTTAAAATTAGGGCAACTTTAAAGAAGTGTTGTTGGGAGCAACCACCATTGAAAAGGAAGGAAAAAGAGGATTGAGCAAAAGAAGCGTGTGAACCATAATTCAATGTTAAAGCCTGTGCTGATCATAAAGGGATTTCTGAACACAAGTTGCCCCTCCAGAGTTAAGCAAAGAGAAGAGAGCCAGAACTTTATGCTCTTTCATCGTACAATCATAGGGAACCTTCCATTCAACATGGAGACATAACTTAAATTGAGCCAACTATCTTTAGCTGAAACAACCTGAAAAGGTATAACATTGTTGGTTGCTGTCTACTTCTTGGATTTCCCAACTGCTGGTTTAATAAACCTCACTTTTGTAGAAAGGCTTGGGTAGTGATCCCACTGTTCAGCACAGTTTATTGCCTGCACTCCTCAGTAGAAAACGAAACAAAACATAATGAAGTATTGGCAACGTTTTAAAAGATTTATTTTATTTTTTGGAAAAACAAAACAAAGCTTTGTAACAAAATAACAGGAGAACAACAATAATTAATACATTGTATTGCTCTCTTCAAAGTAGTTACTCAGAGTACAAGACATGAGCATGAAAAATTCTCCAGGTAATATTAGTGCAAACATTTATTTTCAATGAATTAAAAGAATTAGTAATATAACTACCGTATTTCTTTTTTTTTTTCTTTTGGTTTATGTTTCATTTTGCCTTCCTTCTATTGTCCTTACCCCCACTCTAGTTCCTATTTTCTTTTGAACAATTTATTCAAGTTTCACAATATCTATTGTGCATTTTGGTCCTTATTTAATCTTTTAGTTTCTCATATTAGGGAAACTATACAATGGCTACATATATGAGTCTGATTTATTTCACTTAACAATATGTTCTCAAATTGCATCTATTTACCTATATATGTCTCAAGTTTATCATTTTTTATGCCCGGATAGTACTACATTGTACAAAAGACTATATTTTTAAAATTTTCCTTCATTGTTGGACATGTGTATTGTTTCAAATATTTAGCTATTGCAAATTGTGCTGCTATAAACATGGGTGCACAAATATTACTATGTTTTGATTTTTTATATATTTTTTCTGGAAGATATCAAGAAAGTGAACAGGTGAGTAGATTGATACCTCTAATCCTAGGTTTTATGAGGAATCTCCACACTGTTTTCCACAGTGGCTGCACCAATGTACACTCCTATCAACAATGGAGAAGGATTCCTTTTCCCCACAGTCTCTCCAGGATTTGTTATTGGTTGATATCTTGAAGACAGTCATTCTTTCTGATTCAATAAAAACCAGTAACAGGACAAGGATGTCTAATATCACTGCTGCTATTCAATAAAATTCCAGAAAACATTAACCAGAGAAATTAGACAAGAGAAATAAATAAAAGAAATGATAGGAAAAGAAAAAAAAATATCATTTGTGGAAAAGAAGATATTCTACATAAAAGGCCCCAAAAAAAACTCCAACAAAGGACTTCTAACTTAAATACTCAAATTCTGTGGTGTGGCTGAATACAAAGTCAATAGTATTTCTGTATACAAACAACAAACACCCTGAAAAAGAAATTAGGGTAACCAAAACCTTCCCAATTGCCTTAAAAAAATACTGAAATACTTAGTAATCAATCTAACAAAGGAAATAAAAAAGGAGTTTGAAGAGGATATCAGAAAATAGAAAGATATCAATTGCTCCTGAATAGGAAGACATAACATAGTGAAAAATACCACAATTCCAAAAACTTTTTTACAGATTTAATGCAATCTCAATCAAAATACCGTTAGCATACCTTTCAGAGCTAGAAAAACTACTTAAAATTCATTTGGAACCAGAAGTGACCTAGAATAGCATAAACAATTCTGCACAGCAAAGGAAATGTAGAGGGAGTCACGATTCCTGACTTTGAATTATATGGCAAAGCTACTGTGGTAAAGTCAGCATGGTATTGGCAAAGAAAAAAAAAAAAGATTTAAGCATCTGTGGAACAGATTAGAATATGTAGAGACAATTGTAAACACATTCCGTCACCTTGGATAATGGTGCCAAACATCTTCACTGGAAAAAGTCTCTAATAAATGGTGCTGGAACAACTGGCTTTCAGCATGCTGAAGACGAGAATTACACATATATCTATCACTGTGCCCTGAACTAAAATCAAAATGGATCAAATATTTGAACATTAAAACAGAAACACTAAATCTTCTAATAGTGAGAAAAGGCAAAAACCTTAAAGACATAGGTGTAGATAAAGGTTTCATGAAAAAGATCCCTGATTGCATGAGAACTTATAAAAAAAATCAGTAACTGAGTTAACTTTCTATTTGAAAGCTTTTGTCCAGCAAAACAAATCACCAAGTGTGAAAAGAACTCACAGAGTGGGAATGATTTTTAGCTAGTTGTTCCTCAGACAAAGGACTTATATCTAGATCATAAAAATAATTTTAAAACATAGGATCCTTCAAATTCAAAGACCCAACCCAAAAATGGGCATCCGAGATGAACACACACTTCTCATACAAAGAAACACTAACAGTAAATAAATATATGAAAAATGGTAAAAGTCATTGGTCACTAGAGATACGCAAATTAAGTTGTTTTTTTTTTTTTAGATCACTTTTAGGTTCATAGCTAATTTAGGGAAATGTATGAAGATTTCTGACAAACTTTCTCCATTACATGTTCAGCTTCCCCTATTATAAATTTGTCCCATCAAACTGGTACATTTGTTATAGTTCAATATATACTTATATTGACACATTCTAATCGCCCAATGTTCATAGATTACATTAGGGTTAATTTTTGTTTTTTCCACTCTTTGTGTTTGAACACATGTACAATGACATGAACCCACCATTATAGTATCATACAGAATTGCAAAAATTCTTTGTGCTATAACTATTTATCTTCTATGCACCCACAAGTCCTGAAAAATCACTACTCTTTTTTAGTTTTTCCATAGTTTTATCTTTTCCAGGATAAAAGTTTTTCCATAGTTTAGTTTAGGAAATTTAGTTTTTCCATAGTTTTATCTTTGCCATATAGTTGAAATCAGATATTCAATAGGCAGCATTCTCACATTGTTTTTCTTTATTTCCCATTATGCATTTAAGTTTCTTCCATATCTTTGTAGGTTTTGGTAGCTCATTTCTTTTTATTTCTGAATATTTATTTTTCTGGATGCACTATAGTATACACATATTCAAAGATAACTGGAAATATTTGGCATTCTTTTTTTTTCTATTTAAGAACCTGATTTCCAACACTTTCCACCTTTTGTAACGCATAATGTATAAATTTCCACCATGACTGAACTCAAAGTACCAATCTGCCATTACTGAAAAGAGACTGGAATTGGCTTCTTGAGAACTAGAATGAGCAAACTCATACTTCCTTCTGCCTCTTGTCTTCAGTCAGAAGCTCAGTTGGTCTTAGTGGTTTACATATTGGTGACTCACAGTATCATCTCTGAGACCCTAAGCCCCATACTTTCTCAAGTAAAGATCCATTTATCATCTAATTGAATGAGATACTACCAAAAGAATCACTTTTGTGCTAAACGTAGTCTTTTCTGCCACCACTGTGTAAGTGAACTTTTATCCTCTTAATGATCAGAATTGTTATCCTCTATCAGGATGGATGGATATTCTTGTATTTGACTACAAAAAATTCCAATGTATCTACACAGTAATCAAAACATACAACTTTAGGAGACATTTACTCTTTCTTTAACAAAGGCATTCTTTTTTGTAACTGGGATTTCTAAGTTACAGATTCTGATTGCAGGGATGAGAAATGTACGTTTCTCAAGTAAGTCATGAGAAATTATGATAAATGTTGCCAATTTTACTTCCTTACCTAGTCTTCCATGACCCAAGTATTCTTTGAATTATATATATATATATATATATATATATATATATATGCAGAACACATATAAAAACAATTCTATCTCCAACACTTTCCTGTGAAATTCGTCACTTTGTGTGACACAGTGCTATCCGAGATTCCATGTCAGCAGAACTAATATTTGGAAATCCTTGAAAAACAATTTTGGTTCAGGTCCTGCAGGCAAAATGAAATGTCTATGTAGCATATGTGACTATTTCAGCCCCTTTAATTTTATGTTACATCCGCTGGATCCCTGGTTGTATTAAGTTCCCATATAATATTTGTTATAAGCTCCTTGTCCAGGAAGAGTTGTGGGGAAAATAATAAAAATCAACACTGTATTGTGGTAGAAGGTTGTTACAGCTGTAGATGTAAATGCTCATGGGAAGAAATGGCCCTTTTCTACCAACTCATAAGCATAACAAAATCTGCAGATTCAGGATTTTCAGAAGCTTAACCAAGAATATTGCCAAGTTCAATAATTTGGATATGTTTTTTCCCTGTCAAAACTCATGTTGAAAATTTGGTTCTGATGGTGATATGGTAAAGTGGAGTGTTTAATGGGAAATAATCTTATTCAGTGTTCAAGATAATATATAAGTCCTTGTAAGTGTGTGTTTTTATAAAAGGGATTGACTTGATTCTTCCCTGTATTCTGCATTCTTGCCCCAACACTTCCACATTCCACTACGTGTTGAAGTAACATATGACAGGACCCAGAGCCGGAATATATTCCATTGCATGGTCCTGGACTTTTGTAAGATAAAATTCCTTGGTTAAAAATCACATATTCTTGAGTATTTTGTTATTGTGACAAACAGTGGACTGAGACACCATCTTACAAGTCAATCTCCCTTTTTTTTTACTGAAGTTCTGAACATCATTTTTTTTTCATTTTTAAGAAAACAAGAAAAAAAACTGAAAACAATGGTACAAAATTTCAAATCAAAACAATAGGAGGTTAACAATGGTTACTGTATTGCATATTGTTATCTTTAAAGCAGTTGCTCAGATTATAAAATATAGGCATGAAAACATGATTGAACAATGAAAGCACAAACCATTAATTTTGATGATCTAGCAGAGGTTAGTAGTATAATTTTCGATTCAAAATATAATCTTTTCACTTCTTTCTTTTATCTTTTCCCCCATCCCAGGAATTCTTTCCTTTTGAACAGTTTGCCTTCCTATCTCAAAATCTATTCTACATTTTTAGTTCTTACTTATTTTTTCAGTTTTTTACACTAAGAAGACAATCTGATGTTTAAACATAAGAGATTAATGTACTTCATTTATGGGTATCATCTCAGGTTGCATTCATTTCCCCTTAAAACCTTGAGTTTATCCTTATTTATAGCTGAGTAGTACTCTACTGTATAAAAATATCACATCTTTTTATCCATTTTGCGGTTGATGGGCTGAGTAATATTCAACTGTATAAAAATACCACACCTTTTTCATCCATTGTGCAGTTGGTGGGCATTTGTGTTGTTTCCAAGATTTAGTGATTACAAATAGTGCTGCTATAAACATGGATGCACATATATTGCTGTGGTCTGATGTTTGAAGGGGACTAGCTGGGTTTAATGGGACTTCTAAACCTGGTTTTTTGAGTAATCTTCAAACTAATTTCCACAGTGGTTTTTACCAGTCTAGATTCCCACCAACAGTGGAAAAGAGTTCCTATTTCCCATGACCCAGCCATCATTT
The DNA here is from genome assembly GCF_034190915.1 of Cavia porcellus. Taxonomy (NCBI): domain Eukaryota; kingdom Metazoa; phylum Chordata; class Mammalia; order Rodentia; family Caviidae; genus Cavia; species Cavia porcellus. The sequence continues at coordinate 87,398,800 of NW_026947486.1, read as the reverse complement.
GTTATTAGTTGATTTCTTGATGGCAGCCATTCTTTCTGGAGTGAGATGGACTCTCAATGCTGTTTTAATTTGCATTTGTCGAATGACCAGTAAGGGTGAACATTTCTTCATGTATTTATTTGTCACTTGTATTTCTTCATCTGAGAAAGTGTATATTCATCTCAGATGACCATTTTTGGACTAGGTCTTTCAATTTTTGGGATCTAATGTTTTTTTTTTGTTTGTTTGTTTGTTTTTTTAAATTCTTTATATGTTCTAGAGAGAAGTTTGTTTGTCTAAGAGACAGTTGGCTGATTTTTTTTTCTCATTCTGTGGTTTGTCTTTACACTCTGGTGGTGATTTCTTTTTTTTTTTTTTTTTTTTTTTTTTTTTTTTTTTTTTTTTTGTCTTTTTCATTTTAATCGGTACCAGGGATCGAACTCACGACCAGCTGCATGCAAAGCAGGTGCTTATGCCGCTGAGCTAAACCCCAGCCCCTGGTGATTTATTTTGATGTACAAAAACATTTTAATACGATGAGATTCCAGATGTTGTTTATTCTTTGAACAATTTTCCAGGAAGTTTGGGGTTTGTTCATGAACTTTCCAGCTACCCCAATGTCTAAAAGATTGCTACCGATTTTTTTTTCTTCCAGTACATTTAGTGTTTTTATTTTAGTATTCACATCTTTGTTCCATTTTAACTGTATTTTAGTGCATGATGATAGACATGTGTATAATTTTAGTCTTTTGGCATGTGGAAAGCCGATTTTTCCAGCACCATTTATTAAAGAGGGTTTATTTTTTTTTTTTTTTCCAGTGAACATGTTTGGCTCCTTTGTCAAAGAAAAGGTTGATGACTCTCGTTGTAGTTGTGTCTACATCTTCTAATCTGTTCTCTGATGTCAGGTCTATTTTTTGTTTGTTTGTTTGTTTTTGTTTTTTTCTAGTACCATGATGATTTTATCACAGTAGCACTGTGCTGTAAGGTCAAGTGAGTTATTGTGATGCTTCCAGCCTTGTCTTTTCTGTGCAGGATTGCCTCTGCTATTCTAGGTCTATTCTGGTTCCAAATGAATCTTAGGAATGCTTTATCTAGATCTGTGAACAATGCTACAGCATTTTGGTTGGGATTGTATTAAATCTGTATAAAGTTTTTAAGATTATGGCCATTTTCACAACGTGGGGTCTTCCTATCCATGAGCAAGTGATATCCTTCCATTTTCTGCTACCTTCTTTAATCTCTTTATACAGAGTGCTATAATTTTCAATTCATAGTTTTTTATATCCTTTGTAAGATTAACTTCTAAGCATTTCATTTTTTAGACGTTATAATAAAGATCATGGTTTCTTTAATGTCTCAGTGAGTTTGTGTATAGAAAAGCTATTGATTTTTGAGCATTGGCTTTGTATTCAGCTATGCTAACGAAATTGTTTATTAATTAAAGTCTGTTGGAGCTTTTGTGGTCTTCTATATAGAGTATCACATCATCTGCAAACAGTGGTATTAAACTTCTTAATTTATTATCTTTATTTCTTTTATTTCTCTTTCTTGTCTAACTGCTCTAGCTGTGTCTAGAATTTTACTGAGTAGAAGTGGTGATATTCTAAATCCTTCACTTGTTCCTGTTTTTAGATTGAAAATGTCCAGCTTTCATCCATTTAGTATGATGTTGGCTGTTGGTTTGTCATAGATGGCTTTTATCAGATTGAGGTAAAGACCATCTATTCCAATTTTCTGAAGAGTTTTTACCATGAATGAGTGTTGGACTTTATCAACAGCTTTTGTCTGCATCTATTGTGATGATTATGTGGTATTTGTTTTTTGCTCTGTTGATACTATGTAAGTCCAGACTTTTTCAAAGCAGACTATCCTTGGTAAAAGTTTACATTCTTTGGAAGGAAAATATTTTTATAATTAAACCCTTGTCCAATGTATCAGTTTTCTCACCAGTCTTTCTGAAGGAAAAGAAAATCTCTTTATTATTCTTCCAAGAAACTCTTGTGGGTTTCATTTTTATCTTACAATTGGCAAATAATAACCATTTAAGTCTTTTCTTATATATTATTTAAAATCCACCTTACCAAGAACAATCAGACTTTACAGAAATTATACTTTCTTATTCTGTTCTCCATTTTTCAAAACCCTGATATATCACTACATTATTTTCCAATATCATGCCAGTCTATTTTACCACATGAATAACTTTTAACAGTCACACGACTACAATTCACTAGAGGTTGTCTGAGGTCTATCTGTGTTCAGAAATGGAGACATTTATGACTAGCCAAGAATAATGGTGTTCAAACTCAAAATTTCACTCTAGTGTCTATTTTTTAAAACTTTTATTGACTTTAAAAGCAAAAGGTTAATTCCCCAGGAAGTAGATTTTTAAAAATTGTGCAGTGCATTTATTAAGGATTGTTCTCAAGGTCAAAGTCTGTTAGCATGAAAATCAAGAAAAAGGAAGTGTAAAAATTAATGCTGACCTATGAAAGAGACTCAACAGAAGTCTCAGCCAAACTTAGAGGGAGTTATGAAAATTGCATGGTTCTCTACAGCTCTATTGAGTTGGTTCTTTGTGTCCGTCAATCATTGTATTTCATATAAAAAATCTTGGGCAATATCTTGAGCAAATTGGCTTTTTTCCATTAGCAAATTCCAGGTAACTGAAAGTTGATTTTTTTTCAAAAGAAAGTCTATTATGTACTACATCATAACGTTTTCACATGTGTATCTGTCTCTTACATTTAGATTTTTTTATTCGTGAATATAAAATTTGCTTTGCTACTTATTTCAGTGCATATTATAGTTTACTTCAAGAAAATATCTCTTTAATTCCCTTAAATGAGACTCCACTCTGAAATTTTTCATGCAAGTTTAAGTGAATAGGTTTAAAGAACAGCCAAACAAAAGTATGTCCTGGCAAAATCCTGAAATTAGAAAAAATTTAGCAAAAGAGAAGAAAATCTAAAATTGAAAGTACTTTTTGATTGTGAGCTGGCAGGAAAAGCTTCCTTTTGAGCATCTCAAAGGAGTCAGCTTGTCTGGGTGATAAAGATATTATCTTTTGTAATTAGGTACATAGGCTTATTGTGAAGATCTAATGGGCATATGAGATAATGTAGGTAAAAGCACTTCAGAAAGAATAAAGAACTGGGAATTCTACACTGCATTATGTAAACTGAGTTTTCTTAAAGAAAGTTTAAACTGAAATGCCTTTTCAGCTCTCCCACAGGAAGCCTTTTGTTCTCTTGGCATTGCAGTGCAGAATTCTTTGAGACATTATGTAACCTTTTAGTTTGACTGACACTGACATGCATTATATTCTGAATTTGCAATATCCATGTCATTACTGCCAACCCAGAATCTGACCATCCCTTTTTGTATATTTTTGTCAGCTTTTTGCGATTTATACAGTCACATGTTACTGGAAATGAGTGACAACCACAATGCTTGCTAGCCTGGTACCCTAGTAAGCATGAAGTAAGTATTAACTGAATGAATGAATAAATTATTAAACTCTTAACCTATTTCCATTATATATTTTGGGATTTCCACATTGTGTAACTTGGTTGATGACAATACAATAGCACTAAAAATACATGTCTAGGCTCGTATTTCTTAATCAGATACTGAAGAGATTGTTAGAACTCTTTGAGAATTTGATAAAGCAAAAATAATCACCTGCCCAATTTCATACAAATTTTCACATAATTTCAAAAGAGGTAGACCTCACAAGATCTATTCATATACCCTATACTGAAAACAATGTCTAATCTTATTTGGCTATGATTTCCTAGACTCTTATAATCTGACATAAATATGTGATTAATACTTATACAATGGGATTATTTATTAATATAGCATATGTTCTGCTGAAATGAACCATATTTATTAATATATTAAATAATGAAATGCAGCAGTAGCTGCAATAACTTCAATTTCAAAATTTTGATCAACATGTTTCAAGATATTTCAACAGCTGTAACAAACTATATAAAGCTCCTTAACTTTAATTGGTCAATATCACAGGTTCTGCTAATATTACGGCAGTGTCTGGCCTATATTCCTACTAATAAATTGCATTTTGAAGTAAGTGAAAATAGGAAAGTCATAATATTAGTTAAAGTTTTATAAAAATTTTTCAGAAGTACACAATTTTCTAGCACATCCTACTGTAAAACCCATCCAAGTCAAAGAATTTCTTAACCAAAAGTTTAATATTAATAATCTTTAGAATATTGACATTAAAAGGTGTATGAAAAAAATTTTAGTGAAAACATTTTTCATAAACCTGGATTTTTTATAGTTTTACAGGTTAACAGATTTAGTAAAAGTTACTGAATTGTATGCTTGCATCAGTTGAATGTTTTGGTTTATAAAGTATACTTTAAAAAAGCTCTCAAAAATTTGTAATTGTTTTGTAAAATCCCTCATCTGAGCCAATAAACATAATATGAACTACAACTTAAATCACATACATAGTTTTAAGTGTTCAGGTAGCCACATTAAAAATGAATGAAACAAATACATTTTTAAATTTATATTCATCACAATATATCCAAAATATTAAGCATCAAAATTATCACGAAAAATAATAACTTTTTTGTTGTTGCGGTAACTCTTTGAAAGGTACTATGTACTTTACAGTAGTGGTGTATCTCAATTCAGTTTAGCCATACATCAGGTGTTCTTAAGCCACATGTAAACAGTAGCTACCCTATTTGATAGTACTTTTCTACACCAGAATCAAACTACACACTAAAGAAAAATCTTTAGTATTTAAGACATAGTATTACTTAAAAGTCTATAACAGTTTTTCAGAAGTATGCAATTTTCTATCATATCCCAGAAGACTCCTGGACTTCAGGACTTTTCAGGGTATTTTTTTTTTCTTTTCACCTTAGTTTATATGGTATAATAAGACAGGTTTTAATTGGTGATGGATTTCTGTGTTGAATGGATTTTGGCATGGTTTTAAGCCTTAAGGGAAACAAGTACTATACCAAATTAAAACTGTGTGGAAGAGTCATATGATTTAAAGTGCCTTATTTAGGTCATTACTTGTCATGAGTCCCTGGAAAGAAATTCTCTGTCAGGATGGCAGATCTGAAATGCTAACATTATATTTAGATAGTAGGTGAGTCAATACAGACATTATTTAAATTTTTTAAATATTGGAAATAAAATGCCAAGTGGAAAAAAATTCAACCTACAATGTAAAGACACAATGATGAGAAAAAGTTTGAGAGATGAATGATAAAAACATAAAGTATGAGTATCCCCTAAGTGCAAATATTAAGACAAGGGAATATTATACTAACAAAAAGGTGAATTTATTGTCTAATGTCAAACAACTAAAGCTGAAAACAGTTTTAAATTTAAATTTATATTCATTAAAATAAAAACCTTGATGCACCACAAAGATCACACATCTAAAACTTTGGTGCCTAATAATATATGTTTGAAGGTTTAAAGCAGTAACTTATAAAATTAAAATAAAAATAGTAATTCTATTCATCACAGTACGAGTGATCAGCATACTTCTCTCACATACTGATGTCACAAGATAAAATTAAAATAGAAACTATATATGAAATTTTTATTAAGACAATTAATACATTTAATTAAAGCAAAAAGTGTAGAAACTTCACCTTATCTGTTTTCAAACACCTCTTGTAAAAGAAATATGTTTTGAAAGATTGGTGAAATAATGGATTATATTGCACATCTTACAACATGTTAAGAATTTGTATCACATAGGCTATATTTTATAAGCATGAGAAATTGATCAAAGTTCTATGCATCTTTACAAGTGGAAAAACAGAATGGAAAAATTCTGTAAGTCAAGGCATATATACAAAGAATATTTTCAATTAATATAAGTCCATGAGATTACATCCTCACCAAAAGACTATGGACTTCTCTCTTTCCTCAAACTTTGTCAATCCTTATTATTCCTCTCATTTTCCATTCTAGCACGTATGAATAGTTATATCATTAAGGTTGTGATTTGTATTTCTCTGATCAGTAGTAACAATTATTACATTTGATACACCTTTTTTTATAATTGCAATTATACTTTGAAAAAACAGGTACACAGCCTTCGCCTTTTTCATAAATGAATTTTTTCAGCCAAAGAGAACCAAATCTTGCATTAACTTTTTTATACATGGAATCCAAAATAACCAAACTGAAAGAAGATGAGATCTTTCCAGTGGTAGGAAGAAACATGGAAGTGTTGGTCAAGGGCACAAATCTTTAGTTATGCAAGACCAATCAGTTTTGCAGTTCTAACATATAACACAGGATCTACAATTAAAGTCAGTATATTGTATATATAAAGTTTGGCAAAAATGCAGATATTATGTTGTATTTTTTTAATTTGAAAATGGAACAAAAAAACAAAAGCAAAAGTGATAGATAATTTTAATTGTCATGTCTGACTCTAGTGATACTTTCACTGCTTTGTGCTCACCTCCAAACACAACATTATTTATTTATTTATTTATTTATTTATTTATTTATTTATTTATTTTGTACCAGGGATTGAACTCATAACCTTGTGCTTGGCAGACAGGTATTTGTGCTGTTGAGTTAAACTCTGGGCCCCTAAACACAATTTATATTCATTAAATATTTACAGCATTTTGTATGTTAGTCATAAAAATAAATCAGTTTTAAAATAATATTATTTGTATCATAATTATGCTCATGTAAACGTGTGGAGTGCTTCAAAATTGGTATTTTTACATAATTAAGAACATGTTTTACGCTTATAAGGAACAATTTTTTTGATAAGGAAATGAGTCATAGGGAAAAAATACAGCTAGAAGAAAACAAAATTTGTCTCAAGTACTCTGAAATATTGGTGCAAAACAGTATGCTTCCCTAGATCACATCTGTACAGTACAAGTTTGAAGAAACAAAATTTGGACTGCAATATTACACTTTCATAATATACATCTGTAAATATTATGTGATCCTCCCTCCCTTCCTCAGATTTTTCCTTCTTTCCTTCCTTCCTTCCCTCCTTCCTTCCTTCTTTTCTGAAAGCCACATGGAAAATGCCTTATGTACCTTTGTACCACTTTCTTTACTGTAGCGAAAGAGGTCAGGACAGATGAAACTGTGAAACTGAGATAATCAATCCCAGACTGTAGCAGAACATCATCATGGGTCAAAGAGTAAAATTAAACAACCTTTCTTGTTGTTTTTGTATTTAAATATGAATGAAAACATGTATGCCAATATGTTAAATATGCTATTAATTTATCATTCCTTTTAAAACATATTTCTAGATGTTAATCTCCTTTCATATAGCTACTATTGTGCTAAAAAAACTATTACAAAGCCAGTATTTATACATGTCATTTTTTCTAATTTCCTGAAAATATTAACTTCACAATTCCTTAACATAGCCAAAAAGCAATACTCCAAAAATAGGGAAGCGAGGACTAATTCACACTGTTAAGATGAACTACATATATCAAATTATAATATCTCTGTTAAACTAATGTTATAATCTGCAGATAATGTTCTTATAAATGGGCACCACTCCAGTGACAGAAGTGGTGTTTGAATTCAATAGTCCCAAAGTGAAAAAAAACTTTGAGGGGTTAAATTGAAGATAACAAAAATGTACAGTATTTTAATTGATATTTAAAAGGAACTTTATATTTTCACTGTGATATTTCCAATGTTTATTGCGTATACACAAAGCTTTCAGTGCCACATACAGGAAAGATGTCAGAGAATATGTTATCCATTTGCTTGTTTTCGTTGCTAAAATGTAACTACATATTGATCATTCAAAATTTTAAACCTAGATCACAAATGGCAATTTGTAATTGATTACTAAGCACAACTCCTGAGAGTAAAATTCGGTTTGTTAAAATGAATGCTTGTTAAACTCACATCTGCACATTCCTATTTTACCTGTGTATTTATTGTCCTGTTAAATATATGCTACACTTAATAATGCACCATGCATTTCCCCATAGTGCTATATTTTTACAGTTTTAACTTCATGTCTACCAGTCATATTGTAATGTATTTATTCATTCAATTATGTTGACATATATCTGGAATCCAAATGTTAGTTGTTCTAGATAGTATACTAGAAAATATTTCTTTAGTCATAATTTCCAAGACTAAAATAAGTGGTTAAAATTTTATGGCTCTTGATGCACATTAAAATTATATTTACTTGTTATACTGGTTTATACCAGAAACCACAGTGAAAGACTATACTAATTTAATCACAGGTTGTCTTTCTTGATTAGACACAATCATTCTCCTTTAATATACGTAGCATGGCATCTCATTATTGTTTCAAATTGCATTGTTTTACCTTTTATCAAAAATAAGTATTGTCCCTATGTTTCTTTTTTTAATTTTATATTTTCTGAACTTTTTATTCTCTTTACTAATTGATATCCTAATTACATTCATATGAACTTGTATCTTTTTTTATATTATGGTTGCAAGTTGTCTGTCATATATATTCAAATACATAGTTTTTAATTTTTCTTTCATGATCTGTTGAATAGATGTCTCAAATTTTAAATAATTGAATGTCATTGATTTTAAATATTTTTCTTTTATTTAAATAATGCAAGCCTTTCATCTACCCAAATGTTTTATGAATATATACATGATTAATTTTCTGGTAGCTTTTCTATGGTATAATATAATGTGCAATTTTGCAATTTTGTAGTATATATCAAATTCATATAAAATAAAAAGAGAAATTGTCTTATCACGTATTCTATAATGAGCAAGATTATTTCTATAAAAAGAAGAAAAAATCCAGATTTTAATTATCCAACAATCTTTAACTGATATAATATTTTGAGATATTTTATTTTATTACAGATACACATGTAATTAGGTCATTCAATGTCTGTGTCCATGGACAAGTACATGACCAGAAACAAGTAGTCCAGTTTGTTCATGTCCATTTACTCAAAGCCCATGCACTCTGGGTTATTGGCTCCCAGTCACTTCAGGCCAGATATGGCCTTCTTCTCTGATGTCTATTCTATTTCATTGGTCTGAATGTCTACTTCTGTGTCAGCCCTGTAGCATTTTTATCACTGAAACTTGGTAGTATACTTTGAATTCCAAGATTGTAATAGTTACCAATTTACTCTTCTTAATCAGCACTACTCAGGGGCTTTTACACTTCCACATGAATTTGAGAATTTTATTTTCCTAGCTCCATGAAGAATGCTTCTGGTGTTCTGATAGCAATTGCAAAAAATATATGTATCATTTTTCATAATATGACAATTTTCTCAATATTGATTCTGCCTATCCAGGAACAAAAGATAACTTTTTCATTTTCTAATGTCTTTTTCAATCTGATATTCAGAGTACTGTAGTTTTTCTTATACAAGGCTTTCCCATTCTTGGTTAGGTTGATTCCTAGACACTTAATTTTTTAAGCTACTCTGAATGGCATTGATTTTCTGATTCTGTTTCTAGTGAATCCATTATTGGTGTACAAGAAGACTATAGATTTTTATGTGTTGATTTGTTAACCTACCACGTGGTTGAATTTGTTTATTATTTCACACAGTCTTCTGGTGGTATTTTTTGCAAGTTTCAGTTTAAATGATCATTTCATCTGTAAAGAAAGGTAGTCTGACTTCCTACCTATGAATAGCCCTTTTATTTTTTTCTCCTCTCTTGTTTTTCTAGCTAGAGTTTGGAGTAATAAATTGTAGCAGAATGGTGAGAATAGAAAACTCTCTCTCATTCCTGATTTTAGAAGGACTTCTTTTAGGTGTTTTTTTTTTTTTTTCCATTTAGTATTGTAAGGGGATTTATCAAAAGTGTTTTTTCTCAGTTTAGCATACGGTCTCTCTATCCCTATTTTCACCAGGGTTTTACATGAATGGGTTTTGGTTTTTGTTAAAAGCTTTTTTATCATGTATTGAGATGGTTGTGTGATTTTTATTCTTAATTTTATTCATGTGACATGTTGTTTCTCAGCTTGTTCATCTCTCTGATTTCAGTGACATCTGGGAGTTACAAAGTGGTTTTGTCGATTTATATAAGATGTTGATTTCAACTGCCATCCCCATGCTTACAGATTCTAATTGCCACATGAATTTATCTTTAGCTCTTGTGTCTCCATTTTTCATAACCAAAGAGGCAAGAAGTGTGTAACTGTTCAAAAATGTGATCAACATTTTTTGTGGCAATATCTCAGCTCTAGGCATCTCCTACTTTCTTCCTATAAAAATTTTTTAGTATTTCAATGTGTAGCTAGATCTTTGGACATGAAATGGACTTCATGGTCACACATCAAGGCTCTGTTTGCTGTTTTTTATCACAGATTCTTTGCTGTGCCACACTAGGGACACAAACGCTCCAGGGGACCTGGGTGTTTATGACTTATGGAGAAAATACCTGTCTGTGGTCATTCTTTGCTCTCTTTTCCTGAATGTTCTGTGCATTGCTCTAAGTGACTGTCTTCAGATTTCAAGTGACATCCCCACCAGCAATTTGAAGTGTATCCGTTATTATTTTCCCAGATTTTGATCTGTGTTGAGGAATATTCAGCCACACTGAAAAATACTGTCTCTCCATGTATATTTGGTGACCTCCTGAATTTATTTGTGGCTTCACTTTTTATTACAGCCTTTAGTGTTTCACTTGTTAATTTGCCTATTTGGCATGTATTCTTCCATTAGTAACATCGTCTTCTCCTGAAGCCACTCTCTTACTAACTTGGGTATGTGCCACAGAACTATCTGTAAATATGGTTTCCTCTATGCAACCAAGATGGAAATCTATGATGTTTTTAGTATGTACAATGATTGTCATTTTTTTTCTCATAGAAACAACTAGAATAATGTGTTAATAGATTTCTGCTTGCTTATATAAATCTACTATTCATTATGTATTTATTAAAATTTATTTTATATACATTATTCAATGCAACCCTCATCTAAAGCTTCTACTAAGTGCATTAATTTTCTAGGAATGATGCAACAACTTATCACAAACTGAGAGGCTTAAAACCAGAAAAATTCATACTCCTAAAGTTCTGAAGGATATAAATTCAAATTCAAAGGAATGAAGGAGTATCATTCTCTCTGAAAGGTTAAAAGCTTATGTCCTTAATTCTTTCCCTTTCTAATGAACAATCCCTGATGTTTCTTGGATTATAAATGCACCACGTTAAATTCTACCTATGTCTTTACATGACTTAACCCACTCTGTGTGTCTCTGACTTTTTCTTCTCTATTGCTTACAGGGGCACTATCTTTATATGCAAGGCCCAGCCTAAATAAGATGGTCTCACTTGAAGATCACTATGTGTAAAGTCTCTATTTCCAGACAAGATCACATTCACGAGCACCTAGGGTTAGGGTTTGAACATGTCTTTTGGAGTCACTATTCAATCTGCTGCACCCTGCGTGGTCACTCCTCACAATTCAGCCTCATTACACAGGCAAAATAAATTTCCTCATTCTTGTTTGACATCCCAGTATACTGGCAACTTATGGAATCCTGATAGTCTATGATTGTCAAATCATCAAGTCGTATTTCACTTTTGCTTAGTGGTTTCTTCTTCAATTTACCTCTTCCTTTATTTACTTTGAAGCAACACAAAGAATGCAGGCCTCTCTTTCAACACTTTGCTTGGCTCTTTAACTATGTATCCAGATTCAACATTTACAAGTGTTGCTTTCCACTGAAGTATATAACATAATTCATCTATTTTTGTACCAGTGCATGACAAAGATCATTTTTCTACACTGTGTAATAAATGGATTCTAATTGAGTTTGAAAGCTTAACAAGAAGCAAATTTGTATTTATAGTAACATTCTCTTCATGATTACTTATGTTCTATTTTGCAGATGAACTTGCCATTGTACAGAAGCCTTTATACTGAAGTATGTTCCCAGGCTGATTTTATTTTTATTTTGAGACAAAGTTTATCCTAAATCTCTAAGTTGCTCAAGCTGAGCTTAATCTTGCCATTATCCTGTCAGATTCTCCCAAAGTGTTGGAATTATAGACGTGCCAGCATGCTCAGTTTTACACATATTCTCAAAAATGGTACAAGCATTTCTGAACTCTTTTATTTTTTTCCTTCTCAGAGATCATTAAAAGTTTATTTAATGTTGATATTTCTACCAAGAGTCTCTTCAAATCAATCTAGGGATTGGTATCACATGTTTTAAAATTCCTCCAGTCTCAAAGTTACTTTTACATATTTAGTTATTTAGGTATTTGTTACAGTACCACTCAACATCCCACCATAAGATATATGTATTTTCCAGTGTTTCGTTTACAAGTTTCCACAAACTAGATGGCATAAAACAGAAATCTATTTTCCCATACTTCTGGGGACTTGAAGTATAATATATTTATTTATGTTAATATCGATGTATATTTAACTTGCTTTCAGGTTTAGTCATTATGTATTTGGCTGTTAACATTTTAGCAACAGTAATTTGGAGAAAATAAAAACATTAGTATAGATTTTTAATTGAAATTAAAATTATTTTTCAAAAACATGACATATCTTGTGAAATTTTAAAGCTTTTTATTGATTTTAGGAAATTTTTTATAGATTACCTAAGAATTTTTATATGAGGAAGCATATCATCTCCAAATAGTTGCAGGTATTATTCTCCCTTTCCAAGGTGTTATACTTTTTTATCTCTTTTTTTAATTTTATTAATTAAGACTGCTAATACAATATGAAACAATAAAATGAGAATTATCATTGTATTACTAACAATACTTTTAAGATTATTATTATATTATTAAATTCTATCTTAGATTTTGCATTTATTTTAGATATATTTTATTTTACTATAGAATTTTCTTTTATACATCAAGATTAAGATTTTATTACTGTAGTATACTTCAACTATGAAAAAGTTTTGTGCATTCGCTTTTATTTTTAATTATCATTGTGCATTACATCATATTACATTACATGACATAAATTTCCTTCTAAATATAGCAGCAACATTGATTGCCTTGATTAACCCATTTGGACATGTATGTACCTTATTAAATATGAGTTTTGTGTAAATATTTAGAGAATTTTCACATTTATGCTTATGAGAAAAGTACATAATATACCTTTAAAAAAAGAGTTGGGTATATTTGTGCAGTGTAGATATACATAATGATCACATTCATGGGAGGGAATTTGTACTTGTACATGATATATCTTGATTCCACATTTTGCCATTCTCCTTATCCTCACCTCCCTTCAATCTCTTGTGACCTTTGCATTTACAAGGTTTTGTTTACAATTTTTTGTCATTTTTTCTTTTCTCTCCCTTCCTTTGTTCCTCCTCCCTCTCTAGTTTCCCCTACTTTTGGCAGAATTTCTTCCTCTATCACAATGTCTATTATATATTTTCATCCTTATTTACACTTTCACTTTCTCACATCATAGAGAAAATCGAATATTTACATATGTGTGCCTGATTTACTTCACTTGAGTATGGTCTCAAGGTGCATCCATTTACCTAGAAATGTCCTATGTATATCATTATTTATGGCTGAGTAGTACTCCACTGTACTAAAAAAGTATAATTTTAGTTTGAGTTGTTTCCAAGACTTAGCTAATACAAACTGTGCCACTAGAAGCTTAGTTGTGTATACATTGCTGTGGTATGATATTTTAAATTATATTAGTAGATACCAAGAACAGAATAGCTGGGTCAGATGTGAGTGCAAGTCCTAATTGTATGAGGAATATTCACACTGATTCTTATAATGAATGCACCAGTCTGAGCTTCTACTATCAGTGGAGAAGAACTCCTTTTTTCCAGATCCTGAAAGCATTTGTTGTTGGGTGATTTCTTTATAATAGCTAACCTTTCCAGAGTGAGATGGAATCACAGTGTTTTAATTCTCATCACTCAAATTATCAGTGATTTTCAAGGTTTTTCATATATTTATTTGCCATTTGTACTTATATAAGAAATGTACATTCAGCTCAAATGCTCATTTTTGATTGGGTTGTTTAATTTGGGAACTCTGAGTCTTTTTCAATTCATATATATATATATATATATATATATATATATATATATATTAGTCTTTTGTATAAATAACAACTAGTTAAATTGTTTTTGCATTCTGAGGGTTGTCTTTTCACTGTTTTTATTACTTTGCTGTGCAAAATATTTTTTAAAAAAAGATCTTAGTTATTGATTCTTTGTAATATATACTATGCAATTAAGATTTGTTCATTAAATCATCTCACACCTTTTTTGTCTTCCAGAAGATTTAGTGTTTCTGTTTTAATACACAGTTTTGAACCATTTTGATTTTAGTGTAGTGCACAGTGAGGGGCATTGGTCTAGTATTTGGCATGTGGAAAACCAGTTTTTCCAGCATCACTTTTAAACAGACTATCTACCAGTGACAGTGTTTCTTCCCTTTTTCAAAGGTCAGTTGGCTGAATGTATTTGGATATATTTCTGCGTATTGTAATTTTTTTCCACTGACACTTGTGTTGGCTTTTTGACCAGTACCACATTTTTTTTTTAATTGTAGTAGCTGTGTAGCATAATTTCAAGTCAGGGATGGTGATGCCCACTTCCAGAACTGTTTTCACTATTCTATGTCTCTTTTGGTTCCAAATGAGTTTAACAATTGTTTTCTATAATTTTGTGAGATACGCTAGCTATATTGATTGGGGTTGCATTAAATCTCTATTATAATTTTGGGAGTATGTACATTTTCACTGTATTGTTTCCTCCTACTCAGAAAAAAGAATTGATTTTATTTTCATTTTCTAATACCCTGTTCCATCTTCATTTTCAGAGTACTATAATTTTCAATGCAAATGTTTTTTTTATTTCTCTATTAGATTGATTTTTAAATATTTTATATTTGATGCAATTATGAAGTGTAGTTTCTCTAATTTCTCTCCCAGTGAGATTTTTATTTGAATACATGAATGCTATTGATTTTTGCACACTGATTTTCTATCCAGCTACATGAATGTGGTTATGGAAACTTGAATTCTTCGGATCAAAATTTTGGGGCCTTCAATGTAGTATACTGCAATTAATAATAATTTAAATTCTTCCTTTACTATCTTTATTCTTTTAATATCTTTTTATTGTCTAATAGCTCTGGCTAATGTTTCCAGAACTATATTGAATAGGAGTGGTGATGTTGGGCATCCTTGTCATGTTCCTTATTTTAAAGTTTTCAACCTTTGACCATCTAGTATGATGTTGGATATTTGTTTGTTAGAGATGGCTCGTATCAGATTGAGATAAAAATCATCTAGTCCAACATTCTGTAGGAACAAAACCCAATGCTCATTTTTAATATGAATGGGTATTGGACTATGTTAAATGATTTTTCTGAATCTATTTAGTTGATCACATATTTTTTGTCCTTCATTTTGTTAATATGGTGTATTTTGTTTATTGATTTATAAATATCTGAAGCATTCCTGCATTCCTGACTTGAATCCTACTTTGTCATGGTGTTCTAGATGACTTGCTGCATTCCATTTTTTTTCCAGTATCTTACTGAGGACTTTTTGTCAATGTTCATTAGGGAGATTCAGCTCTAGTTCTCTTTTTTTGACCTGTAGCTCTATTGTTTCCTGTGTTTGAAAACATGTCATTCCATGCACAGCTAAGAAAAATATGTGTTCTGATGTTGCAGGGTGAAACATTCTGTAGACATCTACTAAATCCATTTGTTCACATATTTGGTTCAGTTCTCATATTTCATTATGAATTTTTGTCTGCATTACTTATCTTAGTGACAGTGGGGTATTAATATTACTCATTACAATAGCTGTAGTGTTTATTTTTCATGTCCACTACTATTTGTTTTAAGTAGTTGAGTACATGTATTTGGTGCCTATGTATTTGTAATTTTTATCTTATTTTTGAATTTTCCCTTAACAAATATGCAGTGAGTTTTTCTATCTCTTTTGACAACATTGGCTTGAAGTTTGCATCATCACCAATACAATAGCTCCCCTGCTTTATTCTATGTTCTTATCTGTGGAGTATTGTTTTCCATCATTTGACTTTGAGTCTATGAAATTTTTTAAATTAAATTTATTTCTTGAATGCAATGTATTTTTGGATCTTGTTTTTAATTTATTCTGCTAGTCTGCTTCTTTTCATCAATGAATTGAGACCATTTACATTTGTGATTATAACTGATATGTATTGGCTTGTCCTCATCATATTATTTTCCTGCTAATGGTTCCCTAACTCTATCACCTATTTAATTGCTTTTCATGCCTTGTGGATTCTTTATGCTTGCAGTCTTGGAATTCTTGCCTTTAATATCTCCTTCTAGAAAATATTTCAAAACGTCTTGTAGAACAGATTTGGTTGCAATTTATAATTTTATTGTTATGGAAATATTTTATATTTTCATAACTCTGAACGACAATTTTGCAGAATATATCAATCTGGGTTGGAAGAATTTTTCCCATCAGCTCTTGAAATAATAGGAACCATTCTCTGCCTGCTTACGATTTTGTGTTTAGAAGTCAAATGTGATTCTGATGGCTTTTATTTGTAGGTAATATATTTCTTTTCTCTAAAAAGTTGTAATATTCTATTATTGGGTTGAATTTCTTGAATTCTGATTGTTATACATTTTTGTGTAGATTTATTTCATTCGTATCTATTTGGATTTCTGTATGCATCCCTCTTCTGTAGGTCAAATTATTTTTCCAACCTTGGAAAGTTCTTTGAGAATTCATCTCTGAATATACTTTTTCATGTCAATTTTTGATGACTCCTGCCCTTTACATTAAATCTTATGCTGTTCTTCTTTGCATCATCTTGAAGTTGTTGGATTGTTTTACATTTATTTTATTTTAAATAGAATAAAACAAAACAAGTCAAAACAGAAGAAACAAATCAGAAGAGAATCATGCAAGTAGCACAGGACTTCAAAAAAAGACAACAGGGACTCAATAGCGGCTACCATAATGTATCTCGTTTTCTTTGAAATAGTTGTTCATAACTTCACATACAATAAATTCAAACAAAACTAAATATTACAAAAACAATCAAACCCAAAGAATGAAGCCATCATGGTACATCAAAATAAAACAACAATGGCTACCATAATGTCCCTTGTTTTCTTCAAAATGGTTGTTGATACCTTCACACAGAATGAAATCAAATAACTGAAAGCAAACTAAAACCAATCAAAACAAAAGAATGAAACCACTACAGGACTTCAAAAACCAGATAACAAGCAATTAACAATACTTACTATGATGTATTGCTTTCTCAAAATAGTTTTCTGTACTATAACACATGATAAATTGAAATAAAACACAATAGAATAAAACCAATCAAAACAGAAGAATTAAAGCACTATAGAACTTCAAAAAAGAAGTTAGGAAATCAAATATTGTTAGTATAAACTCTGTTTTTTTTGTACTGGGAATCAAACTCATAACCTCACACTTGCCAAGCAAGCACTTATGCCACTGAGCTAAATTCCCAGCCCATGTATGATTTTCCTCTAAATAGCTGTTCATAAAACATCAAATATAATAAAATCAAACAAAAAAGAATAAAACCTATTACAGAATTCAGTGAAAGCATTACAGGACTCAGAAAAGATAAAGAAACAAAACATGATTACCATAATACATCCCATTATGTTCAAAATAGCTGGCCATACCATCACAAACAGTAAAATCTAACACAACAAACAAGAACAAGACCAAACACAAGAAAATTGTGAGAATTATGTAGATTTACTTTGGTTATGGCTAGAGTTCTATATGCCTCACTTGTCTCAGTGCCAGATAGTTGTCCCATGTTTGGGAAGTTTTCTGCTATTACTTCTATAAATAGCCTTTTTATTTCATTTGTTTTGATCCATGCTTCTTCACTGATAACTATCATCTTAAATTATTTTTCTTTGCCTTGTTATAAAGCCATTGAATTGATATTTCCTAGATCTTTCTATTTATGTCTATTGCTATTACAGATTTGCAGACCAGCCTTTCATTATGGTTGTCGCCTATTTTTTAACCTTTGAAATTATTTTTGTTCTGACTTCCTCTATAGCCATATGTAGATATGGCTGTAAATATATAGATCTATATATAAATATATTCAAACATACATATGAGATTTAAGGAGATGGATTCTGACTTCCTCTATCTCACTTTTCCCTGGATTTGTCTTGTGTGAGCTGGAAACCTGTGGTTGCATTTTGATTGTGTTTTGTCACTTTTTATGTATTTTAATTTGTTTTCTTTGTTGTGTGTATTTTTCTTATATTAGGAAGTTTTATTATTGATATTGAGGGTTCCCTAGGAAATATATATTCCGCTGGGATGTTTTCCAGACGTAGGTGGCTGTTTTTTTTTTTTTTTTTTTTTTTTTGTCTGTCCCATGATCCTATATTTCCACTTTATTATAAATGAAAAGTTGCTATTTGTTTGACTCAGCACCCAGACTTAATGTTACTTACCAATAGGGATGATTATTACTACAATTATCACAGTGTTGTCACAAAAGTGTGAACAACTGGTTACACGTAAGGCATCCTTGCTAAACTATTATTTTTAGCAATAACAATATCATCAAGCTGACTACAAACTGTCAATTTGATATCTTTAATGTCAAATAACTGCCAATATGATATCTTTAACCCTAGGAGCAAGATCGACAGTTATATAAAAAAACATTCAACACAAATCAGGAACTTGGATGCATTGCTGTATGGAAGGAGTAGTTAAGAGGATCAGGGAACCAAAAAAAGCGACAACAGAAAATAAATATGGTAGAAGTAAGGCTGATTGTCAAATGATGCACACCCAAACTTTGGGACATCAGAATACAGGACCTACAGAATGAAGGAAAAACACACTATTGAGCACTAAGCACACTATTGAGCACTAAGCACACTATTGAGACAAATCAGAAAGACTAGAGACCATCTATGAGTGGTGCTGATGGATAGGGAAAGGCTTGGGTCTGGCTGTTCCTAGTCCGGCAGGGGCCTGTGCATGGTGCTGGTGTGCAGACAGAGCATGATTCCTAGTGTGGCCTTGCTTTCTCTCCCCACCAATCCATGAATGTTGCTGACTCACAGGAAGAGGCAGGGGTCTGGCTGTTCTCAGTCTGCCAATGGCATGTGCATGACACTGGGACACAGACAAGGCCACACTAGGAAGCATGTTTAGTCTGGGAACTAGCATACTTTGAAGGCCACAGCTGGACCAGGAAGAGCTAGACCCAAGCCTCTCCCCATGAGTCAGTGCCATTTGTGAAATGGGAGGAGAGACAACAAAGGCCACACCAGCAAACAAATCCAGTCTGGGAACCAGCACCATGTTATTGCTGCTGTGGGGCCAGGAAGAGTAGACCCAAGTGTCTCCCAAATAGTGAATCAGCACCATTTGGGGACTGGGAGGAGCAAGAACTGAGGCACACCAGCAAACAAGTCCAGTCTGGGAACCATGCCAAGTGCAGACCACCATCAAAGTAGGAAAAGCCAGATTCCAGCCCTTTCTGGAGCATAGGTTGGCAATACAAGAAGTGCCAATCACACTCCCTCCCATAAGCAACTGACTTATGCAGAGAAACACAAGTTGTGATGATATCTATGGAGATGAAATGTATCAGGTGCCTGTGGTGCTCTGGTGTTTCAATAACATTGCAGGTCTAGGGCCAGTGGTCTGATCATAGGTTCAAAGGATAGCGATATGCAGTATGGCATCAAGGGGGGATCTCCTTCTGAGGCTTGTAGCCATTGTTGATTCCCTATGATCTTCTTTTGAGGTACAATATCATTTCCATTGTTTTGTTGGTTTGGGTTTTATTCTCTTTCATTTTATTTGATTATGTTAAATCTCATGACGAGAGCAGCTATCTCAAAGATAGCAAAATATATTATGATAGAAATTTTCGATTTACTATAGGCTTGTTCTGAAGTTCTTTACTGCATTCTTTATTTTGTTTTCATTGTTTCTAGTTTTGCTGTTCTGTTTGAGTTTTACTATGTCCAAATGTATCTGCAGTTATTTTGAAGACAACAAAAGGCATTATGTTAACTATTGTTGATTTCAGAATGTTCTGAAGTCCTGTATCACTTACACTGATTTGTTTTGATTGATTTTATTCTGTTTATCCCCTCTAAAATAAAAAAAAAAAAAAGTGAAAGACTAGAGACAATTTTCATTCACATGTAACATTCAAGAAAGGCTCCTGAGGACAGAAAGTGATGGAACAGCTGGTATTGGAAGTCCCATTTGACCCAACTATTCTATTTCTAGGCGTATTCACAGAAGAACTAAAAATACAGTGACATATGTGCACCCATGTTTATAGCAGCACAATTTGTAATAGCCAGATCTTGGAAACAATCTAAGTGTCCATCAATTGAGGAATGGATAAAAAAGTTGTGGTATTTTCATACAATGAAGTACTACTCAGCTATAAAGAATGATCACATTGAGATATTTATAAATATAATGGATGCAGCTTGAGACCATACTCATAAGCAAAATAAATCAAACTCGCTTGTATAAATACTACATAATATCTCTAGTGTAACAAATGGTAAGAGTACATAAGAGCTTATGGTAATAATGATTCTCCATTACATTGCTCTGAAGCCTTATAATGTTTGCATTCATTAGTTGGAATGGTTTCATCCTGGTTTGCTTGATTTTATTATATGTGATGGTATGAACAGCTATTTTGAAGAAAACAAGACATTCTAATAGCCAGTGCTGCTTTAATATCATCTTACTCTGAAGTGCTACCACGCTTTTGTTCTTCTGTTTCCATTGGTTCTATTATATTGTATCTTATTGGATTTTACTATGTGTGATAGTATAAACAACTTTTCTATGGAAAATGAGAAAATATAGTAGCCATTGTTTGTTTTCTGTTATTTGGTTCTGAATGCCCTGTAATACTCTCACTCTCTTAAATGTTTTCATAGTATTATGCTATGTTTGATATTATTGTATATGATGTTATACTCAACTATTTCCAAGAAAGAGACATTGTGGTCGTTACTGTTAATTATGGATTGTTTTCTAGAGTAATTCTGTGTTGCTTACATTGTTCTGTTCTGATCTGCTTTGTTATGTCCTGTTTTGTCTTAATCTCTTTAAAATAAAAAAAATGAGAAAAAAAAAGAAGAAGGATGTACACAGCGGTCACCATTTGCCTCACTGCCATTTTTTTCTTGCTCTTTAGGTAACCTGCTCTGCATGCCAGGACCTATGTTCATTCTTCTTTTTATAACTTTTTCAATTGTATTTCTTTTCTTACTCACTTCTTAAAGCTTTAATAAATGTTAAACTTCCCAAAGAAAAAAGAGACAGAACAGACAAAGCACACCAAACAATACAGCTCAAAACCTAAACAACTTTTTATTCTATTGTCATGCATTAATATTATATTTAATCTTATTTTGGAGAATATGATTATTTTCTTATATCTAATTTATGCATCATGTATTGGAATATATATTTGCATAAGACTATGTGCATTAGTGAATTTGATATTCTCATGTAAGTACCCCAAGCTGTATAATTTGTAAACAAAACAATATTAATTCAGAGGTTGAGAGCTTGAAATTTAAGAGCAAGTAGCTCTGCTCCTGTGGCCTCTGATGAGGGATACATGGTGGATGGAATAAGAAATGATGAGATAATTTTACATTCTTAAAGATATGAAATCATGAAACAGAAAATGGAGTCATTTGGGAGGCAAGAATAATAAAATATTCTCTGAATACCTGAGATTTCACAGAATGTGCATTAGTCCTTTCTGAGAAAAAGAGGCATAATCACCTTTCCCTGGACTTTACTTCCTACAGGTCTCAATATTTCTCAGTATTAGCACACTAAGGACCATGCTTCTGACACATGAATGCTTGAGGATACATTCATGTCACAGACACATCATTACACTCTCTAAGCATGGGCTTTATGCTCATCCCTCATGTTTTGATATATTTTATATTTATTGTCTATTATTTGAAAAAATATAGTCTGATTTTCTTTCAATTCTACTATTTTATGGAAAAGACATTTACAAATATATGTCCTAATTTATAAACATATAAGTAATTTTGTTATTCTCCTATTATTTTAATACCTTGAATGTAAAGAGCACATTGTTCATATGATTTGAGTCTTTTAATTGTATTGCCACATGCCTTATGGCCTGACTATTCTCATGTGCACTGAAAAATATTATGTAGTGCTTATGTATTATGTATTTTAATTAGATTTCATTTGTTTAATATGTCATTCAAATCTCACTATTAATACTGGTTTGTAAGATATTTTATCAGTTATAAAAAATGTCTCAAAAATTTCCCCTTGTGGTTAAAAATTGCTTATTTCACATTTTACTTATGTCAATTAAATATAATTAATGTCTTATATAAAAATAAATTTATAATTTTATATACACATGTATTATTAACCATTATGAAATATTCTATATATTATTTAATGAGTCTTAATATCTGTTAGTCTAATATCATTAAAAAGGAGTGTCAAAAAACAAACCAAAAAAACCCACACAAAATTCCCACCATATTTCTTTTGGCTAATGTATGTAAGGCATATGATTTTACAGCCGTTTTTGCTATTTTATTTCTTTTTATTTATTAACTTAAAATTAAAATATTGTTCTTTCTCCTTTCAAAGTGCAGTGTGAAAATATTTTCTTTAATAAATACAATATTTGCTTTATTTCCATGTGTTTCTGGAATACTTACATTTAATCATTCCCTTGGTTTACTTTTTCGCTTCTATAACTTCAAGTGATTTGATATTTGTATTTTCTTAATTAATTTTTAATAATATATGGTAGAAAGAAATAATGAATATAATCATCTTAAAGTATTAATACATTTACTAGTTTCATCTTGAGTCTTTTTTACTTCTATTTCCATTATTTTTAAATATATATTTCTCTTATCTTTTGTGTCTATTTTATGTCAAAATAAGCAATCCAGATATATGTATATATTCTTTTATTATTTTTCGTGTATTAACCTAATGATAGTAAAATCTATGGTAGATTTATTGTCATATAATATAAATAAAAAATTTTTCAAATCTTCAACATCTTAACATTTTGATTCCTTTTTCATCATTTGCGTTGTCTTTTACTTTAAGTCATATGTATTTCTATCATGACAGGATATTTTAATTTTTCTGATATTTTGCTATCAATAATCTTTTAAGTATTAACCCCTGCAGCTTTACTAAAGTTATTATTTAATAAGTCTAGTTTAAATCTAGTCTATTTTCTGCCTCATTGAGTATAATTTCCCATGAATTGCAGATTTTTATAAAAATAACATTTAGAGACCCATATATGTTTAAACAAAAACCCAGGATATAAAACATGCATATCCTTCACTTTTCAAGCATGAGATCATTCCTATGCTTGCTAATGTGGGTCCACTATGAAACACTAAAAAATTCCTTAAAATATTCAGTACAGAGCGTTCAGAACAAAACATGATTGTAGTTAGTCTTTATGATACCATGTGGATTTTAAACGATGAAAAGTGCATTTTGTAAATCCAATTGCACCTCTTTGAATATGTCGACCAAATTTCTTGCAACCATGTTCATGAGTTAATTGATACAATTATGTGTCCATGATTTTTGGCTAAAGATTTAAGTTTATATAATATCTCTGAATGTCTGTTAGTTTATCATGAATAATACCTTGTATGTTTAATGTGGTGGGTTGGGGTTTATTAGTTAAATTTCGGTCATTCTAAATTTTCATTTTTGAAAAATACATGAACAGTATTTTTAATTTTAAAATTATTGTTGAATGAAAAGGAGAAACAATACCACAAAATAAAAAGATCAGCCCAAATAACCAAACCTAACTGCATTTCCAACTGGTTAAATAATCAGAGAAAAAAATTAACTCATGGGACATTTGAATATAGTGATGAGAAAGCATATCATTAGTAGGATATATTTTAAGGACAAATAAAAACACAGTGGAGTTTAATATTCACTTAGTGATTTCATTCTTAATAGTGATATTGGCAGTGCAATTTTGAACCAAAATGTTTATTTGTCAGAAAAGTCAAGCCAACAGTTTAAGTGTTAGTGTTTGTTAAGTATCATAAAAAGGACCATCAGATTTAAAAATATTTAAGAAAATACATATACTGATTAATTTTAACAGGGCATATAAGTGAAATTAGTGATCTACATATTTATTTGTTTATGTATTTATTTATTGTATTTTCGAGTCAAGGTCTCTTTATGTAGATTAGGGTGTCTTTCAGCTCACTTGGTAACCCAGTATGGTCAGGAGCTCACCACAAACTTCCTTTCTCAGCATGCCAAAGTGCTAGTATTACAGGTGTGCAACACCATGCCTGTCATTTATTGTTGTACATGTCATTACTATATATCCTACCTCCACCAGGAAGGCCTACAATCATTTATCAATCCATACATTTGGTAAGTTGTTAATAACAAACATGTGTAGGAAACATAACTGTTTATAATTAAAATGATACAATTTGTTTAAAGGCAATTTATCTAAACAATTCCTCTTCGATGTAAACCTAGTCCATTTGAACAAGTGTATGAATAAGTGCTCAATATATTTGATAAGAAAATATAAACCAAACAATGAGATATTATTTCACACGTGTCAGAATAGCTATTTTCAAAAAGATGAAAGATAATATGTTCATGACTATGTGGATAACCAGGAAATCTTGTATACTGATTTTTGAACATGTAAATTAGTGCAGCTATTTTGGAGAACTTTATGGAGACATGTGAAAACAACCTCAAAATATAAATCACATGATCCAGAAATCCTTCTTTTGAGTAATTGTGTTAACCCAAAAATTTAAATAAAGTATATTCAGTAAATATCCGGATAGCCATTTTGATTGTAGCTACTACTCACAATAACTGGTTAAGTATCCATCAACAAATGAATCCACACCATGCTAAAATCAAAAAGCAAGACACGGAAAAATAAACACTATGTGTTCATGTATATGTAGGATGAAATAATATTACATAAAGAATTAATGTGCAGTCATAGTTAACACAATTTCCAGATAAATGCCCTTGAAAGAAAACAGAAAAAAGTATATTATGCCTCAATCAGATGAGATGAAAAAGTATTTTCTTTGACATGTTGTACAGAATAATAAATACAGTAAATATTAAAGGATTTTATATTTGAAAATCAATAAGGATAAATTTTAAATATTGTTTACTTCAAATATATGTACTTGAAATGTTAAATATATTAATTAGCTTAATCTGAATATTCATGATATATTCATAAATTCATCTCATTGTACAACATAATTTTTAATAAACAGTAATTTTATATTAAAAAGCAAAGATAACCATAATATTAACAGTTAGTTCTGAAATCGAGGTTTCCCAATCTGTGTGTCAACTAAAATGTACAAATCACATGAACAAAAAACATGGCGTGTTATTTAAATGATTTATTTCATTTTTGGGAGAGAAAGTACATGACTAGTTAGAGATATTTGATTAGGATAGAATGTGAGGAAGAGATTCATTAATGCACAAATAAGAGGAATTGGTATTTTCAATTTTTATTGATTTTTAACTTGATATCCAAAGTTTTCAAAGTCGCAAAAACAAATTAAATGTAATATCTAATTATAACATTACAATATTTATGCTTTTATCATATAATCTATAAAATTACATGATATGAATCTACTAACATTACATTCTTAATGCTTCACACTATTTAATCTTAGAGGAAAATCTGATCCACTACTATGTTCTGTGGTAATCATGTAGCAGTGATTTTAATCTGAGTATTTATTTATTTCTTCATTATTTTGGAGATAACTGTTTATTTGCAGTTGAAGTCTGGGAAACATATTACTACTACTTTAATTGATGTTTTGGATGGCTCTGAGCAATCATATGATATGTGTTACATCCTTCAATTATCCCTTGAATGGTCTAATTGATGTATTATAAAATCTGTTTTTTAATTGCAGAGCAGAGTGTGCTAGCATTTATGACAATGAATACATATTTATAAATAGATAATACTAAAATTAGGTTTTTCTAATAGATGATATCTCATTCTACTTACTTACCAGTGAATATACCTTGTGTGTAAACAAATTCTTTCTTAATATAATTTAAAATGATATTAGTAATTCATGACATTACAGCCCTGAGAAGTAAGCCTCGTTGAAATTGCACTATTAATACACTTAGAAACTAACTTCAAAGGACAATTAGCATAGTTCTTTTCTTATTTTACATACGTTTGCTTTTATGTAACTTACAAACAAGTTTTGTGTTGTCATTTGCTATTATATTGGGTACATATATATTTGGAAGTGAAGTTCCTAGATTATTTCTTATGCTGTTGACATTTTAATGAATTACCATACTATTTTCTGGAATGATCACACTATGCTAATTCCACCAGTAATCCAGAAACTTTGCAGTTTCCCCTCATGATTGACAACTCATTTACTGTCGGTCATTTTGATTAAAGACATTTTAGTGAATATGTTGTTGTATCACTTTGTGGTTTTCATTTGCAATTCCTTAGTGACTACTCATTTTAAACACCATTTCATGCACTTTTTGGTAACAAGGATATATTTTTTGAAGGCAATTGTATTCAAATTCTCTCCTAGTTTTAAAATAATTATATGATTTGCTATTATAAAGTTGCATGAATTATTTAAATAAACTAGATATGTCTCCGATCAGATATAAAATTACAGAATTTATCCTCTTTTTTATGCTTTCAAGCCTGATTTTCAATACAGTAAAATTTAACATTTTGCTTTGAAATTTGTATGTTTGTGTTTATAGAAAGAAACTATTGGCACATTAAAAGGAACAAAGGTGTACTTGTCTGGAAAATATTGCAATCACAACTACATTAGATTTTCCAGTAATTTCAGTTTAATTTACATAAAACGTATTTTTTCTATTTTAGTTTATAAGTTCTACATTTATCATAATATTCTTATTAATTATTTAATGCTTTGTTAATAGGGCTGTATTTTTAATTTCATTTTTGGAATATATTGCTAATATGTTGATGCAATTGATTTCCGAATATGTGTATGTAACAGTGTTCATTGTGGAAATAGTACTTTGTGGATGATTTTGGACTTGCCATATGCAAAGTCCTGTCTATAGAGTATACTCATGCTCGAGTCAGAACAGACTCCCCAACATTCATGTGTTGAAACAAGGTGAGAATAGTGGTGAGGAAGTAATAGAATGTGCTTAACTCAGGAAGGCAGAACCCTCATAAATGGGACTAAAGACCTTATAAAAGGACTAGAGGAATAAATTAACAACCTTCTGTTCTTCTGCCATGAGGATGCATCATTCAACCCCCTTTACATGTTCATTGCTTCCTCTATATGAAGACTCCTTGATAGCACGATCTATGACAAGGAGGTATTTTTAAAAATTTTAAGTAGAATAAAACTGAACAAAATACAACCAAATAAAGCCAATCAAAACAGAACAATAAAGTGACTAAGGATTTCAAATCAAGATAATAGCAAATCAACAATGGCTACAATAATGTGTCTTGTTTTTTTTTTTTTTCAAAATAGCTGTCCAAACAATCAAACATAATAAAATCAAAACAAAACAAAACCCATTCAAAACAACATAATGGAAACATTATAGGATTTCAAAACCTGATAACAGGAATTTAACAATAACTACTATACTATAAAATTTTATCTTCAAAATGACTGCCCGTATCATCAAACACAATAATATTAAACAAAACATGACAGAATAAAATGAAACCTTGAAAAACAATGAAAATGATGCGGAAATTCAAAAGAAGATAATAGAAGATTAACAAGGTTGCAACTTTCCTTTTTCAACATTTCCTCACCTATCACATTCACAATACCTATTGTACATTTCGGATCCCATTAACTCCTTCAGTATTTTTTTAATGCTTCAGGGTTTTTTTAGGAGATAACACAATGTTCATCTTTACAAGTTTAAAAATTTCACCTATGAGCACAGTCTCAAAGTTGCATCCAGTTAACTACCAAAGCCTCGAGGTTATCCATCTTTATAGCTGAGTAGCTTTCCAGTGTATAAAAATATTATGTCTTAGTTATCCATTCTGTGGTTGATTCAAAAGATATCCCTGCAAAAATCAGGCTTTTTCAAGATGCTAAATTAGACTTTGTAACATTTTCTTTTACTTCTCAACTCTCAGAAGTGTGTGAAAATATTTTTTCTTAAAAACATGTCAAGTCTAAAGCATTTCTCTGCAACAGCACCTCTCACGTACAAACAGAGAACCTGAGAAATTTCAATTCTTTTTTTTTTCTTTAAGTGGTATTTACTTTGTTACTTTCCTTGTCTTGTCTAGAAAGTACAGTACAATGTTGAACGATGTTCTAAGAAAAGACATTTTCATCCACTGATTTTTGGTAATAAGTATTGGTATTTTGGCAAAATAAATGATGATTATTTGATACTAGTTTTGAAGTATATATTTGCAATTTCACTATATTCTTATACTCAGATGGTATAAGGAAAAATCTGTCTCCTGTTTTAAAAATGGAGATGAAAATATAATAACATACACATAAACTCCATGAGCATAGGGTTTCCTGTGTTTAAAATTCACATTTGCTTTGCAAACACACGTAACCAACTTATCTCTGAAAAAGAGGTCAAACATGTTCACTGAAAGAAATATATTATCTTTAATAAATGATGCTGGAAAAGCTAATTTTCCATATTTCAGAGAGTAAAACTAGTCCTTTGTGTATCTCATGCATTAAAGTAAAATCAAAATGGATGAATGATTTAAATATTAATTCAGAAACACTTAATCTACTGAAAGAGAAAATAGGTAGAAATTTGAAGACATAGGGGTAGGCAGAGAGATCATGGGCAAAATCCAAACTGTATGGGAAACACTTCAAAGAATCAACAAATGGAATTTCATTTTGCTAAAAATTTTAGCATATTAAAAGAAACCATCCACAGTATGAAAAGAAAACCCACAGACTGGGAAAAAATTTTACCCAACTGTCCCTCAGACAAAGAACTTATATCTAAAACATATTGAAAAAATCAGATTTCTCAATTTAAAATACACAGTCAAAAATGCACATCTGAGATAAACACACAACCCTCAGATGAAGAAATACAAATGGCAAATGAATATATGAAAAATGTTTTGAGGGCATTATGCCAACTCCTTGAAATCCAAATAATATATATCTCCTTTCCATGGTTTCCTGTGTTGTATGCAAGCTAGGTGATGACTCACTTGGACAGGAAGTAGTACACAACGACTTGTGACACTTGGAAGCAGAGCAGTTAAAATCAGCCTGCTGTGACCAGAGCCACACACTGACTTCCTCCTCATGCCTCCACATCTAAGAAAAACTTATATGTAGCAACAGCAAGATAGTGAGTAGCAAGCAATTAACTTAAATATGAAGGATTGTTTGTAGCTTACTTAATGAATTTATTAAAGTTTGAAATATTGTACAATAAATTTCTCTCAAGCAAGGAAAAAAATGTTTAACATCACAGGTCATTTTAGAAATGCAAATCAAAATGACACTGAACTTGCCTCCACCAGGAAAGAACCAAAGATTCAAGCCACACTCTCCTGTGAGCCAACCAGCACTCAGGCCAGGAGAAAAGATTCTCCCCACTCCCCTAGTTAAGCAACCAAGTGATTTGGAGAAACACAGGTTGAGATGATATCAAACAATGTATACAAGCAGGTTAAGACTTGTATAATTTGACTGATTTTGCATGTCTAAAACTCGTAATATGAGGATCTGTTTTGAGGAAAACAATGTGTAATACAGTAACTATGGGAAATTTCCCTCTCTCTTGTTTTTGTAATCCAATACTGTTGTCATTGTTTTGTTTTGTTCCATTTTATCCTTTCTAAAATTAAAAAAAAAATAAAAATGTTTTATTTAAAATAGAAGAAACATGGAGATTTCATTTTGCTCAAGAAATAATGGGTATCATCAAGAAACCAACCAATAACAAATGCTGGTGGGGCTGTGAGGAAAAAGGAACACTTTTCTATGGTTTGTGGAAGCATATACATGTGCAACCACTGCAGAAATCACTATGGAGATCCCCATAAAAATTAGAAATAGGAGTTCCATTTCCACCTAGGCACTCCTCTTGTGATTATTTTTTCCGGAAAAATTAAAAATATCATACCACAATGATATATGCATACCCATTTTTATAGCAGCACAATTTGTGATAGCTAAATCTTGAAAACAATCCAAACGACCCTCAACAGAGGACTTGATTAAAAAAGTGTATTATTTTTGAACAGAGTACTTCTCAGCTATGAAGAATAAACTTGACACATGTATTGGTAAATGGGTGCAATTTGAGACCACACTCAAAAGTTAAATAAATCAGACTAGCATGTGCAAATACCGTTTTGTCTCTCTGTTGTAAGAAATTGAAAGTCTAAATAAGATCCAAAATCTACAGTAGATAATGTGAAAGAAAAGAAACTACTCAAAAGGAAAGTGAAACTGGCATGGTTAAAAGAAGAAAAGAAGGAAGGAATGAAAAAAAATATATATATATATATTATATGGTAACAGAATAGTTTTACTATTAATTTCATTTAGATCACTAAAGAGAACAGTTGTTGCATATACAGTTTGAATAATTATGTATGCTTATAACATGTAACCTGAGCAAAAATTTTATAGATAATAATACACAACAAATTATCCATTGTTAGCCTATCATATTGTTATGAATTATTTCTTATTTGAAAGATAATCATACAGAAATATCGAGAAACAAATCATCATTAGGAAATCATTAAAAATCATCAAAAGGAAAGTATAGAGACAACAATGAAATAACAATGGCAATATAAGGTTTCAAACAAGATGATAGGAATTTAACAGTGGTTGCTGTACAGCATATTGTTATTCTCAAAGTAATTGCTCTGGCTACCAGATACAGACATACAAAATAGAACAATATAAGTTTCCTTTGATCAGTTTCTTTCCATTTTACTGTATCTACTCTAACATTAGAATCTTATTTACTCTTTCAATATTTTATGCTCCCAAGACAATATGGTCTTCACACATGTAAGCCTGATTTATTTCACTTATAAGTATAGCTTCTAGTTGCATCCATTTATCTATAAAAGCCACAAATTTATTTTTCTTCATGGCTAAGTAGTATTCCATTATAAAAATATCATGTCTTTTTATCCATTCCTCAGATGATCTGCATTTGAATTATTTCCATGATTTAGTTATTACAATTTGTGCTGCAATATACATGGGTGCATTTATATTGCTATGGTATTATGTTTCCATTTCTTTAGCGAAAATACCCAAAAGGGGGAATATCTGGGTCTAATGGAACCTCTAATGCTAGTTGTCGAGGAATCTCTACACTGATTTCCACAGTGGTTGTACCAGTACACACTCACAGTAACAATATATGATGGTTCCTTATTCCCCACAGCCCCGCTAGAATTTGCTATTTGTTAGCTTCTTGGTGTTAGCCATTCTTTCTGTAATGAGATGATATCTCAGTGTAGTTTAAATTTAAATTTCTTGGATGACAATGTTGAACATTTTTCGTATATTTATTTACCATTTGTATTTCATCATCAGAGAATTATGTATTCATCTCGGATGCCTGTTTTTTGATTAGGTCTTTACATTTGTGGTAATTGATTTTTTTCAATTCATATACATTCTAGATAAATGTCCTTTGTCTGCGGGATGGTTGGCAAAAATTAAAAAAAAAAAAAAAAAAAAAAACTTTTCCCAAACTGTGGCTTGTTTTCACTCTGTTGATGATATTTTGATGTACAAAGCTTTTGAATAAGATGAGAACCCAGTTGTTGATTCTTTGAAGTACTTCCTATGCAGTTTGGTTTTTGATCACAAACTCTCAGTATGTCCCCAAGTTTTCCACCTACTTTGTCTTCCAGGCTAACTGTTTCTCTCCTAATATTTAGATCTTTGATCCATTTTAACTTTAGTTTAGTGCATGATAATCAGCATGGGTGGAGTCTGAGTGTTTGGCATGTAAAAAGCCAGTTTTCCAAAAACCACTTATTAAAGAGGCTATCTTTCTTCCAGTGAACATATTTGGTCCCTTTATCAAAGATAGGTTGGCTCAATGTGTTTGTAGTTGTTTCTGTATTTTCTGTTCTATTCTATTGATCTTAAGTCTGGTTTTTTGCCAGTATCTCGCTGATTTTATTTTAACAGATTTGTAGTGTAATTTCAAGTCTGGGATTGTGATGCCTCCTGCCTTGCCTTTGGTGCCCAGGATTGCCTTTGCTATTATAATTCTCTTATAGTTCCATATGAATGTTAGGAATGTTTTCTCTAGATCTGTGAAATATGCTAATGATATTTTGATTGAGATTGCATTAAATCTGCATAACAGTTTTGAGAGTATGAACATATTCACTACATTGATTCTTCCTATAAATTAGCAAGTGATTTTTTTTTATTTTCTCAATTTCTCTTAAATTTTTTTAGAGTTCTGTAATTTTCAACATATATGCCTTTAAGCTCCTTTGTTAGAATGGTTCCTATGATTTAATTTTTTGATGTTATTGTGGAGGTTGTGGTTTCACTAATTTTTTTCGCAGTGAATTTCATTGTGTACAGGAAGGCTATTGACTTTTGAGTATTGACTCTGTGTCCAGCTGCACTGTTGAATTTGCTTAAGAGATCTAAAAGTTTGTTGGTAGAGTTTTTGGGGTCTTCTATGTTGAGTATCATGTCATCTGTGAATAATGATAATTTAAACTTTTTTCTTACCTTTATTCCTTTTATTTCTCTCTAGTATAATTGCTCTGAATAATGTTTGCAATTATATGAAATAGGAGTTGTGATAGTACACAATCTACTTTGTTCCTGATTGTACAGGGAAAGTGTTCAGTTCTGATTTTTTTTTTTTTTTTTTGTCTTTTTTGCTACCAGGGATCAAACTCACGATTACCTACTTGCAAGGCAGGTGCTTATGCCGCTGAGCTAAATCCCCAGCCCCGAAAGTGTTCAGTTTTTAATCATTTAGTATGATGGTGGCTGTTGGTTTGTCATAAATAACTTTTATCAAATTGAGATAAAGACCATCTATTTCAATTTCCTCTATTTTTTACCATGAATGAGTGTTGGTCTTTATCAAAAGCTTTTTCTGCATATATTGAGATTATCATGTGATTTTTGTCTTTTTTTACTATGACATATTATATTTTTGATCTGCATATGTTGAAACATCAGTGAATTCCTGGGATGAAACCCACTTCATTATGGTGCATAATTTTCTTGATAATTTGCTTCATTGTGTTTGCAGGTATTTTATTGAGGATTTTTACACATATGTTCATTAGAGAGATTGGCCTGCAATCTTATTTTTGATTGTGTCTTTTTCTGGTTGTGATATCAAGATCATAATTGCCTTCCAGAATTAATTAGGGAGAATTGCTTCCTTTCCAATTTTTTAAAAGAGTTTGAATAGTATAGGTATTAAATTGTCTTTATATTTCTTTGAAATTCAGTGGTGAACCCATCAGGGCATGGACTTTTCTTGTTGTTTGTGGTGGTGGCGGTAAGATTTTAATTACATTTTCTAATTTATTAACTGATACTAAGTTATTCACAAATTTTATATCCTCTTGATCCAGCTTTGGTAATTCATGTTTCTAGCAATATGTGTATTTCTTCTCTGTTTTTGAGCCTATGAAAGTAAAGTTTTTCAAGGTAGGCATTGATTATCTTCTGTATTTCCACAGCAACTGTAACCATTTCACACTTTTCATTTCTCACTGCATGAATTTGAGGGTTTTTTTTTTCTTTTTATATAAGGATGGCTAGGAGTTTATCAATTGTATCTATTTTCTAAAGAACCAACTTTTCAATTCATTAACTCATTGTATTGTTTGTCTCAATTGCATTAATTTCTGCTCTGAGCTGTATAATGACCTCTCTTCTTTGGGATTTGAGTTTGACTTGTCATTCTTTTTCTTCAAGTTTGAGTTGCAGCATTAAGTTGTTTATATGTGTTTGTTCTGTTTTTTTTTTTTTTTTCTGATATGACAATTCGCTGGTATATATTTCCTTTTGAGAACTGTTTTCCTTGATCCCACAGGCTTCAATAAATCATTTTTGCCTTTTAGTTTGATCTATACATTGTCTAATTTATTCTTTAATTTCCTCTGTGACCCATTGGTTTTTCAGTAGGGTCCTATTTGATTTCCATATGATTATCAACATTTGGTGGCTTCTTCTGTCATTAATTTCCAATTTCAGTGCACTAAGGTCAGATAATATGCATGAAGTAATTTCATTAACTTTCCAGATAATGGTTCTGTGGGTTAGTATACAGTCTATTTTAGAGAAAGTCTCATGTGCAGCTGAGAAAAATGTTTATTCTGAATTTGTTTGGTACAACACTTTGTACACATCTACTAAATCCATTTGTTCACAAGTTTGATTTGTTCTGTTATTTTTTGGCTGATTTTTGGTCCAGCTGATCTGTCTCTTTGTGATAATTGAGTGGTAAGGTCCCCCATTATAATTGTTTTAATGCTTATTTGATTTTCATGTCTATCAATATTTGTTGTACATAATTGGGTGCCCCTATATTTGATACATATATATTTATCATTGGTATTTCTTCCTTCTGAAGTTTCTCACTAACAGTTATCTAACGATCTTATTTATCTCTTTTGATCATTCTTGTTTTGAAATTCCCATTATTGGCAAGCAGAATAACTACTCTTTCTTTTTCTGTATTCCTGTCACATGGAGCATTGTTTTCCATCCTTTGACTTTCACTCTATGAATTTCCTTTCAGTTTAAATGTGTTTCTATTATATAGTTTACTGCTGGAGTTTATTTCTTGATCCACTCTGCTAATTGACTTCTTTTGACTGTTGAATTGAGCCCATTGACATTAATCCTTATAACTGAAATGTATTGGCTTATCCTTTTTATCTTTCTGCTGTTGGTTCCCTACTTGGTCCCCCATTTAATTACTTGTAATTTTTTTATTGTTGTTGTTTTTGGAATTTTGGTCATTTTTATCTTTTTTCTAGAATGTCTTTCAATATTTTTGTAGGGTTGTTTGGGTAGTCAAAAAGTTCTTTAGTTGTTCTTTTTCATGGAAGAATCTTACTTCTCCATTAATTTTCAAATATGTTTTCGCAGAGTACATCACTACGGGTTGGAAAATGTTTTCTTTTAGTTCTCCTAATACTTTATTCCATGCTTTTCTTGATATGATGATTTCTGTTGAGAAGTCTGTTGTGATTCCTGTAGGCTTTTATTTATGGGTGATCTGTTGCTTTCTTCTGGAAGCTTTTAATATTGTGTTCTTATGCTGAATTTCTGTGATCTTGTTTATCATACATCAAGGTGTAGATTTATTTTGGTTATGGATATATGCCTCTCTTATCTGTATCTCTGATTCTTTTCCCATGTTTGGGAAATTATTTGCTGCTACTTCTGTAAATATTCTTTTTGTGTCATTTGTGTTGTCTCCTTTTTCATTAAGTCCCATCATGCTCATATTCTTTCTCGTTGCATCATCCTGCAATTTTTGAATTATTATTTCTTAATCACTTGTTATATTTGAGAGATATTTTCTTTCATTATCACTAGCCTATATTCAAGGTCTGAGAGTCTGTCTTAAATTTCATCTGTGTGCTTTTGCCAGCATTCTATAGATTTCTTAATTTCTAGGATACCACCTTGAATCTGTTTGATATATTCTAATTGTTTCCTATATTGTATATTGAATGTTTTCAGCATTTTTCTATTTTCCTCTCTTTTTAACCTATGTCTTCTTTGTATGAGCTCACCATTTTTTTTCATTATGTTTACCATTTCTGTTTTTACCTGAGAGACTATTTCTGATCCAATTTCCTTTGTATCTTGGAGTAATTTCTTTATTCCTGTTACCATTTCAGAAATTTCAGGTGTGTGATTTCTAACTTTTATCTATGTCTGTGTCTCCTGTATTAGATCTAAATAGCCTAGAAGCTTGAGATTGCTTTTAGGTTTTCATTGTGTCATTTTCTTGTGTTCCTCTGTATTAGTCCAAGTCTAAGTCCTAATAGCTTCCTACACTGACAGGCTGTCTTGCAGCAGGCCTCACTGAGACTTGCTGATTTCTGTGGGTCTCTGGGTGAAGACTTATGTCTCCACAGGCTACAGATACGATTCCCAGGTACAGAAGGTCATTGAGGGTGGACTCTCAGTCTCTGTAGTCCTCACTGATGGTTCATAGATGACTGCATGTCCCTGGACACAGACTCCCATTCCCCATGGGACTTACCAAGGGTTCCTGGTTCACTGAGGGTCACTTGGTCTTCTGGTTGTGGTTGGGTCACTGAATGCAGCATTCCAATCCCTAAGAGTCTCACCTACAGTTCATGGTTCTGTGACAGTCACTGGGTTTAGCTTCCCTTTCCTGTGGGACTCATTGTGGGTTCCTGGATGACCAGAGGTCACTGAGCACTAGCTTTCAGTCCCTGTGGGCCTCAGAGATGGTTCCTAGATTTGGGCCAGTTACTGAGTGCAGGCTTACAATCCCCAGAGAACTCACTGATGGTTCCCAGATGATTGTGGGTCAGTGAATGTGGGATTCTAAACCCCATGGTCCTCAGCAAAGGTTCCCATAGGCTGTGGGTCTCTGA
Organism: Cavia porcellus; assembly: GCF_034190915.1. Classification (NCBI taxonomy): domain Eukaryota; kingdom Metazoa; phylum Chordata; class Mammalia; order Rodentia; family Caviidae; genus Cavia; species Cavia porcellus. Next base: position 87,362,074 of record NW_026947486.1, on the reverse strand, counting down.
GTACAGCTTCCAAATCACTGGGAGCCTCATCTATGGTTCCTGGGTCTGGCAAGTCATTGAGTGCATCTTCCCAGTCCAAATGGGCCTCACTGTGGGTTCTCAGATGATCATGGGTATCTGGGTGCAGACTCCCAGGTCCCTGAGTTTGCACATGTGGTTTCCATGTGTGGACAGATTTCAAGGTGCAACTTCCCAGTCCTTAGTAGGCTCACCTATGGCTCCTGGGTGTGGGCAGGTCACCTGGCCTCACTATGTGTTCTGTGTGCCTCTGTGGGTTCTATGCTGATCTCGGGTTCCTGGGGGCAGATTCTTGGTCCCTGCAGGACTCAAACATGGTCTGTTATAAAATTTTGCATCATTTTTGTTTTTCCTCTGTAAAATAAAAAAAAATAAAATTAATGAATAATATTCCTAAAAATGAAAGAGAAACAAAATTCAGATTTGTGTATGTTTTGTTTCTGTTTGTTTTTGTTTTCTTTATGCATGTTATCACTAATTTTGAGGGAGAGGATAAAACTAACAGTATTTGGTTTGCAGAATAAAATGTGAAGTTTTATGCATTCACTCTGGTAATAATTTATTATCATTTCAATAGCTTATGTTTTTACAGAAGAAACTTGCACTGTGTTAATTTTTTTCATAGTTTAATTTTCCAGGTTATTTCTGTAGTTTATGTACTTAAAATTCAGAATTCAGAAGTGTAATACAGTTGTAAATGTTTCTTCTCCTAACCTAGTGTGATAGAAAATTTAACAGACCAGCAGCTAAGTCTCTAGCAAAGAATCAGGTAACTTTATTTATTCCACATTAATTGCCTTTCAGTACCATCAACTGTGTTGAACTTCGTAGGAATACATTCAAGTCACTGAGTAGGTGTGGGTACTGACATTCACTGTGTCCAAAATTCTTTACAGAGTGTCAATCAAGGATTTTTCTTCATTCTTGAAAGAATAGTTTTCAATTATTTTATAGAAATCAAAAATTTCCACCCAAAGGAAAAAAAGAATATGAAATACATTTATCCCTATCCATGGACACCATGTTATAATATGTAGCATTATGAATCCTTTTATGGTGCTGAATTTTTCAGTGCTTAAATTTAATTATGATAACATGTTTCTGATAACCATTTCCAGCTGATTTTCAAAAGAAATTCCCAATTTTATAAATTCAAAATATTCTTTAATGTAAGATAGTATATTTTAATCAAATAAGAAATGTTTACTATAAAAAATTCTGATCTACAATTCACAATTCTTATGTACTTTAACTCCTCCTTATCTCTTCTATGCCTCTAACTATTCATGTACTGTACTGTAAAATACTGTTGTCAAATTGACTTATCTTTTGTATTCCTCAAAAGTGATTAGAATCAGTTTACTTATACTCTTAAAAGTACCATTCAAACACCTTTATATCTGTATTTTTTCACATGCCTTATGTTTTCAAATGATATGTCTTATGCCTTTTTTTGAGACAGGGTCTTGCTATATAATCCAGGGTGACTTTGAAGTCATTGCACAGTATAGCCTGTGAAGATCCTTGTGTCTCATCCTCCTGAGAGCTGGGATTATAATCATGTGCCACCACACCCATCTAACCTTTGTGTTTTTACTCCACCAAATTCTCTTATATAGTTTCTTAATTTGCATATTTAAGGAATATTAGCACTTGTGTTTCACCTTCAGGTCTATGATCCTTTTTTATTTCCTCATTTTTAAATCTATAATTTAAAGCTATAATTTTTCATCCCAAATACTTAAATTATTTACATGTACACTTCAATAATCCTGTCCAGACTTTGCCTAAAGATTATTCTATAAAATCAAAATTAAGGGGAAAATGTCTACCATAGTATTTGAATACAAAAATGTGAATCAAGTTGCATAGTATGATTGCATTTTTCTTTTTTATAATTTTAACCTTTAAGGTTTCTTTTTGAATTAATCTCATTGCTAGGCATAGTGATGTAATTCTGGCAGTTGAGAGACTGAGGCTGAGTATCACAGTATATGAAAGGCCAGCCTAGGCTACATATATGAGTCTAAGATCAGCCTGCACAAGTAGTGTGACTGTGTCTCAAAATAAAAGATAAAATAAAATAAAATATCCTTATTGTATCACAATTTAAACACCAAAAATTAACCATTTCATGTACATTTAGGATTTTATTAATTTCACAGAGGTTTTTGACCATTGCCACAATCTAAGACAGAAAATCTTTATCATTCTACAAACTTTGTACACATTATTGTTTAATTCCAGTGACACAACTGGAGACTACCTAACCAAAACTCAATTTTTCAGTCTCTATTTGTGTATTCTGTTTATTTTATATAAAACAAATCATCGAGCATGTGATTTCTGTGACTTGAATCTTTAGTATGTTCTAGAGGTTATATGTTGTAGTATATTTCAATACTTCATTGCTTCCATTGCTGAAAAATATAACACATTTTTAATATATTACATTTTATTTATCCATTCAACAGTTGATCGATATGTGAGCTATTTCTACAGTTTGGTTATTATGAATAAATTTGTAGAAACAATCAGACATCAATGATAGTGTGATAATCTCTTTCATTTCTCCTAAGTATATAACTTTTAGTAAAATCAGTGCCAGACAGTTTTCCAAAGAGTATGTACTATTTTACATTCCTCAGTAGTTCATGAGAATCACAGTTATGTTATGCCCTTCTCAACATATTTAAATACTAATTATTTAATTATAGTTATTCTATTGACATACATTTGTTGTGATAACCAGTGATCTCCAGTGTCTTTTCATGTATGTATTTGCCTTATAGTCTTAGAAGAAAAACATAAGCAAATAATTCACTCATTCTTAAGTTGTCTTGTTGACTTCAAAGATTTTTCATAAATCATATCAAATTTTACTATGAGATATATGACTAGCAATTATTTTCTTTTATTCTAAGAGATATATTCTCAATTTTTGACAATATGATTTGCATCACAAAACAATTATGATGGAGTATGATTTTACTTAATTATTTGATGGATATACTTTTGAAATCTTATTAAATGAACTGGTTTATTATAAGATAAGAAAAAATGGGCTCTCTCCTAATAGTTTTACAATTTTCTTTCCAACAGCTAGGTCTAATATATGTGTTTAGTCAGAGATTGCAAGGACAGAGAGGCAACACAGGACACAGAACTTATTGCATTATTATAATGCTCACCCAAAGAGTCAAGTTAAAAGAAAGTGCAGGAAATCTGTCCATAACATTAAAGACATAGAAAATGCAGCCAAGGGCCTGGATTCCATGGCAATAATCTTCATGAGTTCAGCTGAAGACCTAGAGCCTATGACAAGAACTCACGCAAGTCTATTGCATGGATTTACATTCAGAAGGACCAAAAGTTACTAGTAGAATCAAGAAAGTCTACACTAGGTGGTAAAGGATCTGTACTCATAGGATGAAGGTTCTGTACTGGAGCCAAGAGGTGATGCTTAAAAAAGGACCAGGGATCCTCCTAAAAGTACCATAGCCATCCTCAGGGACAAAGAGAATCTGAGCTCCTCTGACACTGAGAACAGCCAAGTACAAATGTGGAAGCCAGGATGGCAACTTCTTCTGGAGATTAAACAGTACACATCTTGCCCTCCAGAGTCAGAAACTAATGCTCCAACAAAGGATCAGTGCTCTTCCAAAGTGAACCACAGCCATTCTTAGCAACAATGCCCTGAATTCCTCCAATGACAGCAGCTGAGTTCATATCAGGGAAGCCAAAATGGCAAGTTCCTCCAGGTGAACCAATGGCTCCAAAACACAACAACACTTAGGAGAGTCTACAATGTAATTACTCCCCTTGAGAACTAATTTTTATGCTGGCAATAGTCCTATGTGGACCATCCAAGCTTAGCACCATGCTGATTCATTTCAGCTGGTGTTTAAGTTGACCACCATTTATCAATCCATTACAACATTATGAAATACCTTCATATTTCTTGCTTCATATTTGTTTTACATGACTATTAAAGTATCCAGCACCAATTTCACACACATAAAAACACTTCTGAAGAACAGACAATTCCTGGGAAGATCTTGATACAGATAAATCTATCTACTACATGAAATTTACAGGCATCAATGCTGAAAAATAAAAAAAAAAAAAAAAAGCAGAAGCAAAACATAACCCCAGATTTGCAGCCCATGTAGGACAAGCTTAAAGGAAAATGGAGGGCATCCATATGAAATTTCTGAAATGGTAACAGAAGAAGTTCAAAACAGTGCATTAACCTATTTTATGGTAAATAAGCTCAGGAATAACACCCCATGCTTAAAGAGATGATGATCATAAGTAGGGACGTACATGGAAGTCTAGAGTAGATAGAACAAAAACATGGAGGCACACTGGAAAATTATGTAAATCATGAATGCCTAACATAGGGGGAAAAAGGAATTCCTGAAACAAATTCAAACATATATGCAAGAAATTAAAAATCCCATTTTCAAAAATTGCAGACAGAATTGCAGACCTAGAAGACAGGATTGCAGCTAATGGTCATCAAAAAATCTCTTAATAATAACAAGAGGCCATGAAAAAATAATCCAAATGTTGCAAGATGAAGTGAAGGACATAAGATTGATTGGAGTCATGAAAAAGCAGGGGCTAAAACATTACATTACAAAAAACTTTACAGAAACACTTATAGAAAACTTCTCAGGTATGGAAAATGATATTTATATACAGAATATTGGTAAGTGAGGCATAAAAATCAATTAAGACATGATAGAAAAGAAAAATCGACACCAAGCAATGTAATGATCAAGATTCCAGAAATTCTGAACAAGAACTGTATATTAAAAAGCTGCTAATGAAAGAAACAAACTGCAGACTTATGTACCCTGAGAAACTATCTTTCAGACTTCAGTGGAGAAATAGGAAACATCCATGACAAAGAATAACTGAAGAAATTCCTGACTAGCAAACCAGCTCTAACGATGTGTTTTGAAAGATATTATAGAGAGTGAAATATAGCCACAAATACAAGAACACAAACAGGAATAAACCACCAGGTAGAGAAACTAGTTAAACAGAGGAAAGAAGTCAATGAATCAATGGCAAAAAAATAATGCAAGGTTAAGCTGATACATGTCAGTTATAACCATCAATTTCAAAGGTCCCAATTCACCAAGTAAAAGAGACTAGGAGAATGGATCAGAAACCAACATCCATTAATACACTACATAGAAAAAAACCATTAAACTCCAAAAATAAATCCATAGACTAATCTGAAGAAAGTAGATGTAGCTATTCTATTTTCAGATAATGCAAGCTTCAAGCCAACATTGAGTAAAAGAGATATAGCCACTATATTCTTCTTAAAAGAAAACTCCAAGATGAAGAAATAGCAATTAAAAATGTATATGCAACATATACAACCACACATCTATATAAAACAAATATTAATCAACATGAAAAATCAAATAAACACTAACGCAAGGGAACTTAACATCCCACTATCACAATTGCATAAATCAACTAGACAAAAAAAATCAACAAAGAAGTAGCAGAACTGAACCAAACCTGTGAAGAAATGGACTTAGTAGATGTTTCTAAAGTCTTTCACCCAATATCATCAGAATATACATTTTTCTTTCCTGTACTTGGGACAACCTCCAAAACAGACCGTGCACTATCCCATAGAACTTGCTTAGGTAAATGGAAAGAAATTGAAATTGCCCCATGCACTCTGTCCAACCATAGTTCATTGAAATTAGAAATCAACTGAAAAAAGAAAAACACAAAAATTCCATACACACATGTAAACCAAATAACATCCAAACTGAATAACAAATGCGTCATAAAATAAAATAAATAAAACAAAGATTTTATACAACTAAATGATAATGCTGATGAAACATACCAAAATTTATGGGACAGAATGAAAGCAATTGTAAGAGGGAAATTTATGGCAATGAATATCCATATCATGAAAACTGGACAACCTCAAATAAAAAACTTAATGTTAAATCTCAAACTTCTAGAAAAATAAGTCAAACCCAAAACTCATATGTGGGAGGAAATTATGAAGATCAGAGCATAAATTACTACAGTAGAGACTACGATAACAGTAGACAGATACAATGAATATGAGTTTGTTTTTTGAAAGACTAAATAAGTTTGATAATCCTTCATCAATTTTATTCAAAAAAGGGGAAGAAAAGATTTAAACTCATGTAATTAAACATTTAATGAAAAGACTATTTCTTCTATTGTACTGATAGCTTGATATCATATTGAAAATCAATTAATGATATATGCAAATTTTTACTTTTTCATCCTAAATTCTCTTCTATTTGCCCTATTATGCCTGTATTGCTCTCTTTTGACTATTCAAGTATTGTTGTAAATTTTGAAATGAGAACATGTGAGTATTCAAATGTTATTTTTAAATAGTTTTACATATTTAATAGGCCCCTCTTGAAAACAGCAAGACAATCATGACTTATCACCTTCTAGGGAACATTAATATTCACAGTTGATCACTCATTTGAAACAAAGGAGACTAGACTAGAATAAACTTATTCACAGCACCAAAAAAGCCTTCAAAAACTAAATAAATACTATATTATCTTACAAAATAAAAGATAATTGTATATTCACATGCTGAAAATGAAAATGAGCTCTTATCTCATACCATATATAAATCTGTAATGAATATGTATTTAGTATTTCAATATAAGACTTGAAACTGTATCAGGTACCTGGCCAAGATCTAAAGCTTTCTGCCTGAATAAGGAATACGGTGAAAGGATGAAATAAGTAACAGAAACAAATTCAGAAATAAACAGTGGGAGAATGGAAGGTCAATGTCTCAAGATGAACAAATACCCAGGTACTCCAAGCCAGTCACTATTTATTGGGGAAGTACAATGCAGTGGGTGTGTAAAGTGATAGGAGGGGCCAGTGAAAGATTCAGAGATCAATAACTCAAAAGGCAGTGAAAAACCTTGGAATGTCTCAAGAGGGTGAAGACAATCTTATGCCAAGAAGGATCTTGCTCTGGAGTGTTTGTTTTCAACTTAGTACTTGTAGTTTAGTCTCAGTGGGAGAGGATGGCCCATTGCAAGAGTTAATGGGAAGTCTTAAAAGGGTGATACTTAAATCCTAAGCCTCCATTGATCTCTTAGGGGAGGATGCAAACTTAGGCATTATAAATTCATGGTCCCCAATAAATCTGTAAAATTCCTATAACAGACCCAAAGGAAAGCCTTTTTGACATATGTAGAACTGATTTTTTGGGCACATGACACTAAAACAGAAAACAAAAGCAACAATTAGAATAATAAAAGTCTTAAAAGTTTTCACACATCAAAGGAAACAACACAGTAAAGAAACAACTTATAAAAATGAGAAACATTATTTGTAAGAAATTTAGCTGAAAAGAGCTAAAATCCAACATACATTAGGAAATCTTATAACAAAAAGAATGCACACACAAAAAGGTTATTTTTTAATGGGTAAAAGAGTTGAATAGACTTTTGTGGAATAATGCCATACAAATGGCCAACGGGTATACGAATTTTTTTTTCTTTGTTTTGTTTTGTTTTGTTTAGGGACCAGCGATCGAACTCACAGCTTTGCACTTGCCAAGCAAATGCTTACGCTGCTGGGCTAAATCCCTGGCTCCACAGTGGGTATATGCTCAACATTACTAAATGTAAAGGAAATTCAGATCACAGCCGCAATGTGATCTCCTATATCTGTTATAAAGGCCATTATCAAGAAAAACACAAAAGCAAGTGAACAAGCAAAAGCAAATAAAAAGAAGAGACCTGTAAAGTGTTGATAAGAATGTAAAGTGGTCGAGCCACTGTGGAAAGCAGTATGGATGTTCCTCAACAATCGGAAAATAGAACTACCATATTATAATAATGCTATTGGCTCTATTTTCAAAAGAATGGAAATCAGAATCTCAGAGAGTAAAACCACACCTGTTTACATTATTATTCATAATATCCTAGTTACAGAAACAAAGTAAATGTTCATTAACAAATAAATGAATAAATAAACTGTGGGTTATACGTACAATAGCACCTCATTTGCCCTTTTGACTTGACCGATTCTGTTCTGTTATGTCACATTTGGTTTTACTCTCTTCCAAAAAAGTAATAAGAACCATGGGAGCAATGAAACCCAAAATGTGTAATAGTCATTGTACAAAAGAGAGGAAAAGAAAGTGCTCTGTACTATATAACTGCATGTATATTTAAGTGTATAAGATAGAAAATGATATCACGAGTTTTATTGGATCATTGAACAGAACTGTTTGCAGTATCATTGATGGAATGTCCACTTTACAAGCTTTAATTTTGTGACTTGAACAATTATTTCTAAGATGACAATATGTAATCCATTAACTAGTAATTTCCTACTGTTCATTTTTTTTTCTGCAAATCTGTATAACTTGTACCCTTTCTCTGCTTTTTTTCTTTTCTCCTTAAATAAAATTAAAAAAAAAATTTAAAAAAATGAATAAATAAACTGTGGGTTATACGTACAATAGCACCTCATTTTGCCTTTAAAAATAAGAAAATCTTGCCTTTTAGACAAATAGATGAATCTGGAAGACATTATGCTAAGTGAAAGAAGCTAATCACAAAAGAATCAATAATGAATGATTCAGCATATGCAAAGTGATATATAAAATAATCTAAATCCTAAAAGCAAAAGGTACAGCATTACATTCCAGGTGTTAAGAGAAGAAGTTTAATTGGTATAAAATTTTCAATTATGTGAGATAAATAATTTCTACATGTATACTTTATGACAGGGCCTAGAGTAAACAATATAACACACTTTCAAATGTTTTTAAGAATAGACCGCCATAATGGTGCATTATTGTGGGCATAAAATACTCATATATTTAAAAGTATATTTATATTGATGAATTATTTATTTTTATCTTATGAGTTTCATTATATTAAACAATGAGTACTTAATAGGAACAATGTGACAAATGAAATATTACGTTTTTAATATTTATTGTTTATAAAAAGGATTAAATTTTCAAATCAGCAGCCTTTTGGTATACAAAGTCTGAAAAATAATAGCATAACTAATTTTCTATATGCACTACAATAAAAATACCAACAGAATTCTATAAAAGAATAACCATACTTTGTCACACCTAAGGCAGTCTTCACACATGACAACAGAATGTCCCATGCATATGTATCACTTACACTGACAGCACATGTGCTTCGCCTTGCTGGCCTTTTTTGCAGGACATACTTGAATTTTTCCTGTTCTTGCTGTTTTGTCAGGAGGTTCATATTTTATTATAAAATGTATAGATGACAGGAACATAAAATATCATTATTAAATTATAAATATGCATTTTTCATTTAAAATAAACACATTTCACTATCAACTGTGTACTTGCTTACAAAACCTAAAAGATAACATAAGAATTAATTTCACATATGAAGTATAGGAAATACTAATAGAAGTCTCCAACAAAAATAATCTTTGCTTCAATTATCACAGACAAGTAAGTTTTCATACATGAAAACTGCATATTCCATACACACAACTTGGTTACACCGACATCACCTATGTTTAACTTTCCTTTCCTGTCTTGCCATCACACTTCTTGTTTGTCATATGCTCCCTATTATATTTGCTAATGTACAGTTAGCAGAAAAAGAAGATATCAAAAATAAAATACTGATAAGATAATGAGTGCTTAAAAGAATCATCAAAATTTTTTACAGCTGCTTAGCTGTTTGGTTAACCTAAAAGATCATGTCACAAATAAAAACATATGTGAACTACAATGTAAATACAAACAAAATTCTACCACAGATATAATGTTTGCTTCAACTGTCATACTCAAAGCAATATTCACATACAAAAACTGCATATTTTATATACATGTGTCACTTACACTGATAGCACATAGGTTTTGTTTTCCTGTCCTTTCCTGTAGGCACATTTGACTTCTTTTTGGCTTTCCTGTTGTTTTAGTAGGTGCTTGTGAGTTTGGGCTTACATGTTCACCTTTCAGCTCACCAGTGTGATCCACAATTTTTTGGCACAGTTTCCCAGGCTGCTTTTTTTTCCTCATCTTTAGATGATCTCTTATGAGTTCCTGTCTCAATCTTCTAACAAAATTTTCCACCATATTTTGTCCTTGTTCTTTTCTTTGTAAATTATCAAACTATGCCACACATGTTTAGGATGGAGTAAAATGCAAATATTGGCCAATGCTTCATCTCTTGAGTGACATAATAGTTGCTATATAGCTCATTAAAAACAACTACCCCACTGTTGGTTTTGTTGCAGAAAGTTACTATCCCAGGCTTCTGTTTTGGTTAGATTTCCCCATCAATATTTCCATCACAGTGCATGGTCAATATCAGCATAACAGTTTGCTTTTCTTTGCTACGTACAAGACCTATGTTATATTTCTCTGAAATTCAAAGATTTTAGTACACAATTCTGCTTTGAAATTGCAACATTTTATTTGGAATTTCTGCTTTGGTCTGTGCAAAAATCATATGCTGGTTAACTTGTATTCTGTTAGTGAATGTAATGTCATTTGGAAACTGCTAAACCAATTGCCAAGTGTCACATTCTGTTTAGTTTGGGAGAAGAAAGCAACAAGTCGGTTCAAAGCAACATTTGGCTTATTACTATATGAATAAGGATGTGGTGGATGAATTCCAGGGTAAATTTTTAATTGAACACATAATTAGTCCACATCTACAAGGGTATAATTTATGTGCAATATTTTGAAGGTTTTTTTTTAAATATTCTTCCTGAAACTACAGTGACCACGAAATGCTGCATGTTAAAGGGTTATTAAGATGGTGTGTAAATAGCTTGACAGTTACAAATCTCTCAAACCATGAGCAGATAGTAGATAGTGGGTGGTTTTGTCATAAAACATCAGGCAATTTTTGCAGGAAACCAAATTTCCTCAGATGCATCACTATGCCACAAACCTCAAACCCATGAGATTATGATGAGGAAGCCCTCCTAAGTACTTATGAATGCTTTCATTTCCACTAGTGAGGTGTCATAAGTACGTATTTGAGTATGTCTATTGGTACATACAAAATATTTTATTCATATTCCAGCATTTGTGTATTTCACAATACCTTGTAACATTTTGTATGTTACAGTTTCCAACCATGAGTGGCAGAGCTGGCATTCCATTCAGTAGGTTTAACATCTATCGAAAACTTTATATTTTTGAACCTAGTTCTAACATTAGATAGTTCCATTTCTTTGCATGACCTTTGTGTGTCATTTCTACTCATCAAATACGCCCTCACATTGTTGTTTTCATCATCATCTGAGTCAAAGAAGTCTGCATTCTTTGCGTGTGTTTCAGTTCTTTCCTGCTCCATTTCTCTGTCGCAGACACTTTGGCTCATATTGCCAATGTCAAAGTCATTATCGTCTTCACCTTCCACACACCAATGATCTGATGATTCACTTTACACCTCCTCCAAAACTTACAAATGCGTTTCCCGTGTGCCATGTTATTGAATTGCAATACTTACATGAGACTAATCAAAAGAATACATTTTTTACAGCAAATTCTAATAGCAGATTAATTTAGCAATGAGCATAGTTTTCATTTTTACAATTTCAATGTTTCTAAATCTCCAAAGAATCTGTTTAGTTTTTCAATTCTGTTTAAGTAAATAGTATATATTGCAAAACTTTGAGAATTTTAAAACTATAGTACAGAGTTTCCATGCATCTTATAGCTATAGCCAATATCTTCTAATATTTACCATCATCAAATGTTAAAAATGAGTACAACATTGGTACACAATTATTTAAAGTAATACTAAATTTTAAAATTTTCTACATATTATAATTTAATGCTCTAGAATCACATTCAGGACACCATTTTAAATTGAAATAATATGTCTTTTCAGATTCTTATGGTTTGTGAGGTTTTCAGATTTTCTTTTTTTTAATGATCTTGACAGTTTCAACTCTCACTGCTGATATATTGTTTGGACCGTTCCTCAGTTGGAATTTTCATGAAGATTTTTCTTTTTCCTTTGCCAGGTTATAGGTTTTTAGGAGAAAGAACATAGAGGTAAATGGCAGTTCACCTTTTATCGCAGCATGTCTAGGATACATGATTTATCAATTTTGGAGTTGTGATTACTTGACTGAAATAATGTTTGTAAAGTTTCTTTCATTCAACACTCTACATAAAAAAAATCTACAAACAGAGGATTATGCTACATCTCCCTGAAGGTAAAATAACCATATAAAATACTTTGAAATTTTCTAAAGAATATATGTCTCTTTCTCAGTCGTTGTTCAACAATTGATTCATATCACTAGGTAATTATGATTATGCATTTTATGCAGTTATACTGTAATATGAAATTATTTTTATGATTATTCAATGTTTTACTCTTGGATGATCATTCAGTTGTGTCCTTTGTCACTTTGACACTCTGCAATATTTTTCAATCTCCCATTATTTTCTGGAAATTAAAGGCTCTCCAGAATTTTCTTGGATATTCACAACTATAGTCCCATAACTAGATTTTTCAAAAGAATCTTTACTCCTTGGTGAGAGAAGTGATTTAGAAAACAGTATCTATGTATTAGTGATGTTTATTACCAAGGAGTCATCATTATTTGTGTTCTTACCTGAAGCAGGAAACAAACATATGAATGTATATTAAACTAGAAACACAGTGATAAATCTGTGTGTCTATATGTTTTTCTAAACGTGTGTTTATAATGGTGCTTATAAATCTACTCCATTATTGTGTGGTACGTAATTTCTTCTATATACTTAACTGTAACCTCAACCTGCATCAGTGACCAACATGGTCCATAACATCCTCCATCAGTTACCTTAGTTGTTCAATTATTGTGCATATGACTCTGTATATATGCTTCAGAATTTTTAATCCATACATTCATGAGAATTCCACTGAGTTGGCTACTGTACTTATGTACTTTTTCTTTTAAATTTGGTGTTACAGTCCTTTCAAATTTGCTTAATTTAGCATATTATCCTATCTTTTTCATTAGTGTTCAAACATTTGTCACACAGTCCAATTCTTTTGTCACACATTGTATTCTTTCCTGGGATCCTTCCACTCCTAAGTTCTAAACTACTTGAATAGGTTAAACTTTATTCTGCGTGCTATGAATCTCCACATTTTCAGCGATGCATACTATCCCTATTATTCATTTAAAGTAGCAGATAAAATAGTTTCACTACACTTATGCTTAGCTTTCTTCAAAATATAGAATGTGATTTTGATTTATATGAACCTTTCAAATAATTCTTCATGAAATAATCCTTTTCATCTATTACTGTATTTAAATAATTTTTAACAATAGTATTTCTTAACACAAATAATGACACTAATGAAACCAAATGCTTGAAATTACCCATAATATTTTTAAAGAATTTCTTGGAGGGACTTAGGAAAAAAAATGGTGGAATGGTGAGTGACAATTCAGTAACTCAAGCTCTCCAAGATTGAGTAACCAACACGTGTCTGGGATCAGAATGCCAGTTATCTGTTAACAGCAACTGGGACACATTCTGAATTGGATACTACCCTAGTGGTTGAAGATTATGTATTCAAAATAACAGACCCGGTTTTTTCTTTGCCTTTCTCTTTTAATTTTCATTTTCTGTCTTTTCTTCTTGTATTCCATTTATGGGTATTTATTTTGCATTTGTCATTTTCCTTGGTGGTTTGCAGAAAGTTGAAGAATTTTTCTGCGCCCTTTTTCCATGCTTCTTTTTGGTTACTTCCTTTTCTTATATTTTATACTTTATTTCCTTGATGTTTTCTTCACTTTTAATTTTTCTGCACTTAATTTTAAATCTAATTCATATCAATTGTGTAATTTTATTTTTCTTATTGTTTACCTCCCATTTCTCCACAGTTTTTCTCAGTTGTCTCTTTCTAATTTTGTAAACATTTCTCAATCCCATAGGATTCTTAACTCCATCTCTATCCTTCCATATATATGTGTGTGTGTGTGTGTGTGTGTGTGTGTGTGTGTGTGTGTGGAGAGAGAGAGAGAGAGAGAGAGAGAGAGAGAGATGGAGATCTAGCTCAGTGGCATAAGTGCCTGCCTGGCAAGCACAAGGTCATGAGTGCAATCCCTGATACATAGATAGATAGATATATAGATAGATAGATAGATAGATAGAATAATGATACAAAATTTTAAAACAAGATAGTAAAAGAGTAGTAATTGTTATTACATGGCATGTTGCTATCTTCAAAGGTTTTGCTCATATTTTAAAATATAGACATAAAAATTCATCAAACAAGCTGTAAAAAAATACTTTGTAAAGAACTAGTAGCAATTAGTAGCACCACAATTTAACTATCTTGCATATATTTTTCTCTTAAATTTATTTTTCCTTTTCCCTTCCTTCTAATTTTCTTTCCCTCATCCCAGTTTCTCTTTTTCAACAGATTTCCTATTTAATAATATTTATTTTATATTTTGAATCTTATTTACTTTTCTAGTTTCTTAAGGAGAGACAACATGATGTTTATACATGTGAGTTTGATTTATTTCAGTTGTGAGTAGGGTATCAAATTGTATCCATTGACTTATAAAAAGTCTCAAGTTTGTCATTCTTAATGGCTAAGTAGTACTCCACTGTGTAAAAATACCACATTTTTTTTTTAACCATTCTTCTATTGATGGGCATTTGGACTATTTTCAAGATTTAACTATTACAAATCATGCTACTATAAATATTGGTGGACAAATGTCAGTATGGTATGATGTTTTTAATTCTTCTATGAAGATACCGAGAAGGGGAATAGATGGGTAGAATGGGACCACTAACTTTAGCTTTTTCAGGAAATGCTACCCTGATTTCCAGAGTGGTTGCACCAGTCCACACCAACAGTGGAGAAGGGTTCCTTTCCCCCGACATATTCATCAGCATTTGTTTTGGCAGATATCTTGATGAGAGCCATTGTTTCTGGAGTGAAGTGAAATCTCAGTGTTTTTTTTAAAATATTTTCTTTATTGCTATTTGTATTTATTCATCAGAGAAATGCATATTCATCTCAGATGTCCATTTTTGGATTGAGTTACTAAATTTAGACTATCTAATTTGTTTCCTTTTTATTTAAAAAGAGAATAGTTTAAAATGTATAAAAACAAGTATACTGATTTGTTTTCAATTCTTTATATGTTCTAGATATAAGCCCCTTTTCTAAGGAACAATTGGCTAAGTTTTTCCCCATTGTTTGGGTTGCATTTTTACACTGTTGGTGACTTCTGTTGATGTGTAAAAGCTTTTAAATAAGTTGAGATACTGGTTGAGATTCTTTGAGGTATATCCCAAGAAACTTCAGTTTTATTCATGAAATCTCTGCCTAACTCTATGTCAAGATTTCGACCTATTTTCTCTTCCAGTAGATTTAGTATCT